>NC_141092.1:34995076-35510076 GCF_041138505.1 Cibotium barometz | reverse complement strand
TTTACATTAGAAATAATCTTTACCCTAAACTTCATTCTATTCTTGATTTTCTTGTTTTTGTGCAAGAAAAAGTGTCCAACAAGTTGATCTTGCAAGAAAGTTTAAAGGTATAGCAATCCCTCTTAGAACTGAACTCAAGTCATTGGCAAGCCAATGTGTTACCATTTACACCAAGGGATTCTACTACTATACATCAAAGTTACAGGAATTGACAGATCTTGCTAGATATTCAGCAAACAAGCCAAACAGTTGTGAATCTTTCTGCAAACAAGGCAATTGCAAGCAAATCTTGTGAATGTTTAGCAAGAGTGTCTAAATTAGTCCAAGATTGACAAATTTACAGATAGTTTGAATGCATGCATAAAGAAACCAGTGAAATGCATCTATGTAGACAGTTTGAATCCATGTATGATGAACAAATGTATACTGCATACACTAATGAGTGAAAATTTGCTGCAACCATTTGTCAATATTCATTAAACCCTACTGGGAGTCAAACCCACTCTACTAGCATTAGCCAAGGTGCTCCGTACACCATAGGGCTAGAGTTATGTTAGTTGTTAGAGTGGGGAATACTAGCCATTGATTGGTTGGCATCCATTGAGGAATCGAGCAGGATTGGCAGCAGGGGTGGGTCTCCGAACCTAGCTGGCCAAGGAAGCAAACACACAAGTCCTATCTACACAAACAATAATAGATAAGGTGTCACATGCAGCCAAAACAATGAAAGCAATATATGCAAGCTTATGGGTTACATGCAAGCATGACACGATCAAGCAGGCTACAAAAAAACAGCCTCCAATAGCCATTTTGGAAAAGGATGAAGGTTACATGCATTTCACAGTTATCATTCATAACATTTACTGAATCAAGAAATTTACAAGCAGTTAAGAGAGTACAAGAATAGTGATTAAAGTTCTATGCAGCAAGATACTAACAAACAATTTCATGCGTGCAAGGATTCATACCAGTTAACTAGCAGCAAGATATCAATAAATCAAAGCATAACAAGGTTTGATGCAAGTGCACGTCTAGGGGAAGCAACTTGCAACCAAAGGGGAAAAAGGTATGCTATTTGATTCTAGGAAAAGGATCAAATATACAGTACAACAAACAAACAGAAAGGCATCAAATATACAGTACAGGGATTGAATCCAAGGTTCTAGCCATCATAGAGATTTGCATCTCTAGGCATCATAGAACCACATGCTAGCATCCCTTATGCAAACAAACCGAAGCTTCTCCAACAGAGGAAGTGCACAGTTCCGTTTCAATAAAAGGAAACATACAGCCATTTCAACTTCACGAAATGCATAGCCATTTCAACATCAAGAAACACATAGCCGTTTCAACAGTAGGAAGCATGCAGCCATTTCAACAGCTCGGCAAATGCACAGTCCTGTTTCGGCAATAGAGAAGCGCAGTCTCAACAGAGGAAGAGACACGAGCATGAACAGGGAAGCACAGCCCAACAATAGAGGAAGAGCCACGAGCACGAAGAACGGAGAAGCGCAGCCTAGCAATAGAGAAGTGCAACCCGACAACAACAGATAAGCGCAACATGGCAAACACACAATGGAGGAGTGGGGATAAAAGAGAAATTGACACCCTTTTGTTTAGGGTTTTGTTTTTACCATTCACACTCACACCAATAGACCCCTTGGCCATTCACACCCCAACCCTTGATCCACACCTTCAACCTTTGGATTCTTTGGCCATTCCACACTCTGCTGCTTGTGCTAGTGGTAGTTCTACCATTGAGTTAGAGGTGTTTTACATGAGGAGATGGAGTTCGTCCTCATGCCTTGAGTTTGTGGAGGTATTTAATGTGTAGTATGGGCATATTGGGTGATTGTTCACATGTGTGAGGTGTGTCACATGCGTTGATGTTTTTGGGGTTGTTCACGTGCACACTTTGGGCCATTTTAGTGTATTTTGGGCATTCACGTGCACAATTTGGGTCATTTTAGTGTATTTTGGCAATCACGTGCACACTTTTGCCATTTAGTGTGTTTTGGGCATTCAAACATGCATCTTAGCCTTTGTTCATGCATGTTTGGTTGACATGAGTTCCCATTACTATTTATACCCTGCCTATGATGGCTGTGCTGCACCCACCATCTTTGTCATCGACATCACTATGTCTCCATCCCAGATGCTGATCGTGTGATATCTGCTGGTATCCTATCATTCTGGCTTCATCGCCATTATCTTGATTTGCCATTTGAGGTGAGGAGTTACATATCATTTACCGAGTTCATACATACATTTGGCACATTGCAGGTTTGACCTCTAGATCCTTCTTCACCGACATCATGCTATGATGACACATCATATTCTTGTCACAAATGGATGTTTGAGCTTCAAATGTTATTACCTAGTGAGTGACGTAGACATTTATTTGATGAGGAGGATGTTTGTGCTAGATGGTCTAGACGTTCTACACATGGTGATTTTGTTGAGGATCTATGTGGATATCTTTACATGGACGGTTCGGCATTGATTGCATGGGAGGATGTATGTGGGGATTTGATTGAGTGCCCTACATTTGTGAGCAGAGATGATTATATACCTGAGGATTGGTATCATTATGACATGCATTTAGTGGATGATGAGGTGGATGGTGATGATGATATTGATGTTGATACTTGTACACATGGTCATGGTCATACACATACTTGTGATGATGACATTGATGTATCACACCCACATTCCTATGATGATGTATCATACACACACACACACATGATGTAATTGATGTATCACACACACATACACATGATGATAGTGATACACGTGCACATGATGCCACTGACACATATGTACATGATGATGATGTATGTGATAGTGATAGTGATAGTAATAGTGAGAGTGATGTGTGAGTCAAATCATGTGGACATGATCTTGATGGGAGGGATGGCAGTGAGCACATCGAGCATTACGAGCATCATAGAGCTACCTATCTCTATTTCTAGTGATCATAGGGATACATTAGATGACCATAGTGATGCACTCCATGATCTTGATGGGAATTTGACTAGTCATGATCATTCGGCTAGTCATACATCTTTAGTCACACATGGGATTGACATTTCACATGTCGTTAAGCACATCATAGACCATGAGGAGCATAGACCTGAGGTTCTAGTATTAGATGTGTTGGGATACTCCTCTAGATTTGTCACATGTGGAGAGATTTTGGATATACCACTACTCCTAGTTTTCATAGCATTCCTAGAAGCATTCAAGTGGATTGAGTTGTTGTGATTGAGCAGTCAGGGATAGTGCATGAGAGTAGTGATGAGTTCATAGAGGTGAGACATCGTAGGATTATGCATGTTGATCATAGTTTTAGCATATCCTATGACATTGACTTTGAGAGTCTTACAGTTGATCTAGGTATTTCCTTAGATCCAGTACTGTCAGAGATCGATCTACATGGGATTTAGATCATATAGGGACACCAATGATGGAGTCGGTCTATACCTTTGGGGATGACCTTAGTGACCTTGGAGATTCCACTAATAGTGAGTTGATTGATACCACTTATACCTCTTGTGTAGACACTTGGTCAGTGCATAGTGAGACAATCTTTATGATGATCTAGCTTCTGTTTTAGAGGGTCACATACATATAGAGTGTCATACACATGGAGATATTGTGCATGGGTTGGATCATACTCATACATAAATAGATATGATGGACCATGCTTTTGACTTATTGAGTGGTGCTACATATGATGGAGGCATGAGTTCACGTTTGGCTCTATATGAGGCCGACCTTGATCTATGTTCATTTGGCTCCTTCGGATGTCAGCACGATCCTGTGTTCTTTGGAGTCAGGACATTTTTCTTTGGATGCATTCTTTGCCATTTGAGAAGCATAGTTTGTGGATATGTGCATCGACATTTAGATGCATCTACGACATCTTCCAGTCTTGGCATACACGATGATTCTTTTGGGCCAGGACCACTTGACATTCTGGCCAGGAGTTTTGAGCTTCTTCGGCAAATACCTTTCATGCCAGATTCATAATGTGGTCATGAGGATGAGCTTATGAGCTTTCCTTTTGACCCTAGTACTACTATCTCTTTGGATTTGAGCTCTCCTTTTGATCCAAGAGCTACTACTATTCCAACTTCGACGGTTTGGGGTATATACCATGCATATCCCTTTGATCCTAGAGGATACTCGACTAGATTTGTCATCGACAGTGGTTTCTTATCTACTCCACTTGCACCAGACTATCATGGAGCCATTGCCTTGGATTTTTCATGCCTCAGATTTTGTTTTGATCCAGGAGGTTGCATATATAGCCTCATCATCAATGGGAGTCCTTTATCCTTTCCATTTGATCCAAGGGATCATATGATTCATGCATAGGTCCTCTGCTACATTCAGTCATGGATGTGATTTTTTTGGCTTTTGTAATACATAGCCACTTGTATATGTCTTTTCTTTGGGCACGACCACCCTTCGATTTCGAGGACGAAATCATTGTAGGAGGGGATGGTTTGTAATGAAGTAGGTTTGGGTGCACATGCACATGGGAATGAGGCCTAGGCACTTGGGCTTTACATGTTTACTTTTAGGGGATCCTATATGAATCCTATATGAGGCATAGGGCTCATGGACATTGTACCCTTTTTTATCATATTCACTCTATAGACATTCATGTCTTCTTGGTGCTCATGCCCAACCTTCCATGGCCTTCTTGGCTATTGCCCTAGGATGATGACCTACACCCATGTTGTCACTCCATGCTTTGAGTGGCCAACCCTAGTTCTTGCATATATACATATGTACACATATATATATATTTATATATGTATATATTTATATATACATATATATATATACACACACACATACCTACACACATATATATGTATATATATATGTGTACATATATATATATACATATATATATATATATATACACACACACACACACACATATATACATACACACACACACATATATATATATATACACACACACACACATATATACATACATACACACACACACACACACACACATATATATATATATATATATATATATATATATATATATATATGTATGTATGTATGTATTTATGTATGTATGTATGTATGTATATATATACATACAAACATACATACATACATACATACATACACACACACACACACACACATCTAAGTATATATCTATATATACTTCTTTTTTAAATGTCTGAAAAAGAAGAAGAGTATTTTCTTTCCACAAAAGCATGGAAGACAAGCACCATCTAAATTGAAAATGCTTTATGGGGGCTACAAATGTTTTGAACCATTCCTATAGCATTGGAATAGCATTTCCCACAAGCTTTCTCAAAGACGAAGCACATAGAAATTCTATCGAATGTTGTTTCACTTTATATACCCAAATGGGCCCACTTTTTCTACAATTCTCTCTACATAAGTATGTCATAAACCATCTTGCCTGCACTTCAAAAAGAGAGGTCTGGTGTCAAAGTAAAAGCTAGCAATTTTAGAACACATGATGTTCACAAGTAGGAAGCATTTCTAAAATGCAGGTGTCGACAAACAAGACAAGGAGGAAGCTAGGACTTCTAGAACACAGAGTGTTGAAAAAATAGCGGATAACCCATCTTAACTAAGTAAACCATTCATTCAAATGGTGATTTAAACACATGTCTTAACTTACAAACTATCAACTCCCATTAAAATGGGAGGCAACAACATCTTAGCTCAACAAACATGGTATTATATTATAAGTGTAGACAAGAAAATTATTGTTTGCATGTTTAGGCGGCATGGTATAAAGTTGGTCCATTTAAATATATCAAGTGCAATTATCTTTAGGAGAACCATTCTTGGTTGTGAGCTTGGAGTTAGTCCTTGCTATTACAAAGAGTTTCAATGAATACAATGCCTCTTAATTGTCCTTTTTGTCTTAACACTTAGATTATCTTGGTCCCCTATTTTCAATTATCTTGGTCCCCTATTATTATAAGTAATGGACCATTCATGTATAAATTTTCATAATTCTAATATTTCACGTAAGTGTCGAACAAAAGTTTCACTATGAGTTTCATTAAACTACATGTCAGATATGACACTCCTAGTGATGCTTGCCACTTTTAACATTGTGTCCCGTTGTAATGTCATAAGATTCCTTAGGTCCCTCATTTACTTGTAGAGTGTAGAAAATGGACGTGTGGAGAGCCTACAACCCCGCTCTTCCCGTCCTTCACTTAACACCCAAAAACTCTTTACCACACTTCAAATATAAGAATCTCAAACAATAAGGTGCACACATTAGAGTCTAGGATTTGGAAACTTAGAGGGAGTGTGTTGATTGATAATTTTAAAACAAATCCCCATAAAAATTGACAAACGTATGCTTGATTAGCCTCTAGTTTATATAGTGACACCAAAAATGCTAAGTTTCCATCTTATATATATGCATGACCACATAGTGTTTACATTCTCGATGTATGTAAGTTGTATGTATTTTTTATTACCCTTGTTATACATTGGAATTTTCTCAAAATTGAGACCCACATATTTATAGTGTGGTGTGGCATGAGATGGGACAAGGTTATAGGGTTCAATGAACTGAGCAATGATGTCAATTTTAATGAAGCCATAGAAACTTAAAATAATAGAATTGCCAATTTTTTAGGCGATCATAGATCTTTTTTTTTTTGTTTATTTTTACATACTTAAAGGTATCCAATATTCCAATATCATGCATACTTAAAGGTAGCCAATAGTCCAATATCACGTCTCCCCAATATCATACATACTTAAAGGTAGCCAATAGTCCAATATCATGTCTCCCTTATTATATTGTTATTCTTTACTATCAATACTTGAAAATATATACCATGACACCTAGCTAAATTCTCGCATTATCTATTGTGCTATTACATTTTGCAATGAATTAGAAAAATATTTTATCACAAAAAAGTCATTTTATTTGCATGTCTATAAAATAAGTAACAAGCACACCTAAGGGAAACTCTCTATGAAATAATATGATTTCCATGGTAATATGATCCATTTTTTTCTGTTGATGAAGGCGATGCTAAGGCATTGTTTACTTATTTTGGTGTGAGTTACTTAGACCATCTCACTCTATCAGCAGAGGTGTTAGCTCCTAGGACATATCATTTGTATTGTCCATAGAATACTTGTTTGAAAATGGAAAAAAATCAAAAAAAAGTGTGATATGAACATTAGACGTGGAGGTTTCTTTTGGAGTTACTCATTATGATATAGGAGAATTCATACAAGTTTTGCATAGAAGGAATGTTCGAATTTTATTCTAGCCTCGCAGGATGATGATGTTGTCAAAGTATGTGTACAAGTAAACGACCCATGATCATCCAAGATAGATAGGGATCAAGCCAATGTGACCATCATGTAATACACAAATGAGAAGCACGTGTTTTCCTTTCGTGTTGAGTGGTAAGAGTCAAAGGTGTAGGTAGCAATGAAGAAGATGTGGCATTTATTGAAGCATAATCACAAGCCCAAATAATTAATTATAATTTGCCACCATACAACCACTACAAGGGATTGGGCTCATACCCGCGCTCCTAGCCGCTAAAAATGACTTGTGAAAAAAGTAGCGGGCCCGTGTATCAGCGCGTGTATCATCGCGGCCACAGACATGCGTGTAAAAGCGCGTGCATAGGACTGTTCAGACGCGCTGATACACGGGCGTATACACGCGTTCTATCAGTTCCAGCTGCATTTAGACGCGCTTATACAAGCATCTATACACACGTTTTGTGACTTTAGATGTGCTTATACACGCGTATTTCTCAGGTTTGACGTGTTTATACACGCGTATTTTACAGATTATCCGCGTATATACACGCGACTTTTTGCAGTTTTGACGCGTTTATACACGCGAACAGAGAGCAAAAAAAAAAATCCAGAGAGTGCTATTTGGTACCTGAATGCTGTTCCAGCATTCCAGCACCCAATAACACTCTCTAGATTATTTTTTTTGGTGCATTGGACCATCCACGAAGAACATATCCACGAGAAAGATTAAGACAAGAACGACATGAATGCATACATTGTTAATACACGATTCAAGAGAGACATGAATGCAATACTATCGATTCACGAAGAACATATCCACGAGAAAGATTAAGACAAGAACGACATGAATGCATACATTGTCAATACACGATTCAAGACAGACATGAATGCAATACTATCGATTCACGATTCAATATTACCATCAAAATTTCACACATATATACAAGGGAGTCCATATGTCGAAGTAGCCCATGGCTTCAATTTACAAAAAAATATATACAACCACATCCTCAATATGGAATGTGATACTATAAGTCTGAGTACTACTTAGACCCAAATGATGACTCGGTGCTCCCTCCATGCTCAGATGAGCTCACATCGATCGGAATGTCCGATGAGTAGTGCTCACGTCCACCCTCTGCAGTGGCGGCGGGTGGATCATTAGCAGCTTGTGCCTGTTCAAGTAATATATAGTATATAAGTATATATATATATGTAATTCAATAAACCAAAATCATTCGTTTAGAGTTTTCAAGTACCTATCGACCGTATGGTCTCATGGCCATCTCAAACTGCGCGTCTGTAATACGTCCCTCGGCTCTAAAGATGGCGCACGTGTCACATCTGCTATGCCGGCGAGCATACGCAGTATCGTGGGTTGTGGGCTTCCTCCCCGTAACCCGTCGCTGTATCATAATCAACACAATTTGTAAGATTAAAACAATCATAGAATCAATGAATTAAGTAAACAATCAAATAAAGTGGCAAGATACTTACGAACTTTGCCTCCCATGACTCGACGCCGCGAGATCCAAAATGCGAAGATCCAATGGTCTCCATCTGGATCCATCGTGCCTCCACGTGTCTTCATGCCACCCTCTGCTCGTTTCTTTGCCTCCTTCCACTCGCGTTTGTGCGCAGTGGTGGCAGGTTTCTCGGCAGGATAGCCACCCGCAGCTACATTTAGCCCATCATCGTACGCGAGTTTTTTAAGGTGAGATCTTTTATTACTTAAGATCTCTCTTATTCGCGTCCTTCCCCATACATCCGAGAATGTAGCATGTGGGGTACCGACTATGTACAGCCTCTATCACCTCCCCAACTAATCTGCTATTTTGATCTTTAAATTTAATAAAACAATTTCTATACAAGTTTGATACTACCCCACGCATGTACTCCATTACCTCCCTCCCCCTCGCATTCATCACTATCCTACCCCTATCCGTCACATCATAGCAGATCACTCCCTCCACCTCTCTCATCTCCTCCTCTAACTCTTCTCCCTCCACCTCTCTCATCTCCTCCTCTTCCGAACTGTCTCCTCTAACTCTTCTCCCTCTATCTCCTCTCTCACCGCGTGCCCTACTACCTCCCCCACCAAAGCACCCGCCGCATCCTCCACTCCCACTCTTCCTACTGCTGCGGGTGGAGTCACGACTGGGGGATTGTCTACGTGACGGTGGCTGTGAGCCCTGACGTGACGGTGGCTCTGAGGGAGTACGTGATGGTGGCTGTGAGCCCTGACGTGACGGTGGCTCTGAGGGAGTACGTGATGGTGGCTGTGAGACCTGACGTGACGGTGCTTGGGAGGGTGTGCGTGAGTGTGTCTGGGACGAGGTATGTCTCCTCGGTGGGCGTGGAAGAGGAGAAGCTGCATGCCGTCTCGTCGGACTCGTAAGCATAGACGGCAGTGGAGTGCCCTGGATACTCGCGGTAGGGGTATAGACACCAGGCATGGAAGGAGGGGGATGGGCATACATGTACTCTGTAAGCTCAACTGGACCAGGATGGCGCCCAAAATGATTTAGCATCTCCATCAGCCAATTGCTGTACGCAAATGGATCGGATGAAGAACCTGGAATATCCATAAAGAATCTGCAAAAATAATCCTCATGTACATCATGGGCTGTCTCTTGACTCACACAAATATCATCATTCAAGTCACCTATTAGCCTGCGAACCATAGAAACAGGAAACACAGTCTCGTGTATACACCCGTCCAGAAACGCGTGTATACACCCAGCCAAAAACGCGTGTATACACCCGTCCAAAAACACGTGTATATCCGCGTGAACAGTCTGTGCAGACAGGATACACGCGTTTTTACACGCGACCTGTTCAAAAAAAATTTCGAAAGCGACCGACCTCCAACAATGCGTCCTTATAAAAAACCCACTGTCGCCCCTGTCAGTTTCGTTCACCGAAAATCGCAACCACAGAAGCAAAAGGATGGAGACAAACCCAAAAAGCAAAGACAAAATAGCATAAACAAATCTGAGAACAAATCTGAGGAAGGAGACAAGGCAAAGGACAAACTGACTCACCTCTGAAAAAATGAGTCTTCTTTCTTGGTCGGTTTCCTTCACCCATGTGTGCTCCTTCTCTGCTCCCTCCTTGCATTATTAGTGTCTGTTGGAAGAGGCGAAAACGAAAGAGGGCAGATATGTTAGTTCAAAATGTTTATTTGGGGAAGGTGGGCTATTTTTAGTTTAAATAGTTCGTCACGTGTAGAAACGCGTGTATTTTCGTGTGTATGATAAATTAGCCGCGGTTATACACGCGATTTTCAGGAAGTACCCGCGTTTATACACGCAATTTTTAGGAAATAGCCGCGTTAATACATGCAATTTTTGGGAAATAGCCGCGTTTATACACGCAATTTTTATACTTTCATTAAAAACATTGGCATGATTTTGTATTTTCTGGTTTGTACATAGGATGTCATCAACCTCCTCAAGCAGTTCTGGGGAAGATGAGACAATGCGTCATCGTAATCGCGATGTGTGGTTGGGACAACGGATCAAATGTATGTGTAATCGATGTCAAGGATGCATTGTACAAGCACGTCGAATTACCTTAAATCACATCTCCATGTATGGAGAATGGAATCAAACAGGTTTAGAGGTGAGTAGATGTAAATTGATGGTATTCAAATGACTCATGGTATCCAAATTAAATTAATGGAGTTATAATATATAAACTCTAATTGAAGCAGGATGCAGTACCACACCCTAACATGGTGCCCTACGTGCGGCGAGAGCACGCGAAGCGTCGACGAGATGATGCTGGAGCTTCGGGATCTATTGTCAGAGATGAGTGGGAAAGGGATGACAATAGCCCTGCACCCCACGAAGTTGTGGAAGAGGAAGTGTTTGATGATATGGTGCAAAATCTTTTTAAGGATGATCCCAAAGGTATGGACGACGATGATATGGAACAAGAGCATCTTTACAAGGCTTCATCGACACCGGTTTTTGAAGGGTGCACATTCTCTATTTTACGTGCTTCACTTGAACTACTCAATATACAAACAGTTTATGGATGGAGCAATGCAAGTCTTGACGCATTATTGAAGTAAGCATTCTAACTTGCAAATTTGAATTAGTGGTTTAAGCTTTAGGATTTAGGACTAATTGATGATATTGGATGCAGGCTATTATCAAACATGCTTCCAAAGGGAAATAGACTACCCACCTCAAGAGACATAGCGAGGCGCTATGTGACATCTCTTGGAGGATTGGATTATGATCGTATACATGCATGCGTCAATGATTGCATTCTCTTTCGTGGGACGCATAAGGAGGCTCGACATTGTCCCACTTGTGGTGAAGCAAGGTATAGAATAAATGTGAAGAGTTTTGATGTACCTCGTAAAGTCTTGCAACACTTTCCTATAATTCCTCGCATCAAACACATGTTCAAGTGCAAATCCATAGCAGAGCTCATGTCATGGCATTCCTCACATCGATCGGATGATGGCATGTGGAGAATTCTCGCAGACACTCCTGCTTGGAAGCATATTGAAGATGAGTGGCCCAGCTTTAAAACAGAGCCCCAGAAACTTGAGACTTGGCCTAGGTATGGATGGAGTGAATCCATTTGGTTTCAAAAGCACCGCATACAGCGTGTGGCCAGTTGTGTTGGTGAATTACAACCTTCCACCATCAATGGCGATCAAGAAGGGACATCTTTTGTTATCCCTTCTAATTCCAGGGAAACATAAAGTCAAGCATATGGATGTTTATCTCGAACCGTTGATTGATGAGTTGGAGGAACTATGGAGAGGTGTTGTGGTGGTGGACATTAGTAGGCCTCCCTCCTCTCGACACTTCGACTTAAAAGCAGTGTTGATGTGGACAATGCATGACTTTCCAGGATACACCGATTGTTCTGTTAAGAATTGTAATTACCTCCCTACTCTAATACTATTGGCTATATTAATTATAAATATTGACTTTATTATTCTAACTTTTATTTATATTTTAACAGGTTTGAAAACATCGGGTAAACATGCATGTCCTGTTTGTGGCCCTTCGTTAGTACATGAGTATGCTGACGGTTTGTGTAAGACCATATTCGATGATCATCATCGATTTCTCCCCTCAGATCATCCTAAATATGTTGCTAGTAAGAGTAACATTCCTCCACAAACACTTCGTGCAAAAGATTGGAAGCGTATTTGGGAGTCTACAAATATTCTTCCTCCATATGGCATGAACAGGTATAGTAATGTTTTTCAATCTTGTTTTGTGTAGTCTCTAATTGGATTAAAGGTCACATAGAGCAATCCCTTGTGTAGGTACTCCATTTTTTTTCGGTTACCATATTGGACCCATCTTAAGATCAACCATCTTCTTGATCCCATGCACATCTTCAAGAATGTGGGATCTGGTATTTGGGAACATATTATTGGTAAACGAGACAATGTTAGCGTACGTGAAGACTTGCGGGTCGCAGGACGTATGCGTCAAGCTTGGCCACGAGAGGAGGGTGGGCACGTTCGTCTTCCGCCTGCACCATGGATTATATCAAAGAACGAGGAGAAGCAGGTAAAGCAGGCCATCACCACTTTGCGTACTCCCACTGGATGCATGAGATCATTGAAGGGAGCCTTTACAACCACTAAGAAAAGAGGCGTTGAGCAACTATATGGGTTGAAGTCCCACGATTGGCACAAGATGCTCCAAGTAAGTGTTTTCCAAGTCTTGTACGTTGAAATTTAATTTTGTAATGCCATAAACCATACATACATGTGCTCTTATGTGCGCAGTTCATACTACCTACTAGCATCGACCATTGTGCAAATAAGAGCTTGAAAAAATGTATTTATAAGATGGGCGAGCTTGTGAGGTATGTAAAACCCATGTCAAATCACCCTTCATTATACCTTGCAAAATGAACGTGCATGAGGTATAACGTACTATTTTTTTTTATAGATATGTTAATTCCAAAGCAATTGATCCAGCCACGTTGGATGATGCGCGTGTTATGGCAGTGGAGGTGGTTTGTTTGATAGAGGAGACTTTTCTGCGAAACATTCTCACAAGTCAACTACATCTCATTGTGCATTTAGTGGACGAAATCGCTTTATGTGGCACTGTGCATGCACGTTGGATGTTCTTCCTAGAGCGCTTCATGAAGACCTTAAAAGACTTTGCGAGGCAAAGTGCAAGGCCTGAAGGAAGCATGGCCGAGGGTTGGTTGATACAAGAGTCTCTTGTATATATTTCAGAATTTCTTGGTCAGGTGGACAGCTCTTTGCCATGACTATGGAGCAATGAAGAGGACTTGAGGATGACCTCTATTGTGCCTCAAGGAAAAGGACATAGTAAAGTAATTGACAGAACATTGATTGATGATCTCAATTTCACTTGCATCCTTAATAGTGATGTGATGAGCAGATGGGTTATAAGATATGAGGATGCAAAGACAAAAAGGCAAGCAGAAAGAGCTCTCTTTCGGAGGCAACATGGCTCTCGTAAGGCGTACCCTAAGCATCTAGCAACACTTCTGAATGATATCCATGTTGATTGGTTGCATGAGGAAATGGAGAGAGAAGAAAGCGACGAGAGGCTGCATATCACGGCGGAAGAATGGGAGTATGCACGAGGATGCATGTTAAAGGTACATAGAACTAATGTTTTGCATTAGTTGTAAGTGATTTGCTTTTAATATTTATTCACATTGCTTACACAAATATTGCTTCTATTTTGGTCTAGTGCACTATGTTCAATGCTATATGGTGTGAAGGCAAGCATTTTCGAACACAAAGAATTGATGAAAAGAGGAATACACAAGATTGCGGTGTCATTAGTAGCTTTGAGGGAGCTAATGGAAAAATGGATGATTATTGTGGCACAATCCAAGACATATTTAGGCTTGACTTTTGTCGCTTCTTTGTGTATGTTTTGGATGTCAAATGGCAAATGAACGTGGTGGAAAAAGGGCCTAATGCAACGATAAAACGCCATGCAAGTGGCTATGTAACTATTGACTCTACAAAGTTTTGGCAAACAAAGAAAGATAGGCTCGTATTGCCACAACAATGTGAGCAGGTATGCATTTTTTTACTAATGTGTTTCATGTACATATATATCTAAGCTCACGTACCCCTTGACTTTTGATATGCTAATTAATTACTGCAGTATGTGTATTTGAGTAGGTTATCTATCTACCAATGGTGCATGACATTAAATGGTGGTACCTCATCCCTATTGCACCACGTTCCAAAGTGATGTATAATACATTCACTGATATGGAGCATATCGAGGATGTAACAAGCCGCAATGAAGATGATGTCGAACATGCCAATGAAGATGTTGTGATCGATGATCAAGAAATAAGAGATGATCATGATAATGAGGATGAGCGTGCCATTTCTCATGATCATGAGAATGACCCTACCATTGAGGATGATGGTGATGTTGATGAGGATGATCAGGACTATGAACCTCATAAGTTACAACAATATTGAAATCTTGGGGGGTTCATTATATGAAAACCATGTATATCAGGTGCATTCATGGCTTATATTTAAAATCCCTTATCTGTGAATTTTCCATGAGTAGAATGCACCCTTTTTCTATACAAACTATAACCTTTGTGAGATTGATATGAACCTTTTTGTAAATATATTTGTGTAAATTAGATAAACTAAAAAAATCCTTATGTTGAACTCAGGTGATAGTTCACATATTTTCAAGTGAACCCACTGAGATTGAAAGTCTACAACCATAACTACACTCATAAATTAAGAGCCTAAAATGATGGTTGTGTTTAGCTATGGTTTAATATGGATCATAGGTTACAACAATATTGAACACCTAATTAACTACTTTTGGAAGGAAATAAGAAATTGTTGGGGTGTAGATAAAACATCTAGGAATGGTAACGACCATGAAACTTGTGAAGTATTGCACACAAAACTTGAACTCTTTCGACTAGTGCGTCTAGGATTAGGAAAATTAAAAGGATTGTGTAGCTTGATAGCCATGGTAAAGTGATGGGATAAACATTAAATTGACCTTTATGTAGTTTAAAAGATGTCGCCACCAATCACAAGAAAACTTATGCTATCATATGTCTCCAACAATCACCCACGAAAACTTATGTAGTTAAGCGGGCTTATGGGAAAACTCTCTATGAAATAATATGTTTGCCATGATAATTTAAGCAACAAGAAAATGAGTTAACTTTATTTCCTCGATGTCAACTTGAAAGAATTATTAGAATAGTGCAATCCTCTATGTTTTGACTAGCTTCTACGACCCTTGCATAGGTGAAGAAGACTTCTTTGGGAAGCAAAATGTGTGTACATATGTGTTGATCATTTAGGTAGCCATTGTTTTCCATCAATGAAGGCAATGCTGAGGAAAGGTTTTGCTTGTTTTGGTGTGAGTTGCTTGGACCATTTCACTCTACCAGAGGTGTTAGCTCCTGGGCCATAGCATTTGTATTCACCATAGAAAACTCGTCTGCAAATGAACAAAAAAGATTAACAAAACGTGTGATATGAACATTAGACATGGAGATTTTAATTTTTGGAGTTACTCGTTATGATATAGGGGAATGCATACTTTTGGTTAGAAGGAATGTTCCAATCATTCCAGCCTTGGGGGATGATGATGTTGTCAAAGTATGTGTACAAGTAAACGACCCTAGAGTAGGCTCCCCATGATCGTCCCAAGTAGATAGAGCCAGAGCCAGTGACCATGCAATATGCGAATGAGTAGCCTGTGTTTTCCTTTGGTGTAACTCGCTTTTGAGCGGCAATAGAGCCAAAGGTTGTAGCAATAGAGTGTATGTGGCATTTCTGTAAGCATACTCACAAGGCCAAACAATTAATTAAGATTTGTGCTTTAGGAAGTTAACATTAGGTGTAATTTTTGTGCAAACATACATGCATACACACAAGGCCAAACAATTAATTAAGATATGTGCTTTAGGATGTTTACATTAGGTGTAATTTTTGTGCACACATACATGTAAGCACGCGCATACACACATGAATAGGTAAGGATGCACACACACGGTAATGCACATACATTTTGGTAGGCACGCTTGCCCTTGAAATTTGATGAAAATTTTGTAAAAAAAATGCAAGGTTTTTTTTTGTGAGCAACTAGGTGTAATTTTTAATGGCCAATTCTTTCAAGTGTATTTGAATAACGTGCTTTCAGATTTTCCATGCATGCACAGGCAAGCGTGCATGCGCACGTGCTCCTCCTCCATTAAACCGCAAAACAAGGTTTACCACAAAGAGGGATCGGGCGTTGCCAAAGATGAAGTCAATGGAGCCCTCGAGGTAGCACTTGTAATAGTAGTGGCGCCCTTCTCGGTCGTAGAGCGTATCCTGCGCACCGTAGAAGCTGCATCGGTAGAACGCAGACTTGTCACCTTGCACTCGCACCGCCACAGCCTGTTGGCCGACTGCTCCACTCTCCGGAGCTGCAGCGGTGTTCTAATCAACAATCAACGATTCCCATTAGAGTTTTGTTACGATTATTATTATGATTAAGGTACCAGCTTAGAGCTAATTTGTGTACGTGTTATTCTGATTAGGGTACCTTAGAGCTAAATTTGTGTACGTGTTATTCTGATTAGGGTACCTTAGAGCTAAATTTGTGTACGTGTTATTCTGATTAGGGTACCTTAGAGCTAAATTGTGTACTTATTATTCTGATTAGGGTACCTTAGAATCTGTATACCTTGAAGGATATATCTAAGGCTATGACGTTGTCTGCTTCAATTGCAACAGAAGCGCTTCCATAAGTGCCAAGTGGCTTGCCATCCTTCCCTTTGGTAGAGGCATTGTCACCCCACTGAATATAAGTTAGACCAGCCGCTTCTCCTTTTAGTGTGATAAAGGGCTTACTGCTTGGTATGATCACCTTCTCCCTATAATACCGTGCAAAGAAGATAATCACAATTATCTATAAATGACTTTTGTAGATTAATCTCACCTATAATACCATGCAAAGAAGATAATCATAGATTAATATCACCACAACTAACAAGGGTGCTCCCTCCTACCATTGAGGGGTCACAAAGCACACCAATTGAAATGGCTTAAGTGATGATTATATTAAAGTGGGTTAAGTGATTATTATATTGAGGGGTCACAAAGCACACCCAAATGAAGTGGGCTAAGTGATGATTATATCGAAATGAGTAATTAACTAAATTGCTTACTTGTAGATACCCTTTTTGACATAGATAATGACTCTCTGCTTGTTATTCTTAGGCACTTTGTCTATGGCAGCTTGGACAGTCTTGAAATCACCAGACCCATCTTTAGCAACTACAAAGACAGGTGGGCTTGTTTGCTTCTTATCTTCATTAGCACCAAGTTTTCGATCCGGTACCATCTTCTTCACCACTTTCTCACCATAATTCTCTGCTTTCTTCTTAATCTGCTGCTTTTGGCTCTTAACCCACTTGTTAAACACATCGTCTTTGTAGTAATTGGGTCTAGCAGGAAGATGATCATCATCATCCTCGTCTTCATCCTTGTCAGGGTGGCATGTGTCTCCTACGTGCTTGACCCACTTATCAAACTCATCAGAAGGGCTTACATTTGTAGAATTAACTGCAATCGGAGTTGCGCAAAATGCAACCAGTGCAAGGAGTATGTGGGCGATGAAAAGGGTCTTCATGATTGAAACTAAACTTGGTTAATGGGAACTAATCTTAATCATATGATTTGGCGATGAGCATAGTTGGGGAGACTTATATATATGTATGCATACGAGGCCACCCCATGGAGACGAGAAAATGCAATAGACATGCACGAAGCAGGCTGCGCGAGGAGCTGTCAATCGAGTTGTTCTTTACATTTTTGCTATTAAAAGAGTCCCCTCATCGTTCTCACGACTACTCCATGTCTTCCCACCAATGATGCGAGACTTTTTTTTCTTTCTATTTTCTTTTTATTTTTTTGTTTTGTTTTGGGGGGCATCTATCCAAATGCGAGTTTTATGATTACCTTATTGAGAACCTCTAAATTATGTAACCTTTTTAAAAAAAGTATTCCACATATTAATGAAAATTATGTAACCTTTTTCTAAGTACCTCTTTTAGAGGAGGTCATCCAATCCCTTGTACAAACAGTCCTCTAGGGTACATTGTGAAAGTGCTCCTATAGATAAAACTAAGTTCATGACTAACTCTTACGACTCAGAGTTAGCTCTTCTTTCTCCACATCCCTTCTTATCTTTGATATGTTGAAATGCCTTACTCCAATAACTTTTCATTTCACTACAAGAGAATCATTGTTTTTTGACACTTAGTTTTCACGCTTGGTCGTGTCGTGGATATGTGCGTCGAAACAGGTGTTGAAATATGTGTGAAAAATACGTCAAAATAGGCGTCGAAATGTACGTAGAAAAAGTCGTCGGAATAAGCGTCGAAATAACATTCAAAATTTTTCTTTTTAAAAAAAATTAAATTTATATATAATATTTGCTAGTTCCTATCTTGGGGTGTGTTTTAGCTTTCTCTTTCTACCTCTTTGCAAGCATATGTGTCTATGAGAGAGAGAGAGAGAGAGAGAGAGAGAGAGAGAGAGAGAGAGAGAGAGAAAGATGATCAGAGAGAAAGAGATAGATAAAGAGCTCCTTTAGAAAAAAGGTGTTGGCGAATTTCCAAATTTCAGCAGTTGTAGAAGGTGGTTTGGCGAATCGCTTTGATGGGCTGGAGCATGGGGCTTGTGGCTATGTGTGGCTAAAATCTTGGAGGCTATTGTTAAGCCTGAAGGGAGATCAAGCCCCTCCACCAGTTGGGAGTACAGAAGCTCTTTGAAAAAAAAAAAGAGATAAAACTTGATTATCTACTAATCTTGATTAGCTAGGTAATTAGTAAGATAATGGGCTCATAAATTTGATGGATTCTAGGCTAGGCTCTGATACCACGTTAAATTTGCAGCAATGTGATGAGCTATGGTGGATCAAGTGCTAGAATCAACATCATTAAAAAAAGAGATTAGATGATAATTAAGACATGATTAGTGAGCAAATAAATTGATAGCTTAATGTAGGCATGGATAATCAAAAACCAGCAAATTCTCATTAGGCCAATGCCTCAATTTATAGAGTTTACATCCAAGCATCTAATCCCACTGATCTCTCCTTGATTCACTCCACCTCTTTTGCTTGATTCTCTCCACCTCTTCCCAGAATATCTCCACACCTCCTAAATCTTCTCATGCTATCCTTTATTCTCTCCCAGTAGATACTTCTCACCTTTTCACAGCTTCTCTCACATTTACAGATTCTCTTTTACAGCCTCTTGCTAAGGGCTTGTTCCCGCACAAACCCTATTCACTTGTATATTTCAACAGTAGAAGATCAAGTCAAGGTGAGCGCCTTCAACATCACCCTTGATGGCAAAGCAAGGCAATGATTCAGGTCCTTGAAGACTAAGGACAAGGCCACCTTTGAAGATTTGAAAGAGGCTTTCAAGGTTGGGTATTCTCACCAAGGTACCAGGTGGAGCCCAGTTGCTGTGTAACGTAAGGCAAAAGGAAGAACAAACCATCAGAGACTACATCAATAGAGTTAGATATCTCCACTCGTGTTGCAGTGCCAGAGACGATTTCTCTAACGAAAGGTTAATAGGGAGACCTCTAGAGGGTCTTGATGACGTGCCCTTACACAACTCATTATATGCCTTGGGCCATACCTCCTTTGAGAAATCTTGCAGGAGTGCTATGGATTTTGAGGAAAATTTCAAGGGAACATGTCCCCGAGAACTCCATGTACATCAGAAGTTTCCTTCAAGACTACTGGCACAAAGTCTGATCTAAAAACCAAGGAGTCCATGTCAGGACACAATGTAGAGAAATTGGCTGCTACTTTAATACAGCAAATGACCCAACAATGGAGAACCAGTCAAGTTTGGGATCGGGGAGGTCAACCCCATCTTTATCCTTGGAGAGAACTTGTATGGTGCCCAACCTATCCAGCCGACCATACTAGCACGGAGTGTCCACACTTGAGACCCTGTCCTAGCCTCTATTGTACATATTGCATGAAATGGGACAATCATGAGGTCTCCAACTACTATCATCAAAAAGCTGCTTTAGTCGGAGCTCTACCCCAGGCATTGCCCACCAACCCTAGGCAATCGCAGGCACCTTGCCAGCACCTACAATTCATAACCCACCTCAACTTGGTCAAGATGTGGCCCATAGAGGAATTCTCACGGAACCTAAAATGGCCTTACGACCACGGTTCTTCCACCTCACCCCCCACTGCCAAGAGTTACACCAATTCGTCAACTAACCCTGATAAAAATCTTTGAAGATGGGAACGAGGGGGAAATTTCGGAGGTTCCTATTTATGAAACCCAAGAGCCTACAAGCCCACCCTCACAAACCTTCAGTAGTTACATTATGGAGGGAGATCAAATATACCCCGTGTACATAGCCGCCCCAACACCGCGGGCCAGAGACATGATTTAGATGACAAAGCGACCCATACAGTGCTATGATTGTGTGGGACCTCACCAAGTGTCTAATTTTCCCAACGGAAAGGGTATGGCGAGTACCTCTGCAGGTGCACCTGCTATGATGCCATTATGTGTAGGATGTGGTATCAATCACATGTATAAAGATTGTCCACTAAGACTGGGTATGACAAGAAAGGCTCATGAAGGTAATCCCAGCACCCATCCTTGACTTGCTGAGTGTTAGAGATGGTTTTATCCGAGCAGTCCCTCTCAACGTTGTCACAAGATTACAAAACCAACAACGAGCTGCAACACATGCTTCTTGCAGAGGCATCAACCTCACAAAACCAAGGCCAAGAAAGAGCCCCTGAACAAGCACAACGACCAGGCACTCAAGAAAGAAAGCCACAAAGATCGGCAAGGGTGAGAGCTAAGTGGTTATCAAAAGCGGTTCGGAAGACGGCACTTGAACTCATGCATCGACTTCTTCATCCAAAGAGAATGATTTGCTATGCATTGCCGCCTGAGCTAGGGAGCCTATTGACATGCACCAACCACCAAAAAAGCTCACCAAGTATTCTAACCCCATTGAGGAAAACGAGTGACTTTTGGCAGCCCAAGAGTTGGTTAGAGAATGCCAAGAGCAAATAGAAGATGAGCCTCCTACTGACTACCTTGAGCCATGTATGCTGGTCTCAAACCTTAGACCCACGAAAGAAGCTCAGGTATATCCTGGAGAGCTTCCATGGCAACCCCCACAAAGGCTAACAGAAGCAGCAACTTCCACTTCAGGAGTTACCCCCCAGTAGGGAGACAAGGTGGTCAAACATCTTAGAAACATGCGAGATGACCATTTTAGGGTAACGAGCATAGAAATTCTTGTTCCTATGCCTTACATACAAAAGAGCTTAAGACTGAGCCAAACCAACCTTCCTCACGAAATAGCCCCCGTTCCAAGACACATTGTAGGTCTCTCTTCTTTCCTCTCTTCTCAGGTCCAAATCCTTATCATCGAAAACTTGATCCAAAGTAGCCCAAGTATATGGAATGATCTAAAGGATTAGATGGAAGTACACCTTAGGGCATGCATGCACAAAACCATGGAGCCTAATAGCTCTAATGAATCTGAGAAAGAGGAATTCCACATACCCCATAAGGTAACCCCAAAACCCCTATGGTTTGAGTGAATAAGCTTGGACAGTACTTCGAAGGTGATGAACTCAATGAAACCTTGCCAATAACCTTCGATGGCCTCCAAGTTATAGCAATCTTGGATGGTGGGGAAGGAGTGAGCATTGTTACAAAACAGTTCTAGGAAAAATGGGGAGCACCCACCTTGGATGACACCACTTTGCTGGTTAAACTTGCTAATGGAGACCCATTGGTCTGCTGAGGGATCTTAAGATTAAGATCCTAGGAACTACTTACCACCACACCTTTGTGGTGATGAATTTTAGACATCATTCAATCTCTTACGACTGCATCCTTGGCAGACCATTCATGAGAGAGTAAAAAATGATTCATGATTGGGATACCGATCACATATACATTCGGCAAAAAGATCTAACATTCAAGATCCATCTACGCATGTGGAAGTCCACCCCATGAGCAGCAGACCATTCGCAGAGGACTCTGTCACAAAATGATGCAATCCACTGTAGTCCATTTGTATCAAAAATGCCATAAGACACTTGAATATGAAAAGGAGAGTGAAGGGTGTGCACCGCTTCCAGAGCCTGAACAATGTGAGAACTGGATGCATATCCTTGCTACCCTGGACATTTTGCCTAGACACACTGGTACAACGTTTTCTATGGCAGAAGGGTAAGAGATTACATCCCTATACATGCTCAGTTCAGCATACCTGCCCAATGTTGCCACCACACCCAAGTACTTGAACAAGCTATTAGAGCTAAGCCATCAGGGGGTACATGCTCCCATAAAACACACAGGCCTAAGGGATTCCATGCACCATAATGATACATCTTCCCTGACGATTCAGACACCCATTAGTTAAAGTATGTGGGGGCGGTGGAAGCGCATGACCACTTCAATGAAATGTGGAAAAAGAAGTTTGCCAATAGCTCTCTTTTGGTCCACTATACCATTCCATAGCCCCAGCAAAACCCACTGAACCCAACTAACACTGCTAACACTACTAACAAAATTCCACAAGGATTACCATGTCGCCTTTGGGTACCTTGAAAGCTTCTCGCAGTACAAGGCTATTATGAGGGTGAATCTAAATTATGGATCCCTAAGAGATCCAACCATCCCCTTCGTCCATAGGCACCCAAACCTCCTCATCTCCCATATTGGCAACAAATTCGCTAACCACAAGCCTATAGGCACAAGCCTATAGGGTACAAGACAAATGCAAGCCCAAGCACTCTCCATAGAGTTCCAACCCTCAATCAAACCCTCAATTGTACCCAAAACCAACTCCCAAGTGGATCCCCAAACCTCTCCTAGGATCCCAACACTTCTACGAGGGCAATCATCATATTTGGATCCCCAAATCTCCCCAACCTCAACTTCCACCCCATGTCACTCAACAGTCCCCTACCCTTCAGTGGAAACCCAAGGCGACACCCACTGTAAAGACTACCCACCATGAAAAAGGAAAGCAAAAGCTTCATAGTGACACTACAACCCCCATGCTGCCACCCGACCGATAGAGCTAATTAATGATATACCTTCAACGTCAGCAACCCCCCCACCAATCATTTTGTGAGGCTACAACAGCAGAGTACAACAATGCCATCATCAATTCCTTCAGTCTTAGGTACTTCCTTACCACCTACATTAGAATCCCTCAAGGAAGTGATAGCCACTACCTCACCATCACCTAATTGGAATCGACTCCTTATTTTGGCAAATTGGACACGTGGTCAGTACAAAACCCGTAATGGGGTTCTGGCAGCATAGCCTTTGGGTACAAAACCTGCTTCAAGGTGCCCAAAAAAAAAATACCACATGTGTTCCACATTTACCATGACCATTAAATTACAAGTTTTGACTTGCCGAACCCGTTCTAGAACTGCCCTATCTATTCCAACCTACCTAGGATTTGCCATGACCGTTCGAAGTTTATTCATGGCCGTTCCAAATCTGACTTAAAGCCCCCAGCTGTTCCTTTCCAATTTCAAGAGCAAACGCCCGTTCCCTTCTTCAATTCAAAAGCCCGCGCTCTCTATTGGTTTACTAATGCTGTGGCCATTTGATCGCCTTACCGCGGTCGTTCCTTTCTGATGGCATGAGCAAACGCTTGTTCTCTTTCATTTTCTAAAGCCCACGGGCTGTTTGCTGGAGTTGCCACCACAGCCATTCGCTTCCACTGTCCAACTGCCCCGGTCATTCCTTGCAAGTGCCATGACCGTTCCTTGGGTTTGCCGTACCCTTCTACCAAATCTATAAATAAGAGCCCCACTCCCTCATTTCCTCACTTTCAATTCTTCTCCTAGCCAAGCTATTGCCATTTTTTTTATTATCAAGCTTTCACACTCACCCACCAGCCATCACAATGTCAGACACATCAGACTCCTCCAGAGAGGTTCTCTATCACACCTCTATCAGGAGAAAGTGACCTGCAGAGGTGGCCAGTTTAAGGATTATGCCAAGCACCCCACTCACTCTCTCACTTGGGGGATTCTCTCATGAGGCAGGTTAATGGGCACACAGTGCATTCCCTAATGAAAAACAATCATAAGGTGGAGCACAAGCTCCTGTATTACACTAGGCCATCTTATAGAGCCATAGCCTCAGACCCCGCTGTGGTGCAGAAGCTGGAGCAACTTGGCTTGGGTAGATTTCCAACCTTAGAGCCATGGGGGCTAGAGTTATACAATGCCCTACACTTCGCAAAATCTTATAAGGCCAATCAACATACTGGCGAGGTCATTGAGAACGAGAGCCATAGGCACCAAGTGTAGCTCAGTATAGAATTGATCATAGATGTTTTGTCACTCCCCCACGTGGAACAGTCATATGTCAAGCTTACCCCAATGCACCTGAGCTCACCAGAGGTTTATTCGAGGGAATCCCTAACAAAGGTGACGTTGAATGGGCTAATATTACACAGGAAGATCTCATCATGCCAGCTCAAGCATTGCAATTTCTTCACCACCAGGTGGACAGACCGCTTTAGCAATTTCTTCTCACCACCAGGTGGACAGACCGCTTTAGCAGATGCAGCTTGACCACCTTGGCTTGGGTTCACCAAGGTATAACGGTTAATTGGGTGGATTATCTTTTTAGGGAACTTCATGTAGTCTGCTCTAACCCCCAAGGGAAGCTGGCGGCTACTACATTGCTAACTCGAGTGCTTTATTAAGTAGGTAGATAGAAGGAGTTACTTGGGCAATCCAGCTTAGCGGCCTTGATGATGTTGTAGTCACTTCACTGCGCTCTCCATCACCATCTTCCAACCCTCACCAACAAAGAGGCCACACCACGAGCCATCTCTCGCTGAACAAGCTCCTCCTCAGCCACCCAACTTACCAACACAAGAAGAGCTAGCAGTTGCCTATTGAAGCAACAAACGAAGACAGCTAAAGAGGAGGAAGAGCACTAGAAACATGCCTTTTTTAATAGGAATTTGTTTGAGATGCTGCCTCTTGACCGCTTCGCCGACATGCCATCATTTATTGAGGCAAGCCCTTCTTCCCCTCGTGCCACACAAAACACAGTGAACACTCTCTGTTGTGGAAGCTTCCATTCCAGCCAAGCATTTATAGAAAGTGTTCATGCGGCCCACGAAGATGTGCCAAACTTTGCGCTTGGTTTCTCCCATATAGTCTAGGAACATATAACACAGATGATGGATTGCATTTACCGCACAGCAAGAGGTGGCCCAAGTTTCCCAAACAGAGATGTTGTTGGGGCCAAGGCCCATGCATGCCAAGTGCTAAGGATTTATACCAGACTAACTTACAGTGCATGCAGCCCGCAAGAAAAGTTTGATGAGAAGACTCAGCAATTGGGACACGCCCTTTCTCATATCACTTAGGTCTAACAACAACTCACTCAGCAGTTGGGACACGCCCTTTCTCATATCACTTACGTCTAACAACAACTCACTCAGTAGTTGGGACATGCCCTTTCTCATATCACTTAGGTCTAACAACAACTCACTCAGGCCCATGAAGCTGCTCCTCATAGGGTGCATCATGAGCTGACCATCATCGAAAGCCTGCACCAAGATGCCCAGGATCGGGTGGCCTAGACAGTAGAAGATACCCTTGCCCACACCCAAAGAGATTTCCTCATGCACTAGGAGATTTCATAAGAAACCGTCCGCAGCCTAGAAGAGCACCTCGGAGAGAGGCTGAGGCCCGCCGGGTAGCCCAACCCCCTTCCACTCCCTCGCTCCTTCTTCTAGCACTCTGGACTGCAAGGTTGACACCCTGAGGACACAACCACCGCAAAGCTCCCCATCTTAACCCTCCCCCCATGGTGGACACACTATCAGCTCATCGACCTCCATTTCTGGAGCGTCAACCTGAACCTCTTACAACATAACCTTTATCTTGATGAGCCTCTCTCCCACCATAGCTTCACCTACCCCCTCACCAAGTTCCCAATCTCAAGCATCAACCTCAACCCGCATTTCTTTTTCCAAGGCCTTATTTCCTTCCACCATCCTCATGACTTTTATGAGCTCCCCCATCATTCTCTCCAAGCAACCGTGATAGACTAGTGTCAACTTTTGCACTTCGGCTTCCCCTCAGACCTAGCTGAGCCCATTGATCTATCCGTCCCAGATGGCTTATGCCCTTACCCTTACCCCTCTCAGATCTCCTTAGGGGCACTTCACTACTTGTAGGATGTTGGCTGCTGGAGAGTCGTAAACAGTGTGTATATCTTTCTCTCTAGGCGGATGCTCTCCACCTTATTCCGCAGAAGGCCTACTCTTTTTATACCAGAGATGTTTTGAGCAACTGGAAGTCATGGCATTAACAACTGGCATCTTCTAGTTTGATGAGACACATGTCGCCTTCCCACTCGACTTCTCCATCGATGAAGCTGCTACTACAGTTTCCTTCTTTCATGCCCATAACCCCACAGATGCCATTGAAGCTAGCCCGACCCCGAACGATAATGGTGGAAGCAACAATGGCCAAGGAAGCCTGCCATCCCACCCCCCAGAGCCTGTTCTCCGCCACCTCCACTATCACCACACCCAGCTCATCTTCCGCATCTCCCAGCAGCCGAACCCCCACCGTCTCCTCCCCTATCTGGGCAGCTCCACACTCCCACTTTTCCATGCACAACCCTCTTCTCCCCCCATCCATTTTCCCACCCCACCCCCATCCCCTCCTTTTTTATCCCTTCACTTAGGAATGTGCACAATGCTCCAAGACATCCCCTCCACTTCCACTAAACCCCCACCAATCCTCAACGCCAACCTCGCCACGGGACCCTCAACCTCGACAGCCCCTCCACCCCTGTCATCACACCAACTCAACCACCTTCCACCCAGCACCTCAAAGAAGGGGAGATCCTTCCGCCACATTGCCACCATCTAAGCATCATGAGGAGGTTGACCCTCTGCTCAACACACTCGATTGGCACGATCCCCTTGACTGCACAGAGTTTGAGCAGGCCTTGACTGCTCGATCGACAACTCTAGGAAGAGCCAGTCACCTACCTCACCAGTTGCATGGACATCTACGTCCTACGACCATACCTTGATGCAAAGCATCATCAATGGTTGCGTGACCACCCGCCACCACGAACACAAGGTGGATACCACCGGCCACCCGCCTGGCTGCTCGCCCCACAATGTTCAAACTCATGGGTGAGTAGTCGGAGAGGCGGCCCTTCCTCGCCTGGGAGACGTACTGTAACGTGCCTCGCACATTCAGGGTCAGCCCCGACTACCTCCCAATTTGCCGATGGTGGGCATGGAAAATCTTCCATGAAGAGCAAAAGAAGAACCCTAAACTCAAGTTCAACTTTCCGTGGTTCGCTCCCCCGTCAGCCTAGCAACCTTGCATTGAAGAAATTATGGTCCGGTGCTTCCACGTGAATTCATTCGCAGTTTACGACCAAGTCCATGACCCAGCCGCCGTGATCTTCAATCTGATCATCATGCTACTAGAGTCATTTCCTGACTGGGACCATTATGTTGAAGGCGCACAAGGTCTAGCTTTTAACACCCAACAAAGGGCCCACTCTCAAGAAAATCTTCGGCCACTACGAGCATATTGTGTGGATGCGTGCTTGGAGCCTACAAACTTTCGAAGATATGATGGAGACCACTTTTTGGACTAGTTACAAAGTCTTCCATTGAGCCCCCCTTGCTCCAATCTCGTGCCAAGATTTCATCAAAACCTATTCGATCTATTACAGATAGATCCGGCGGCCAGCTCCGAGGACGGATCTACATTAGGGAGGGGGTATGTTAATCACTCCGATTAACATTACGATGTGCACAGCTACACCCTAAATGTAATTTATCTTTTTATAACCGCACTAAGTGTGAAAGACACATGGGATGACCTAGCTTATGGCTTGTGTAACGCCGGTCATGAGGAATAGATGTACATAGAGCTAGAGAAACTAGGAAGACTAGTTTTGGGCCCCCAATTGTAAATGGGCGGCCGGACATTGTAAATATAAGCTCATGTATATAAACCATTTTATGGAATATGGAAAGGGACAATCCCATTTGTCTCACTGGATTTTTCCTTCTCTCTCTTTTCTCATTTGAGCTTATGGTTGCATGTCAGCTTGTGTTCTTGGTTGCTTACATGTTTGATTATTGGTAAGTAGGGATGGTAATTCTCTCCTTTCTCTTCTTCTCTACCTTCTCTTTGCTATCTACCATGTCCCTTTTGCACGTTAGTTGCATGACGTAGAGCTCTCCACAGCTCTCCTCCTTCTTACTCTCTACCTAGCATTTGGATCTCTTCTTGGTGATCCCCTAGGGGCTTCACATTAAGACGTTTAACCCTCATAGGGTTGGCCAAATGTAACTCTCCGAACTTGACTCTTGCATGCATCTTTCTTCTCTTCTTTCTTCATTGTGTACAAGGTAGCATGTTATCCTTAACAACACACTATATAAAAATGTAAGAAAATTATTGAATATCAAGATGATGTTTGTTCCTTGGTTTTTTTACAAGAACCTAGCAATGTTAATAGGTTTTGAGGCATTAGATATTTGTACTTAGTCAAAGAAACATGTTGGGGCCTCCTCTGAGACACACATAGATTTTCAACTTTTTATTCTTATTAAGTTAAATTTGAACTCATATTTGGATAGAGCATGAAAAATCATGCACTTTTTCTTTTTATAGCTCCTCAATCCGAGCTACGAATCAAGAGTTATGATCATTCCTTCTTTAGCACCCTTAAGAATGTGACTACAAAGCATAACAAAGCAATTTGTGACATCCAACAAGATTGTGACCATCTAATCGCCTTGTGGTGAGGCTACTTTATTTTCACACATAAGTTCTCCATAATGTAATATGATACCATTTCTTTGACACCCTTGAGAAAATCACTACAAAGCGACTTGGCACATCCAACAAGATTGTAACCATCTAATTGCCTTGTAGTGATTCTATTTATTTTCACACAGAGTTCTCCATATTGTAATATGACACCACTTTTTTAATAACCTTGATAAAGTCACTACAAAGAGATTTGGAACATCCAACAAGATTGTGACCATCTAATCGCCTTGTAGTGATTCTACTTTATTTTCACATAGAAGTTATCCATAATGTAATATGACACCATACCCTTGAGAAAGTCACTACAAAGAGATTTGGGACATCCAACAAGATTGTGACCATCTAATCACCTTGAAGTGATTCTGCTTTATTTTCACACAAAAGTTCTCCATAATGTAATATGATATCATTTCTTTCACACCCTTAAGAAAGTCACTACAAAGCGATTTTGGACATCCAACAAGATTGTGACCATCTAATCTCCTTGAACTGATTCTATTTTATTTTCAAACAAGCGTTCTCCATAATGTAATACGCCACCATTTCTTTGACAACCTTGAGAAAGTCACTACAAAGCGATTTGGGACATCCAACAAGATTGTGACCATCAAATCACCTTGTAGTGATTCTGTATTATTTTCACACAGAAGTTCTCCATAATGTAATAAGACACCATTTCTTTGGCACCCATGAGAAAGTCAATAGAAAGTGATTTGGGACATCCAACAAGATTGTAACCATCTGATCACCTTGTAGTGATTTTGCTTTATTTTCACACATAAGTTCTCCATAATGCAATATGATGCCATTTCTTTGACACCTTTGAGAAAGCCACTACAAAGAGATTTGGGACATCCAACAAGATTGTGACCATCTAATCACCCTGTAGTGATTCTGCTTTATTTTCACACATAAGTTTTCCATAAAATGTAACATGACGCCATTTCTTTGACACCCTTGACAAAGTCACTACAAAGCAATTTGGGACATCCTACAACATTGCGACCATCTAATCAACTTGTAGTGATTCTTTATTTTTGCACATAAGTTCTCCGTAATGTAATATGACACCATTTCTTTGACAACCTTGAGAAAGTCACTACAAAGCGATTTTGGACATCCAACAAGATCACGACCATCTAATCACCTTATAGTGGTTCTACTTTATTTTCACACATAAGTTCTCCATAATGTAATATGACCATTTCTTTGACACCCTTGAGAAATTCACTACAAATCAATTTGAGACATCTAACAAGATTGCGACTATCTAATTGCCTTGTAGTTATGCTGCTTTATTTTCACACATAAGTTCATAATGTAATTTAACACCCTTGAGAAAGTAACTACAAAGCAATTTGGGACATCCAACAAGATTACGACCATCTAATCACCTTGTAGTGATTCTACTTTATTTTCACACATAAGTTCTCTGTAATGTAATATGACACCATTTCTTTGACACCCTTGAGAAAGTAACTACAAAGCGATTTCGAACTTCCAACAAGATCACCGACTACCTAATAGCCTTGTAGTGATTCTACTTTATTTTCACACATAAGTTCTCCATAATGTAATATGACACCTTTTCTTTGACACCGTTTGAGAAATTCATTACAAAGCGATTTGAGAAATCCAACAAGATTACAACCATCTAATCACCTTGTAATGATGTTGCTTAAGTTCTCCGTAATGTAATATCACACCATTTCTTTGACACCCTTGAGAAAGTCACTACAAAGCGATTTGGGACATCCAACAAGATTGCGACCATCTTATTGCCTGGTAGTGATGCTGCTTTATTTTGACACAAGTTCCATGTGACGTAATATGACACCATTTCTTTGACACCCTTGATAAAGTCATTACAAAGCAATTTGGTACATCCAATAAGATAGATTGCGGCCTTGTAGTGATACTGATTTATTTTCACACATAAGTTCTTCATAATGTAATATAATACCGTTTCTTTGACACCCTTAAGCTCAGGGGATTCACTTAAAAATATGTAAGTATAGCACGTGAATTCAAATGAAGGGGTTTGTAATTTTAAGGTAAATTTACAAAAATACATTTATAGAAGGGGTTTTTTATCAATTTCAAAAAAAAATCATGTCTATAAAGAAAAAGGAGTCATTTAATCACAAAAAACAGGTAAGGGTTTTTTTAAATACCCCTTAAACGCACACGACGCATAGGGTTTCTTAGTAGTTCAACCCCTGAGCCCTTGAGAAAGTCACCACAAAGCAATTTGGAACATCCAACAAGATTGTGACTTTCTAATCACCTTGTAGTGATGTTGCTTTATTTTCACACATAAGTTCTCCATAATGTAATATGACAAGTGCCATTTCTTTAACACCCTTGAGAAAGTCACTACAAGGCGATTTAGGGCATCCAACATGATTGTAACCATCTAATCACATTATAGTGATATTGCTTTATTTTCACACATAAGTCCTCTGTAATGTAATATGACACCATTTCTTTGACACCCTTGAGAAAGTCACTACAAAGCAATTTGGGGCATCCAACAAGATTGCACCCACCTAATCACATTGTAGTGATGCTGCTTTACTTTCACACATAATCCTCTGTAATTTAATATGACTCCCTTGAGAAAGTAACTACAAAGCAATTTGGGACATCCAACAAGATTGTGACCATATAATCGCCTTGTAGTGATTCTGCTTTATTTTCACACAACATAAGTTCTTTGTAATATAATATAACACCATTTCTTTGACACCCTTGATAAAGTCACTACAAAGTGATCTGGGACGACATCCAACAAGATTGTGACCATGTCTAAATATGTAGTGACTCTTCTTTGTTTTTACGCAACATAAGTTCTTTGTAATGTGATATGTCACCATTTCTTTGTGACACCCTTGAAAAATTCAGTGGGTAAAATCATGATAAGGTGGATAGAAAACCTGTGTAGACAATGGTTTACAACTGGTTGTGAAACCCTTTTATGCAGAGTTTGAGAATTAAAACATGGTTGCTTAATCTTGTTTCACATTTATTATATCTAAAAGGCACTAGGTAAATTGCTAAATACATCTTATGATGATATTAAATCCACTAATATTGGTTCTTCAAGTGTGGTAGCAACCAATGCAACTGGTAAAAAGTGTACCACCTAATCATGCTTTCACCCCACTACAAAGAGATTTGGGACATCCTGCAAGATTGTAACCATCTAATCACCTTGTATTGATTCTGCTTTATTTTCACACAGAAGTTCTCCATAATTTAATACGACACCATTTTTTTGACACTCTTGAGAAAGTCAACACAAAGCGATTTGGGACATTTAACAAGATTGTAACCATCTAATTCACTTGTAGTGATTCTACTTTATTTTCAGACATGAGTTCTCCATAATGAAATATGACGCCATTTCTTTGACACCTTTGAGAAAGTCACTACAAAGAGATTTGGGACATCCAACAAGATTGTGACCATCTAATCGCCTTGTAGTGATTCTGCTTTATTTTCACACGTACGTTTTCTATAAAATGTAACATGACGCCATTTCTTTGACAGCCTTGACAAAGTCACTATACCGTAAGCAATTTGGGACATCCAACAATATTGTGACCATCTAATCAACTTGTAGTGATTCTTTATTTTTGTACATAAGTTCTCTGTAATGTAATATGACACCATTTCTTTTACACCCTTGAGAAAGTTACTACAAAGCGATTTTGGACATCCAACAAGATCGCGACCATCTAATCACTTTGTAGTGATTCTGCTTTATTTTCACACATAAGTTCTCCATAATGTAATATGACACTATTTCTTTTACACCTTAGTCTCACTACAAAGAGATTTGGGACATCCAAAAAGATTGTGACCATTTAATTATCCTGTAGTGATTCTGCTTTATTTTCACACACAAGTTTTCCATAAAATATAACATGACGCCATTTCTCTAACACCCTTAACAAAGTCACTACCTCTATTGCACCATTTGGTTGCCTTGTAGAACTCCATGATCCTACCTTTCCAATTATTATTAGGATCACCAATGTCTTACCTATGCTCCTTGATGAGTGCTAGGTCTCTTGTGATCTAGTATAACTTCTTGAATCATTGAGGGATCTAGCTACCATCATCATCCTTGTTGTTGAAAATCTCCACACTTTCAATGTTGTAGATCTATTTTCTCCTAGAGCTTATCTACAAAGGGAGAACATCAAATTATTACCATTTCAACAGGATTAAGAATCTAAATAACTAAAATAAAACTTTTTAAAAAAAATTGTGAACCATACCTTGCACTCAGTTTTCTTGTAGTTGAGTTGACAAATAACCCTATAATTTTTCACAAATGACGTCATGGTTAGTATGATTCCATAACAAAAAAACATAACAAACAAAATAAAATCACAAAGAAATCAGCACAAACATAGCTTAAAGAAGTTTACCAGACTATTAAGATGGAAGAAAAAAGAGACTGAGAGAAAGAAACATACTGTATATTTCTACAAGAGAAGAAGAAGAGATGAAGTAGATATGGAAAAAAAAAAGTAACGCATAGAAAAGGCAAGAAAATGAAAAGAACAAAGTTCAAACTATGGAGAAAGTGAAAATATTTTTTATTTTTCTTAAACACAACTAAAACTTAAGTTTCTTTTAGTGTCTAGACTAGTTTTCAATCAGTATGGCTTCTTTTCCTAAGATTCCTTCTGACATATATTGTTTTTAAAGTTTGGTAGGTGGTATCCAGGCCTGACATTCTTCTACTTTTTGAGTTTCATGCTAATATATTTTATTCCTCTTTTTTGAGCTCAAATTTGTGGGGCCCACCTGACAAAAAGGATCCATGTTACATGGATCTAGAATCCAAGTGCTCTCATTAGCTAGCCTTATATTTTTTAGTGGGCTCCAAAAGGGCCCATTTGGAGTCCAAATTTTCACTAATGCTAAATTGGTTGAGCAGTTAAACCCTAATTAAATATATCAATGGGATAGGCTAAGGACTTTAGTAGGAGTTAGGGCTTCAAGTTTAAACTTTAGGGTTTTTTTATCAGATTCTCGAACACTAGAGACCTACGCAGTTGAAGCCTGAGGCATTAAAATTTGGCCGGCTGCTTAAGAGTCAGTGCTCACAAGTCTTGATCTTGATTTCTCAACTCCTATTGCTTACAATCTAGCATATATGTGGTGGACCGCTTAACACTAGTTCTGTAATTGGACACTAAAGTGTCCTCAGGACACTTTAGTGTCCTGTTTCTCACCAAAACTTTGGAATTTTTTGGGGAACCTAGAAACAACATTTCTACACCTTGTTTCTACCATAGGTTGGTTAAAAATAAAAAAATAAAGGGAATTTTTCATGATATCAAAACACAAGCTATATTAGAAATTTGACAAAAAAAACTCTAACTTGAAATTTTCATTGAAATTTGAAGCTATTTTGTCAAAAATCCCATAAAATGTCTATAACTTCTTGAATAAATCATGTTTTTCATGTTTGTAAAAGTCAATTGGTAGAACTTGGGGTTTTAAAACAACACAATCTCCTTTAGGTCCTAGTTCCTAAGCTACTTGTGAACTATAACAAAAATCTCACTTACTAAGATGCTGAAAAAGAGGAAAATTTTGGCCTTCCAAAGGTACTTCCATAAAACTAGGGTTATGTTAGTGCAAATTGGCAATCGGAAATGATTATATAGTTCAAAACCAAGTTAATACATATTTTTTGGGGTCCCAAGCTCAAGTAAATCTTGCTACTTGAGCGCTATCTTAGTTTTTCAATCGTGCTATATTTTTTAAAATTTCTAAATTCTCTCTCAACAACCATGAAACAAAGGTTTTAGGTGCCCAAATTATGTTTGTACAATGTACCTTAGCGGAATTATTCTATACAAACAAAATGTTGCAAGTTTAGTAAGGAATGTAATGCGTATGACTCAAGAATCTAAATCCAGAATTTTTGTTGTGTGCAGTTTTGACATTTTGAAATAATTAATATTTGTAGCTTACTAAGGGGCTTTTACATATAACTTTAAGATCTCAATGGATAGAGTAAGCATTGTATCACCTTAAAAAACTTGCAAACACATGAAAACCATGTATTGGTTTGGATACAAATGGATGCTAAAAAGTGGTGTATCAAACACACACAACTTCCTACTATTTTAGACACTCTCAATTGAATTTTATTTCATGTGAAACTTGGCAAAATCTTTGATACAAATATGAAATAATTACTTGGAATTTTTCACGGGGCTTAGTGATTTTTTTCTCTAAGCTTATAAGGCGGTTTTCTCAAACCTGAGTTGTAGTCTCATGCAAGTCCTATTTATGGGTATAATTCCTTATCGTGCCAGCATCCAAATTGCAAGGTTACATTTTTTAAAGACACACTTTGTCACATATTCAAACTCCTCAAGAGGGATTTTGAATATATCTTTCCTAGCGCAAGTAGCATTTTATTTGCATCGTCCGAAAAAGGACACTTAAGTGTCCTTTTTTGGTACCAAACTAGTGTTAACAAAAGTAGCACATTTTATTCCTTCCAAGGTCAAAATTTCAGCATCTATGGTTGTAAAATAGTTTTTGGATCATGTGTTCAAGCTACATGGAGTGCCACAATAAATTGTTAGTGACCGAGATGTGAAGTTTATGAGTACATTTTGGAGGACATTGTTTAAGAGCATGGGGATTGTTTTGACACCTAGCACCGCCTATCACCTTGAAACTGATGGAAAAACCGAGAGAGTGAACAAGTGGGTGGAGACTTACTTGAGGCATTATTGCCATGACACGCAAGGTGTTTGGGGTGGTGAGTGGTTGCCGCTTACTGAGTTTGCTCATAATAGTACGCATCATGAGAGCATTGGCATGTCACCTTTTGAGGCACTTTATGGGTACAAAGTGAATATGCCAATGATGGTTCAAAAGCAAGAGGGGATGAATCCTAATACAAAAGAGGAGATGGAAAAGTTGGATGCACTCTTGCAATAATGCAAATCTAATATAAAGCAAGCAGAAACGATGTGGCACTATGCTAATGCTGATAAGTGACCATTGGAGTTCATGGAGTGTGATTGGGTGTTCTTGAGAATTCCCAAGACAAGATATGGTACTCTCAAGGCCAACACGAATACCAAGTCAGCTCACCGCTACTATGGGCCATACAAGGTGGTGAGATGTGTTGGTGAAGTTGCTTATCAATTGGCACTTCCATTAACCTCAAAGATTCATGGTGTGTTCCATGTGTCGCATCTCAAAGCGGAGGTATTTGTGTAAGATGAGCTACCTCTAGTGAATGAGGAGGGTATGATTGAGTATGTGCCAGAAGCAATTTTGCGTACAAGGGAAAGAGTTCTTTGCAACTGTACACTAGTGGAGTACTTGGTCAAATGGCGACCGAGGACTTCTAAGAAGAAGCTTCTTGGCAACTCGCCTCTACATTAGAAGGGTTTGAAGGGTTGTTGTATTTTGGAAGTCCAACGAGGGTTAAGAACATGGAATGAGCTTGCTAAAAATTTTTGTAAATTCACTATGGACAGCCCTATACCCTTGGATATTGAATGCATAATGTTTGGAAGTTACACAAGGCTCTTATGTTATTGTGGGGTAGATGTTATGACTTGTTTTGAGGGCTTTTTGGGTAGTTTACATAAACATGTAATTTTGGCTTCCCATACATGATGTGAGCATGAGCTTGAAGTTTGACATGAGTCCATTGACATATACTCCATCAATGTGGATTGTGATTGTACATATCAATGGTTTTGAGGACAAAACCTCTTGGGTGGATATGGTTTGTTACAAAGTGGTGCAGTCTCATATGTAATAATAGGCCCAAGGCTAATTGACCATACGTATATACATTATTAATCATAGTGTGAAAAGGGTGGTCATGTATATATACCAACATAGACCATAATTGGGGGTTAAGTTTGATAATCACTTAATAATGAGAAATCACTCTTTCTTTTCCTAAACCGTTGTTAATCATTCGCTAATCTTTGTCAATCCTTATTAATCCATATTTCCTAAGCTAATCTAGGTTAATGAGGCTAGCTACTTTCAATGAGGCTAGCTACGTTCTTTCAAAAACCAACTAAATCACTCTTTCTTTTCCTAAATCGTTGTTAATCATTCGCTAATCTTTGTCAATCCTTATTAATCCATATTTCCTAAGCTAATCTAGGTTAATGAGGCTAGCTACTTTCTTTCAAAAACCAACTAAAAATATTTTTAATCTTGAGGGGGGGAAGCTTTTTCTAAATGTTGAAAGAGAAAAAAGAAAGATTTTTTAGTTTTTTTAATAAAGAAAAAAAAAGAAAAAATTTGAAAAAGCACTTGTGTGCTGGTCCATTTCTCTCTCCGGCGGTCCCCAGCTCTCTCTCTCTCTCCCCCTCCTCGCAACAACGCCTTTCCCATCGTCTCTCTCTCTCTCTCTCTCTCTCTCTAGAGCTCTTTGCGTGCGCTGCACTCGTCAACCCACCACCCACCCGACGCTGATAACTTCAAAGCAAGATGAGTCATTTTCGTGCTTTATCTCGCACTATTATCCTGTCCTCATTTATTATATTATTTGTTTTCTTCGCTTCCCCTTTCGTTTTTTCCCCTGTTTTTTTAAATTTTAATAAATAAACTTCAAAAAAATAAGAAGAGAAATGTCTGTCTTAGCCTTTAGGGTTGGCGCATCCATCAAGATTCTTGTACAAAAGTGGTGTGGAAAAAGCTTTAAAGAGAGAAAACTTCAATCATTTGACCAAGTTCACACGTTGAAAGTGGAACTAGATACACATCACTTATGTGTTTTTCAAAATTTTGCACGCTGCATACAAAGGTAGGACCCACCAAAAGATCGTTCTTACGTTCTTATTGGGTATCGAACCAGTGTCAGAAATAAACTTTTTTTCTAACCAATGGAAAAAAAAAATGACCTTCAAGCCCAAGCGATTTTTATTGAAAAAATGCATTGATTAATCCGTTTTATAACTAAAACTTCAAAAAATTGAATCTTCAAACTCATGCTAAATAAAATTAGAAACAATTTTTCTCAATTTGAACTGTAAAAATTACACTAAAAGATGGTTTTTTTCTGACGTTGTATCAACCCTTTCGACCTTCCATGTTCTACCCACAATAGCAAAATTATGGACACGTTCTGTTTAGTAGTCTTTCGAAAACCAACCAAAGACTTTTGTAGCCTTTGAAAACCGACTAAAGACTAAAAATATTTGTAGTTTTTGAAAACAAACAAAAAATATTTATAGCCTTTGAAAACCGACTAAAGATTTTTGTAGTCTTTGAGAACTGATTGAAATTCGGAGAATGAGGTGTTTGGATTCTTGTACAAAAGTGGTGTGTAAAAAGTTTTCAAGAGAGAAAACTTAATATCATTTGACAAGTTCACACGTTGAAAGTGGAACTAGATACAAGTCACTGATGTGTTTTTCAAAATTTTGCACGCCACATACAAAGGTAGGACCCACCAAAAGATCGTTCTTACGTTCTTATTGGGTATCGAACCAGTGTCAGAAATAAACTTTTTTTCTAACCAATGAAAAAAATGACCTTCAAGCCTAAGCGATTTTTATTGGAAAAAATGCATTGATTAATCCGTTTTATAACTAAAACTTCAAAAAATTGAATCTTCAAACTCATGCTAAATAAAATTAGAAACAATTTTTTTCAATTTGAACTGTAAAAATTACACTAAAAGACAGTTTTTTTTGTACGTTGTATCAACCCTTTCGACCCTCCATGTTCTACACATAATAGCAAAATTATGGACACGTTCTGTTTAGTAGTCTTTTAAAAACCAACCAAAGACTTTTGTAGTCTTTGAAAACTGACTAAAGACTAAAAATATTTGCAGTTTTTGAAAACAGACAAAAAATATTTATAGCCTTTGAAAACTGACTAAAGATTTTTTTAGTCTTTGAGAACTGATTGAAATTCGGAGAATGAGGTGTTTGGATTCTTGTACAAAAGTGGTGTGTAAAAAGTTTTCAAGAGACTTAACTTAATATCATTTGACCAAGTTCACACGTTGAAAGTGGAACTAGATACAAGTCACTGATGTGTTTTTTAAAATTTTGCACGCTGCATACAAAGGTAGGACCCACCAAAAGATCGTTCTTACGTTCTTATTGGGTATCGAACCAATGTCAGAAATAAACTTTTTTTCTAACCAATGAAAAAAAATGACCTTCAAGCCAAAGCGATTTTTATTGAAAAAAATGCATTGATTAATCCGTTTTATAACTAAAACTTCAAAAAATTGAATCTTCAAACTCATGCTAAATAAAATTAGAAACTATTTTTTTCAATTTGAACTGTAAAAATTACACTAAAAGATGGTTTTTTTCTGACGTTGTATCAACCCTTTCGACCCTCCATGTTCTACCCATAATAGCAAAATTATGGACACGTTCTGTTTAGTAGTCTTTTGAAAACCAACCAAAGACTTTTATAGTCTTTGAAAACTGACTAAAGACTACAAATATTTGTAGTTTTTAAAAACAGACAAAAAATATTTATAGCCTTTGACCCCCTCTCTCTCTCCCCCTCCTCCCAACGCCTTTCCCATCGTCTCTCTAGAGCTCTTTGCGTGCGCTGCACTCGTCAACCCACAACCGCACGATCTCCTCCTACCCGACGCAAGCAACTTCGCTTTCGTTGATAACTTCAAAGCAAGATGAGTCGAGCCTCATTTTCGTGCTTTATCTCGCACTATTATCCTGTCCTGATTTATTATATTATTTGTTTTTTTCGCTTCCCGTTTCGTTTTTTTCCCTGTTTTTTAATAAATAAACTTAAAAAATAAGGAGAGAAATGTCTGTCTTAGGGTTGGCGCAATGCGCATCCATCTCAAGAGAGAAAACTTAATATCATTTGACCAAATAAACCTTTTTTCTAACGAGTAAAAAGAAATGACCTTCAAGTCCAACCGATTTTTATTGAAAAAAAATTGCATAGATTAATCCGTTTTATAACTAAAATTTTAAAAAAAATTGAATATTTAAACTCATTAAATAAAATTCTAACCAATATTTTTCAATTTTAAAATGTGAAAATTACACTCAAAGACGGTTACTCTGTGAAAATTACACTAAAAGACGGTTTGTTTCTAACATTGTATCAAACCCTTTCTACCACATGTCCTACCCAATAGCAAAATTATGGACACGTTATAAGCACTCCTTGCTTTTGGCCTATGATGTGTCCGTCCGCTTGTGTGAATTGCCTCTGGCGGACAACCCTACCATCCAGTCCCCGGGCGGACGGTTGTGAAGCCCCCCTTAGTCTTCTGTGCTTGAAAGGAAGCCAATATGCTGCCTTCGCAACCCCTTGGCTTGACAAAAATGCTGCTCATCCTCTCTAATCCTATGATATTAATCATAATCCTAGTAATTTCTCTTACATTTTGTCCTTTGGCATCCTCTCAGTCGCAATGCCCAAACCAGAAATGTGGCAGTGTCACAGTTGGCTACCCTTTCAAGCTAACAAGCGCAAGCTCTCTTGCATGCCCCTCCTTCGACTCCTCCTATTTTGAGCTCAACTGCAGTTCAGAGAAGCTGTTTATCGTCCGCAACACATCAGAAAATGACAATCTCGCCCAGCTCCAAGTGATAGAAATCCTCAAGGATAGCCTCATTGTTGATATCACCAGCTTGAGAGCAGTTCTGGCAATAGAAAATAAAACATGTGGACTTGCAGGAGCTAATACATCGATTATAACTCTTCCATCCTTCCCGGCCCCATATTTCATATCAGATGATAACAAGTTCGGAAGCTTCGGTTGCACGACCGATGGCGTGCTTGTTACTGGCAATTATGCAGATAGCAGCTCGCAACAGAACTCTTCCGAGGAAGCAACTCCTGATTACTCTAATGTTGATGTGGGTGGTTGCTTTGTGTTGTGCCCGCGAGACGATAACAATCCGAAATGTGGCGGTAGGACGTGCTGTGTCTCCACCTTGCCCCCAGACTCATCCTCCCGCATTGCTTCCTACACAGTAGATTCTAGCTCGCTCTTCTCAAATGACACCATTACTGCAGATAGCTCCTGCTCTAAATACTTTGCCACCCTTTTCTATCCGAATTTCACAGACTTTGATAATGAGTCTTACCGCTTAAAGCTTAAGTGGGCATTGCCTTCAAAAAATACCACCAATAGTTTTGGTAATGCTTGCTCCAACCACTCAAATGTCATTAATGTGGATGGAGTCCCTGGATATCTGTGTTCTTGTGCTTCTGGATATAAGGGTGATGGCTATTCAAAGGGATCCGGCTGTGAGGGTATGTATTTCTTGCTCATTGTTGCTTGAGGGATTATGAGTTTTTTTTAAATTCAGACGTAGGCATCATATAGACAAGGGCATTTCCAAATATGCTTATCTGTGAATCTCATCTCCTTGAAAGGTCATGGATACGTTCTTTGTTCACAGGTGAAAGGCTTTCTAAGTAACCCCCTTATCACCTATTTGCATATCAATCAAGCTAATATATTGATTGCCATTGATTAATTTTACGTCAGTTTCTTCCGCTTGTGTTAACTCGCACGCTTTGTATACTGTTTCAGATATTGATGAATGCTCAGATCCTTCAAACAATGATTGCATTCTGAGAACTACAACATGTCATAACTCAGATGGGAGCTACACATGCAAGTGCAATTCTCGGTTCTATGTGGGAGACGGACACAGAAATGGATCTGGTTGCAGATTTTCACCCTCCTTGAGAAATGCTTTTGCCATTAGTGGTGGTAAGTAGCTTGGGAGACACCTTGCTCTTTCCTAAGCTTAAAGCTTAGAATTGTATGAATTTTTTCAAGGGTCTAAGACTAGAGAAAGCTTGATATCTTGAATGCTGACACTTTTCCCCAAGGTTAACGATTAGTGTATTGCTGAATGTTTACATTAAAGTTAAAAATTTTACCTTTTGTGCCATAAAATAATGAAATATTTATCTCTCTCTCACACACACACACCCACGAAACAGACTTGATCTGATTTCTTTTCCTTCTTTTGCCTTTTGTTTTTGAATAGCCATCTTGGGGTTGGCCTTGTTGATGGGCAGTTTTATCTTCCTCGCAATATGGTGGAGGCGTAGGACAAGAAGGAAGTATTTCATGCAGAATGGTGGCCTACAGCTACAAGCTTATATAGGAGGCGCAGGGGGCAGAGAGACAACAAAGCTATTCAGTGCAGAGGAGCTGAAAGCTGCTACAAACAACTATTCAGATCAGATGAAGCTAGGGGTGGGAGGTTTTGGGACGGTCTTCAAAGGAACGCTTGAAGGTGGGAGGGTGGTGGCGATAAAGAAGGCAAATAGGGGCGGAGATGGAGATAATGAGCAATTTTTGAATGAGATGGCCATATTGATGCAGATAAATCACAGGCATATCGTGAGGCTGCTGGGCTGCTGTTTGGAGACAGCGACGCCTCTGTTGGTTTATGAGTACGTGTCGAATGGCAATGTGGCAGAAAACTTGGAGTCAGAGGCGGCTGGTGGAATGGGGTGGGGGCAGAGGCTCAAAGTGGCAAGGCAGACGGCAGAGGCTTTGGCGTATTTGCATGCAGCCGCCTCACCCCCCATTTTGCATCGGGACGTGAAGTCGGCGAACGTGTTGCTAGATGACAACTTGGACGCCAAGGTGGCGGACTTCGGCGTTTCCCGCCTTTTGCCGGACGGTGTGGAGCACGTGTCGACGGCAGTGCAGGGCACCATCGGATACCTAGATCCCGAGTATTTCCAAACGCTCCAGCTCACCGACAAGAGTGATGTATACAGCCTCGGCGTCATGCTCGTGGAGCTCGTCACTGGCCTCAAGCCCGTCGACAACCGCACCCGCGAGCCCCGCTTCGCCAACCTTGCCCTCCTCTTCATCAATCGCATGCAAGAAGGCAGGGGCGCAGAGCTAATTGACCCTCGCATCGAGCACCCCTCCACCCTACCGAGTGATGCTTACTGGCGCACTCGCTCCTCCGTCATGGCTGTCGCCACCCTCGCTCACCGCTGTCTCGCCTTACGTGGTGCTGAACGCCCCTCCATGAGCCACGTGGCAGACGAGCTCCGACGTGTCACTCGGTGCTTGCAGCATGCTGACGAGGACGATGACGAGGTTTTACCGCTCCTCCCTTTTTCCAAAGACAACTATGATGCTGGCGCTGTTGTGGCCGAAAATGCTCAATACTACGTCCAATCGGGCTCCGGCTCCAACTCTAACTCCAACTCCATGTCCATCGACAACCTACTTCTTAATGTCCCCACTATGCCACGGTAATTATCAATTATCCCTTTTATATCTCACTAAATAAAAGTGGGATAATGTATATATATATATATATATATATACATATTATGATCGCTTTTTTCAAATGTCCTCTCACCATGAAATCTTTTTTTCAAATGTCCTCTCACCATGAAATCTTTTTTTTAAGAAGGGACATGTTATTTTTCTAGAATGTTGATCATGCACACGATGTCAATACTCAAAAGTGTAAGAAAAACCAACTTACCATTATGGCCCCCCCCCCCCCCCCCCCAAAAAAAAAAAACGAACTTACCATTATGTTGCGCCTTTTCTCTCTTTGAGCATGCACGTTTGCTTCTAAAATAGAAATTACCCAAGAGGGTCACTCAAAAATGCATAAGACAAGAGGATGACCACTCAAAAATGCATAACACAACATGTGAGTTCGGAACTGGTTGAAAATAATAGGTTTTAGTCTTATGTGCAATTATGGAAATAAGGGATTTTCCGATTTAAAATGTGGAGAATTTGATACCATAGTTCTTTTATCTTTTATCGAACCAGTGTCAGAAATAAACTTTTTTTCTAACCAATGAAAAAAAATGACCTTCAAGCCCAAGCGATTTTTATTGAAAAAAAATGCATTGATTAATCCGTTTTATAACTAAAACTTCAAAAAATTGAATCTTCAAACTCATGCTAAATAAAATTACAAACAATTTTTTTCAATTTAAACTGTAAAAATTACACTAAAAGACGGTTTTTTTTCTGACGTTGTATCAACCCTTTCGACCCTCCATGTTCTACCCACAATAGCAAAATTATGGACACGTTCTGTTTAGTAGTCTTTTGAAAACCAACCAACGACTTTTGTAGTCTTTGAAAACCGACTAAAGACCAAAAATATTTGTAGTTTTTGAAAACAGACAAAAAATATTTATAGCCTTTGAAAACCGACTAAAGATTTTTTTAGTCTTTGAGAACTGATTGAAATTTGGAGAATGAGGTGTTTGGATTCTTGTACAAAAGTGGTGTGTAAAAAGTTTTCAAGAGAGAAAACTTAATATCATTTGACCAAGTTCACACGTTGAAAGTGGAACTAGACACAAGTCACTGATGTGTTTTTCAAAATTTTGCACGCTACATACAAAGGTAGGACCCACCAAAAGATCGTTCTTACATTCTTATTGGGTATCGAACCAGTGTCAGAAACAAACTTTTTTTGTAACCAATGAAAAAAAAATGACCTTCAAGCCCAAGCGATTTTTATTGAAAAAAATGCATTGATTAATCCGTTTTATAACTAAAACTTCAAAAAATTGAATCTTCAAACTCATGCTAAATAAAATTACAAACAAGTTTTTTCAATTTGAACTGTAAAATTTACACTAAAAGACGATTTTTTTTTTGACGTTGTATCAACCCTTTCGACCCTCCATGTCCTACCCATAATAGCAAAATTATGGACACGTTCTGTTTAGTAGTCTTTTGAAAACCAACCAAAGACTTTTGTAGTCTTTGAAAACTGACTAAAGACTAAAAATATTTGTAGTTTTTGAAAACAAACAAAAATTATTTATAGCCTTTGAAAACTGACTAAAGATTTTTTTAGTCTTTGAGAACTGATTGAAATTCGGAGAATGAGGTGTTTGGATTCTTGTACAAAAGTGGTGTGTAAAAAGTTTCACTGCGTATCGAACCAGTGTTACAAATAAACTTTTTTTCTAACGAGTTAAAAAAAACCTTAAGCCCAACCGATTTTCATTGAAAAAACTTGCATAGATTAATCCGTTTTATAACTAAAATTTTAAAAAATTTTGAATATTTAAGCTCATTAAATAAAATTCTAACCAATATTTTTCAATTTTAAAATGTGAAAATTACACTAAAAGACGGTTACTATGAAAACTACACTAAAAGACGGTTACTGTGAAAACTACACTAAAAGACGGTTTGTTTCTAACATTGTATCAAACCCTTTCTACCACATGTCCTACTTGCTTTTGGCCTATGATGTGTCCGTCCGCTTGTGTGAATTGCCTCTGGCGGACAACCCTACCATCCAGTCACCCTGGCGGACGTGTGTACCATCCAGTCCCCGGGCGGACGTTTGTGAAGCCCCCCTTAGTCTTCTGTGCTTGAAAGGAAGCCAATCATCCAGTCCCCGGGCAGTCTTCTGTGCTTGAAAGGAAGCCAATATGCTGCCTTCGCAACCCCTTGGCTTGACAAAAATGCTGCTCATCCTCTCTAATCCTATGATATTAATCATAATCGTAGTAATTTCTCTTACATCTTGTCCTTTGGCATCCTCTCAGTCGCAATGCCCAAACCAGAAATGTGGCAATGTCACAGTTGGCTACCCTTTTAAGCTAACAAGCGCAAGCTCTCTTGCCTGCCCCTCCTTCGACTCCTCCTATTTTGAGCTCAGCTGCAGTTCAGAGAAGCTCTTTATCGTCCGCAACACAACAGAAAATGACAATCTCGCCCAGCTCCAAGTGATAGAAATCCTCAGCGATAGCCTCATTGTTGATATCACCAGCTTGAGAGCAGTTCTGGCAATAAAAAATAAAACATGTGGACTTGCAGGAGCTAATTTATCGAGTATAACTCTTCCATCCTTCCCGGCCCCATATTTCATATCAGATGATAACATGTTCGGAAGCTTCGGTTGCACGACGTATGGCGTGCTTGCTACTGGCAATTATGCAGATAGCAGCTCGCAACAGAACTCTTCCGAGGAAGCAACTCATGATTACTCTGATGTTGATGTGGGTGGTTGCTTTGTGTTGTGCCCGCGAGACGAAAACAATCCGAAATGTGGCGGTAGGACGTGCTGTGTCTCCACCTTGCCCACAAACTCATCCTCCCGCATTGCTTCCTACACAGTACAGTCTAGCTCGCTCTTCTCAAATGACACCATTACTGCAGATAGCTCCTGCTCTAAATACTTTGCCAGCCTTTTCTATCCGAATTTCACAGACTTTGATAATGAGTCTTACCGCTTAAAGCTTAAGTGGGCATTGCCTTCAAATCAAAATACCACCAATAGTTTTGATAATGCTTGCTCCAACCACTCGAATGTCATTAATGTGGATGGAGTCCCTGGATATCTGTGTTCTTGTGCTTCTGGATATAAGGGTGATGGCTATGCAAAGGGATCCGGCTGTGTGGGTATGTATTTCTTGCTCATTGTTGCCAATTTTGCTTGAGGGATTATGGGTTTTTTTTTAATTCACACGTAGGCATCATATAGATAAGGGCATTTCCAAATATGCTTATCTGTGAATCTCATCTCCTTGAAAGGTCATGGATACATTCTTTGTTCACAGATGAAAGGCTTTCTAAGTAACCCCCTTATCACCTATTTGCATATCAATCAAGCTAATATATTGATTGCCATTGATTAATTTTACGTCAGTTTCTTCCGCTTGTGTTAACTCGCACGCTTTGTATACTGTTTCAGATATTGATGAATGCTCAGATCCTTCAAACAATGATTGCATTCTGAGAACTACAACATGTCATAACTCAGATGGGAGCTACACATGCAAGTGCAATTCTCGGTTCTATGTGGGAGACGGACACAGAAATGGATCTGGTTGCAGATTTTCACCCTCCTTGAGAAATGCTTTTGCCATTAGTGGTGGTAAGTAGCTTGGGAGACACCTTGCTCTTTCCTAAGCTTAAAGCTTAGAATTGTATGAATTTTTTCAAGGGTCTAAGACTAGAGAAAGCTTGATATCTTGAATGCTGACACTTTTCCCCAAGGTTAACGATTAGTGTATAATTGAATGTTTACATTAAAGTTAAAAAATTTACCTTTTGTGCCATAAAATAATGAAATATTTATCTCTCTCTCACACACACACCCACGAAACAGACTCGATCTGATTTCTTTTCCTTCTTTTGCCTTTTGTTTTTGAATAGCCATCTTGGGGTTGGCCTTGTTGATGGGCAGTTTTATCTTCCTTGCAATATGGTGGAGGCATAGGACAAGAAGGAAGTATTTCCTGCAGAATGGTGGCCTACAGCTACAAGCTTATATAGGAGCCGCAGGGGGCAGAGAGACAACAAAGCTATTCAGTGCAGAGGAGCTGAAAGCTGCTACAAACAACTATTCAGATGAGATGAAGCTAGGGGTGGGAGGTTTTGGGACGGTCTTCAAAGGAACGCTTGAAGGTGGGAGGGTGGTGGCGATAAAGAAGGCAAATACGAGCGGAGATGGAAATAATGAGCAATTTTTGAATGAGATGGCCATATTGATGCAGATAAATCACAGGCATATCGTGAGGCTGCTGGGCTGCTGTTTGGAGACAGCGACGCCTCTGTTGGTTTATGAGTACGTGTCGAATGGCAATGTGGCGGAAAACTTGGAGTCAGAGGCGGCAGCTACTGTAATGGGGTGGGAGCAGAGGCTCAAAGTGGCAAGGCAGACGGCAGAGGCTTTGGCGTATTTGCATGCAGCCGCCTCACCCCCCATTTTGCATCGGGACGTGAAGTCGGCGAACGTGTTGCTAGATGACAACTTGGACGCCAAGGTGGCGGACTTCGGCGTTTCCCGCCTTTTGCCGGACGGTGTGGAGCACGTGTCGACGGCAGTGCAGGGCACCATCGGGTACCTAGATCCCGAGTATTTTCAGACGCTCCAGCTCACCGACAAGAGTGATGTATACAGCCTCGGCGTCATGCTCGTGGAGCTCGTCACTGGCCTCAAGCCCGTTGACAACCGCACCCGCGAGCCCCGCTTCGCCAACCTCGCCCTCCTCTTCATCAATCGCATTCGAGAAGGCAGGGGCGAAGAGCTAATTGACCCTCGCATCGAGCACCCCTCCACCCTACCGAGTGATGCTAACTGGCGCACTCGCTCCTGTCGCCACCCTCGCTCACCGCTGTCTCGCCTTACGTGGTGCTGAACGCCCCTCCATGAGCCACGTGGCAGACGAGCTCCGACGTGTCACTCGTCGGTCCTTGCAGCATGCTGACGAGGACGATGACGAGGTTTTACCGCTCCTCCCTTTTTCCAAAGACAATGCTGGCGCTGTTGTGGCCGAAAATGCTCAATACTACGTCCAATCGGGCTCCGGCTCCAACTCTAACTCCACCATAGACAATCTACTTCTCACTATGCCACGGTAATTATCAATTATCAGGATAGCCACAAGTCCCTTTTATATCTCACTAAATAAAAGTGGGATAATGTATATATTATGATCGCTTTTTTCAAATGTCCTCTCACCATGAAATCTTTTTTTCAAATGTCCTCTCACCATGAAATCTTTTTTTTAGAAGGGACATGTTATTTTTCTAGAATGTTGATCATGCACACGATGTCAATATTCAAAAGTGTAAGAAAAACCAACTTACCATTATGGCCCCCCCAAAAAAACCAACTTACCATTATGTTGCGCCTTTTCTCTCTTTGAGCATGCACGTTTGCTTCTAAAATAAAAATTACCCAAGAGGGTCACTCAAAAATGCATAAGACAAGAGGATGACCACTCAAAAATGCATAACACAACATGTGAGTTCCGAACTGGTTCAAAATAATAGGTTTTAGTCTTGTGTGGAATTATGGAAATAAGGGAGTTTCCAATTTAAAATGTGGAGAATTTGATACCATAGGTTCTTTTATCATCATCATAAAATTTGCATAAGGGTATCTAGGTTTTAAAAATATGTAAGTATTTCAAAAATATTTACGTATTTACAGAAGGGGTGTATCTAGGTTTTAAAAATATGTAAATATGGGGTTTTGTAATTACACTTGAACGCACGTGCAACATGTTTTGTTTCTACATAGTGACCACCCTAAGAGAAATTATTATCACACTACTACTAGTGAACATTCCTCTAAACACAAAAGATTGCTAATAGATTGTATGGTTTTCTCTAGCACTAGTTTTCTATCCAATGTGCACCTTGCAAGACATCAGAGCTAGATACGATGGGCACACCATTACTAAGAACAATGGATTTGGGAAAATTAGATGTTTCTGGAGTTTGTTTACTTCCTAGAGAGGCACCTTGGGCTTGGACATGCCTCCTCATGCACATTGCGGGGGCGAGGTTGTCAAGACCATCAAGCACGTCTATTTAGGGTTGACATTACAAAAGGAGGACCAAGATATATTGCTATGGATTGGCTTGCCATATATTTGTGATGAATAATGTTGGACTAGCTTACTGCATATCTGTGATGATGAATAATGTTGGACTGGCTTACTGCATATCTGTGATGAATAATGTTGGTTCGAATCGGGATCACAAAACGAAGAGTTTAGTAATGACTACACTATGGATGATTGGGTACATCCCATAGCCTCTAATAAAGGCCTATCTGATTCGTCAAGGCGACTACAATAGAGACCTATTGTTGTTTTTTGTCCTTCTCATATAAGTCTCTTTGCCAAACATATGGAAAAGAGACAATAAAACAAAGACTTCGTGCCCCCAACATGTCCACCGGTTTAAAATGAGGCCATTGAGAAATGGAATTCAATAGAGTTTCTTCATATATGGATTAGGTAATAGAGGGATTTCAAAGTGACAAGAAAGATTCAATTTATAGAGAGTGAAGATAAAAAATTCATACATATTGGTTGGCTGGTGTTTTTTCCACCTCAAAATGTAAAAAAATGTAGAGAGTGAAGATAAAAAATTCATACATATTGGTTGGGTGGTGTTTTTTCCACCTCAAAATGTAAAAAAATAAAAAAATAAAAAATTTCACTTTTTGGGACCCACCTAAATACGAGAATGTTTTGCTGATGTAGAAGGGACATATGGTGGAAGTTAATGAGAAAGGAGATTTCAAACTAACAAGAGAGATTCGATTTGTAGAGAGTGAAGATAAAAATTCAAAAAGTAAGAGAGAAAGTATGAGAAAGTCAAAAAGTAAGAGAGAGAGAGTATGAGAATATTCCCTTTAAAAAGTGAAACTAGGGGTATGGCTGATATGGCAAGGCAAAAAATAGGGGTCATCATAGCCTTTGTCTCCCTTAAGCCTAATTTTTTAAGCTCTAATCCCTTAAAATTAGGAATCCTTTAGGAGGCCCTTTTTGGGTCCAAAAAATTCCAAATGCACAATAGAAGCTACACCACTCAGCATTGTTAATGTGCACAATGGATGGTTAACCACTACACCATTAAATGAGTTAACACAGTTGCAAGCCAAGGTGCGAACTAGAACAAAATCTACCACCAATGCTAAAACTTTAAAATTGATCGATGAAAATGTTATGATACATCAAACCAACAAGGATCCAAAGCTGAAGAATAAATCCCAAAGATCTAAATAGAAACTAAACAGAGACAAACAAGCCTCAAACCAACCAAAAGCTCAACCACAAAAAAGGGATGTGGAACCCGAGAAACCAAACAAAACCAAGGACAAGCAAAATATGAAAGTTGAAACAAGCTCAAATGAGGATAGGAAAATTAAAAGTCTCACCCAAAGGGACTCAAGTCAACTCTTGATGGGTGAATATTTGCTGCCATCAAAACTTGCATGTGAAACTATTGATATTGATAGCAAAAAACAAGCTTCTTTTTTGCTAGCAAACAAAGACACTCGAATGCCAATGCTATAGAGAGGAACACAAATAAAGACCCAAAACAAAACTCTTCCCTATGCCACTACATGGGAACACAAGGGATTAGAGGCATGTGCGTATCCTTCTAACCAAACGAAGAAAATTTAACCATAAGTAGGGATGAAACATAGGAGAGCATGGTGAGAATGGTTGAATGGTGGAGCAAGTCACCCTTGACTCCTCCCCATTGAATTCCCAAATATTCATGCAAGAGCAACAAGACCAACCCGAGGATTATCAATTTCCCTTTCAAAATGGGCCGGATTTGCCAAATGAAACTCGACCTCTAAGACAAGCTAACTGGAGGGAACTTAATGTGATGTATAGAGTCAAAATGATGTCACTGGCTTATTTCAATACTAAGCTAGAAGACAATGAAACCAAAAGTGTCTATGCAAATGAGACATAAATGTCAACACAACCAATGGGAAAGGGTAGACACCTGAATGTGTCTTTGTACACATTTAGTGGTGTGGACCATGGAAATGACCTTCAAACTCCACCTTTCGCGGATAATTATAGGCTTGAAAATGTCGTGAAAGAATATGAGCTAACGGCTGAAGATCAAATGAATGAATTTGGAAGTGAATGGGAATCATTCACCAAAACATCTATGCTACCCCTTGAGGATCCAATCCACATTTGGCTATATTTCCTAGTGTGACCTTATCAACAACATTTCTTGCTAAAGTCTCTCAGTCTACAATAACAAAAGAGATCAAATTCACAATTAGATTTGGTAAAATCCAAGACATAGCCTCAACATCGACAGCCCCTCCTTTATTGAAGACCCCAGCCCTCATCATCAATGCTGCCACAACCCATAGCTAAAGCCTTGCTAACTCATTTCAAAACAGGGACAAAAGCTTCAATTCTAGTAAGTAAATATCTTCACCATAAAGAAGACCATCAAGATATTTTGAAAGCATCAAAAGGTGGGTGGAAAAGAAACTACTTCAAAGCATAAGGATTCTATAAGGGTATCAATCATGTTTAGATACCTAGTCAAACTAAGCTACATTCACAAAGACAAATTCAGAAGCTCAACAACAAGAAGAAAATAAAGCAACCTCAAACATGGCATTCAAAGCAATAACACAAGAAAATGCCAATAAAAAAAGTGTGGATTCCAAAGGTAATACTACAAGCCCATGGGTATTATGAAAGTGTAACCCAAGTTTGGATCCCAAAAAGGTGAACCATGCTCCCAAGGAAGAAAAGGTCTACACCTAGGAAGAAGTCTACATCAAGAAGGAAAACCCATCAATCAAGGTATAATGCTCAAAATCAACGAATTCATCAAAAGTGGATACCCACAAATCTCCTTTATGCTCAAGGATATTATGATGGTAATAACCTCATATAGCTACCTAAAGCTATCATACAATCTTCATCATCAATTTTAACTACCCAATGTGTGCAAAAGGATTATATGGTTTAGAGACTAAAGCAACCACAAACCCACCCCATTGAGGACTCCACTTGCCTACTCCAAGATAACTTGTCCCATAACTTCATCAATGAACCTGAATGTAGTTAAAGATGGCCCCATAGATCATCTACATCTACATGAACCCACTCTTTGAACTAGCAGCACAGCTGAGGTTGGAGAAGCTCACTAGGGCAGACATAAGAACTTACTCTCCTCAAAATGGAGGTAGACATAAGCACCTGTTGCTCACATGATGGTTAAACAAACGCCAGGGAGCCATAAGAACCATTGCTTGAAAAAGGCAAAATGCCACAATCACCTTCCACAAAACAAGAGTAACATGTGTGCTCAATACCCTACCAAGCATCTGGAATGCCTACAATGAATGATAATCATCTTCTACCAAAAAGCAGTCATAGCTTCAATGAAGAGGTATAAATTTGCTCTCAAATGTAAGCCATTACATTTATAAAGGGTAAAAGTGTACAATCAAGTAGTTTTCATACCTGATTCTAAATCATGGTTGTAATTCTTCAACAACCTCAAAATCATGCCTTTAGAAATGCATAGAAAATGGACATTTAAGGTGCATAAATGTTCTACATGATTGTTAAAACATATTAAACTAAAAAAATCAAGAGTGATTTCAAAATCAAGAAATCAGTTGTCTTGATTTTAAAATTACAGTCGTGATTTCGAAGGCATGCCAATCAAAACTGAACCAAAGGCCAAGGAATGGTGTCAACATTGATAAATAAGAAATAAGAACTACATATGATCATCTACAGCATCGTTTCCACAAGGCAAGTCACCTTGATTTTCGCCACATTATCAAAAGTCATGCCTGTGCCATGTCAGCATAAGTCAGTGGGTCACGCCATTCAACGCTCAACAAATAATCAAAGGATGGTGTCAATGATGAAGCGTAAACATCAAAAAGTGAAAAGGAGCATCAACATCACCAAAAACATCAGCCATGCCACAAGACTCACGCCATGATTTGGATCGTGGCTATCACACCACCAAAGGATCACCCAGCCCAATCATTTTCACACAAGGATGTTGCACATGGTATGTACATCATCAAAATAAAGAAAAACATAAGGCTAAGCCAAATATTGTATTTTCAAATCGCTTCTATGCCACCTATAGACCAAATTATGTCAACCTAAAATGCTTCCAATATCAAAAGCAGCTCATATATTCCTCATGAAAGGCTACTTACTACATGAACCAGAAGCCCAAATATCAAGGCCCTGATTCCAAAATCTTGTCGCTTCTCAAAGTGCTTTACATGAAGGGTACAAGGTGCCTTAGAAGAATGACTCCTACATCAACAAAAAAGCAACACATCAAGTGATTTCTTGAGAGGTTTTCCTCACCATCGTGATTAATTTTCACGTTACCAAAAATCACATTGTGTGCCATGACATCAAAAATCATGCCATGATTGGTTAATCATGAAGCAACAATAGATGCAAAGGTGTGTTCAAATGAATTGAAATCATGCCCAATACTTTTAAATTATACTCCACATCATATTCTACAATCATTTCATGTGTTGCATTAATCTTTATCACCATGATTTTCTTAAAAAAACACACCATGATTGAAAAATCACATCAACCAATCTTATTCCAAATGCACAAATATATGCATGATATTATGGCATTTTTTTATCACCCTTGCACTCATAGAGCCATCCATACCTCACGTCTATATATTGTCATCACCATTATTTTCAAAATCATGCCAACATAGTCACTCATCTTGCCAACTAAGAAGCAGCTACTCAATAAGCACCCACTGTAACTCACCCCTTGGTGGATACAATGTCATATCCTCATCATCCTCGACACCTTCCAAGTACATCTCTGGATGGGGGACCATGGTGGGTGTATGCATGACCCATGGTATGACCAATCACCTAGAAATCCTTAAAGCTTAGCCTCATTATAACAGTAGCCAATGATCTCATCCAAACAGCCTCTAACCCTTTACAACAAATGGCTCCATAATCTCGCAAGTAGACTAAATCCTTTCAATCCTCTCTACTAACAACAACTCCAACAAGAGTTTAAGGACTCACCCCCTTTTGTACTTCATTGTGTATCAACTTGATCAATGGTCAAAGAGCACCTAATTGGTGTTAATGGATTAAAAAGCAGATGGAAAGTAAAGCAGCTTAGGTCACTAAAGTCCTATGACAATCTGCAAAGGGACACATTAAACCAAAAAGAAGCGCTCATAAGGATTGCTTATCACTAGACCTCTACCTCTCCCCTTCCATTGCTAACAGCCATGGAATCCACATTGACCTCTACCTCTTTCCTTCCATTGCTAACAACCATGGAATCCCTGTAATTCCCATTGACCTCAATAACTATTATAACTTTGCATATGTGCACACACACACACACACACACACACACATATATATATAAAGAGAGAAATCACATGGAATGGCACCAAAGACTAGCGATAACCTTCTCTACTCTCTTCCCAAGTCTTTCTCTTACCGAATGGTCCCCCACCCCAATTAGGATCCCATTTGCTATTAACATTTTCATTTATTAACCAGCTTTTTCATCCATCTCAAGGATGAAATACATGCAACCTTTACTTATCCACACCAACAAGTATACATCTACCCTTCGACATAATCTTCAATCCAATCATGAGGACATAGGAAGGCAGGGATGTTAACACATTTTATGGTTAATAAGGTTACCACATCTAATTATATGCAAAGCATGAGTAATCTACATCAAATGTCAAGGATGGACACACCAAACTCATGTACAAACAAGCCATGAAGTAATGGTGTCCAAATCTCAAACTTGAACGGATTCCCATGAAGTTCCGATGGATAATTGCATTTCCCACTCCAAGAGCATGTAGTAGTGAGCTAGGATGTGCTCCCTATTGTTGCAATTCATCAATGTATTATGAAATGAAGCAATGTACAAGAAATAGGCCAAATAGAAGCTTTGGGAACTTGTTCTACCATAGTTTAAGTGTGTGAACACTTATGGCCATCTATATAAGAAATTTCTCTCATAATGCAAGTACACTCTCCCATTTTGCAATTGAGCGGAAGTAGTTCCCATAGTGCACCACGGTGTGATAATGCTCGTAAGAGAAGACAAATTGTAAGCTACACATGGTAGTGTTGGAGACCCCAGAGGTTTCAAGCTTGACCACCATCAAAAAGATCCCGTGACACGTTGAGGTGAGTAGAGGTGAGTAGAGGTGAGTGGTTCCCTCAAAGCTATCTCTTAGTCTTAATATATGCACATGTGTGGGCTGCATGTATGGAGTGTAAATATGTGTGCATGTGTGTGTGGTGGATGATGTGTAAATGATTATACACACATGTGTGTATGTGTGCATGTGCACGTGCGTGTGCTAGTGGGTGTGCACGTGCAAGTGTGAGTGTGCATGTATATGTGTGTGACTATGCACGTGTGTGTGCAAGTAAGTGTGCATGTGCACGTGTGTGTGCATGTATATGTGTGTGACTATGCACACATGTGTGTATGTGTGCATGTGCACGTGTGTGTGCTAGTGGGTGTGCACGTGCAAGTGTGAGTGTGCATGTATATGTGTGTGACTATGTACGTGTGTGTGCAAGTAAGTGTGCATGCACGTGCGTGTGCAAGTAAGTGTGCATGCATGTGTGTGCTAGTTGGTTGTGTACATGCATGATGGTAAATGAGTGTGCACACACATGGGGTGCATGCCCAGAGTGTAAATGTGTGTTCACGTGCATGAGGTGCGCAATGTGTAAATAAGTGTGCAATCCACATAGGGTGCATGTGGAGTGCTAATGTGTGTGGACATGTGCATGGTGCATAATGTGTAGGAGAAGACAAATTTTAAGCTACACATATTTCCTGTCTAGATTGGAGTCATGAGAAAATCCAAAAAGGGTGCTCAACTCTTTATCAAGATGGAGAGAGACCCAACTAGTATGATGAGATGTTGCAGTTCCTCTCCAACTTGTCCTTTCTGGAGTATATGTCCAGAGATCAGAGAAAACAGCTGACTCTCCAGAGCAAGTTGTTTATGGGAGCAGGTCAACTTTACAAGATGGTCGTTAACCAGATCCTAAGAAGATGCATCCCCAAGCATGAACAACAGACTGTGCTACTAAAGCACGTGAAGGAATAAGTGGATGGTACTTTTTTGACAAAATAATGGGGTAAAAGATATTCCAAGCAAGATTATGGTGGCCTGACGGCATTGCAAGATACACACAAGTTTGCAGAGGAGTGCGACATGTGGTAGAGGTTGGGCCAGTCAAGTGATGTAGACAGAATGCTATTAAAAGACATGGTGTGAGCTTAATGAATCAATCAATCAATTAATGGGAATGTGTTGAAAATACAAGAGAATAGGGTGTGTGCGGGAATAAGCCCTTGGTTAGAGGCTGTAAAAGAGAATGAGTAAATGTGAAAGAACCTGTGAAAAGGTAAGAAGAATCTACTAGGAGAGAATAAAGGGTAGCATGAGAAGATTTAAGAAGTGTGGAGATATTCTGGGAGATATTCTGGGAAAAGTGAAGAGGTGGAGAGAATCAGGGAAAAGAGGTGGAGTGAATCAAGGAGAAATCAGTGGGATTTGATGCTTGGATGTAAGCTCTATAAATTGAGGCATTGCCCTAATGAGAATTTGTTGGTTTTTGATTATCCATGCCTACATTAAGCTATTTGCTAATTACTCACTAATTACATCTTAATTTTTTACTAATCACTTGTTAATGATGTTGATTCTAGTGTTTGATCCACCATAGCTCATCACATTGCTCTAATTTCAACATGGTATCAGAGCCATGCCTAGAATCTATCATTTTGTGAGCTCATTATCTTGCTAATTATTTTGCTGATTAGGATTAGTAGAAAATTATAATTTTCCCTCTTTTTTCAACTAGCCTCTGTACCCCCAGCTGGTGGAGGAGCTCTAGCTCTTTGCACACTGAACTATTGCCCAAACCCTTCTAGCCCAAGATAGCCAACCCATAGGAGCTCCAGCCAAGCTAGTCACAAGCGCAAACCACTGGCGCATGAGGAAGAAATCACGTTTTTGTTCAGCACAGTTTTTCCTGAGTAATATGCAGATCTTCACTTCATCAAATCAAATTGCTCTAATTCCTCTTAGCCCCAGGGGTTTTCAATCATGCTCTACAAGCTGGTGAAGACAGAATTCAATCTTATCAAGTCTACAGCGAGATCCAAGCTCTTCATCAAATCTGCAAGTGACTTTGGTAAAACAGAGATTAAGCTTTCAATATTTGGTCAAATCTTGTGTTCTTGGCTTAATCCTCTAGTGGACTCATTTTTATTGATGTCTTTGAAAGCATTTGAGCTCATTTGAAGTCTAAGGCACCAGATCTAGACTCCCCGCATACTCTTTTTTTGCACACAAAATAGTGGATTAATTTGCTAATCAATTATTAATCAATGCTAATCATTGTATTTTGGTATAATTGAGGGTTTAAATTAACCATTAGGTATCTGATACAGATCCCTATAACTTCAGATTGCAATTCGGAGTTGGTTTGGTACTCTAACCATTTCGTACAAATTGGTTACCCTTGATTTAATGTAATTTCTAGTAAAATTATGCTGATAAATTTGTGATAATCATCATTTTGCATTTAACCCTTGGTTAATGCCTGTAAATCTCACTCAAATTCAAGATTATTCACTCACAGCCAGAGTTGCATTTGGCAATGTGCATAAGAATGAATGCTATACGCATTATGTATTGGGCACATTGTATCAGTGTAAATATGGGATCATACACTGCCCTTGTCCAGAATAAGGCAAGAGGTAAGACCTCCCACATAAATTTGGGTTTGCATTGCATAATGACACAAGATAAATATCAAAAACCCAAAGGAACTGTCAGCAAAACATTTAAACATGCTGCTCACATGGAGCAAAAAGACCTGACAGACAAGCTCATGGCCCCAGCCATGAAAGAAGAAGAATATCTCTTTCCAAGAAGAGAATCCACACCGAGAAGAAGATCTAAAGGAAGAATTGAAGGAAGACATGGACACGAGACGAGAAGCTGCCCCAAGAAGACTGAAAGAAGAGAAAGACATGGACGCGTGGAGAGAAGCTGCCCACGACCAGAAGACTGAAGAAAAGAGAAGATGTGAGGCTCCAAAGAGTGAGGAGCCATGTGAAAATTTCAGAGAGAGAGAGAGAGAGAGAGAGACCCCACAACCCAATGTAACCTGCCCCAACAAAGTAAAACCACCTCTGAGCCACCGATGATGTAGGCCACGTGGTAGATAGATGTATGTGTGAGCACTTAAGTCAAGGTCGCAGGCACTTGTAGTAGCCTTGGACACATAGAGAGAGAGAGTGTCAAGGACTATGAGATTAGGGACTCGAGGCACTAGTCGCAGGCTATCAAGTAAGAGAGAAACTTGGTATAGGGTCCAGGTGTGCTAAGATAACTTGAGGAGAGGTGTGCTAGACACTAGTCGTAGTAGCGGGGACTATCAAGTAAGGGGAGGCAAACTTGGTATAGGGTCTAGGTGTACTAGGAGTATTCACTTGAGGAGAGGCAAACTTGGTATAGGGTCTAGGTGTACTAGGAGTATTCACTTGAGGAGAGGCAAACTTGGTATAGGGTCTAGGTGTACTAGGAGTATTCACTTGAGGGGAGGTGTTGAAAATACAAGTGAATAGGGTGTGTGCGAGAACAAGCCCTTGGTTAGAGGCTATAAAAGAGAATGAGTAAATGTGAAGAAGAACCTGTGAAAAGGTGAGAAGAATTTACTGCTAGGAGAGAATAAAGGATAGCATGAGAATATTTAGGTAGTGTGGAGATATTCTAGGAGATATTCTAGGAAAAGTGAAGAGGTGGAGAGAATCAGGGAAAAGGAGGTGGAGTGAATCAAGGAGAAATCAGTGGGATTTGATGCTTAGATGTAAGCTCTATAAATTGAGGCATTGCCCTAATGAGAATCAGGGAAAAGAGGTGGAGTGAATCAAGGAGAAATCAGTGGGATTTGATGCTTAGATGTAAGCTCTATAAATTGAGGCATTGCCCTAATGAGAATTTGCTGGTTTTTGATTATCCATGCCTACATTAAGCTATTTGCTAATTACTCACTAATTATATCTTAATTAGTGATGAGTAATTACATTAAGCTAATTACTCACTAATTATATCTTAATTAGTAAATAATTACATTAAGCTATTTGCTAATTACATCTTAATTATTTGCTAATCACTTGTTAATGATGTTGATTCTAGTGTTTGATCCACCATAGCTCATCACATTGCTCTAATTTCAACAGAATGATCATCACATAGACAAACACATACCAAAAGAGCAACACATGCCACCACTTAGATAATAATAAGATGTAACCAATGAGCAATAGAGTGTACTCAAGGTCACCACAAAGCATCACATAAACACATGCTAAGGAAAATGCCAAAGAGGAGAGTATTTCGACAAAGTACCACTTAGTATATTGATCACTAGGCAAGTACACAAAGCATGGTAATTATACTCTCTACTCTGCCCTCAAGTGTAAGTAGTATACCATGTTTATATAGGCTCAATAGAAGGAGGCGCCTAGAGCGCATGAATCTCTCCACCTCCCTTAGATTTCTCACCAGGCTCACCTAAAAGGTGATGTCTCAATCATAGGAAAGTATCTACTAGTCAGCTACTCTAGTAAATGAGCCTTCTAACCTTAGAACAAGACACTCTAAGGTATCACTAAGGATCTCACACTAAGAATGGATGCTAGGTCACATATTTTCTAACACCCTCCCTTGATCAAGTATTTATACCATGAAGGGTGTGCTTGGATCAAATCTACCACTAAGATAAGGATCACTAAGACATCACTAAGATAAAAAGTTCCCCACGGGCTATAAAATGTCATACATAACATCTAGAATAATGAGCTAGAGAAGTTTGCCTCCTCCTTCTCGGGTTGCTTTGCTGTTCCCTACTCTCCTTCTCGGGTTGCTTTGCCTTGCCCTACTCTCCTTCTTTTTGCAATAATAGCAAGTTCGAGGAGCCTTGGTCTTCTTGTCCTTAACTGTAGTAGAATAGGAATGCTCCACTGGAACTGGTGTTGAAGAAACTGAAGCTTTGGAACCTTCCATATGGGTTTCCTCCAGACTGACGTAAGAGTATGACTGGTTTGATTGGCTATCACTGAGACACACTGCTCATAATAAGGAGGCATGCTGGGGAGCAACACATAGATGGACTCCTCCTCATCAATGGTAACACTTACACCATTGAGTTGATCAATCATACATCTAATGTCATTGACATGAGAAGCATCATTGGCTTTATCATCCTTTTCCATCTTGTAAAGTTTCTTCCTTAAGAAGAACCTAATTGTTGCATTGGTTTGCCCAAAGATGTACTTGAGTCTAAGCCATGTTTCATTGGAAGTCTTTGTTGAGCTCACTTGATGGATTTGGCTATCACCTAGCCCACAAAACTAGCCCACAAATGATGAGAGATAATGCTTTGGAGTCTAAATTGGTCCACTTACTGAGATGAGATATGGATCTCTATTTGGCCTCTTCTCAGTCCCATTAACCACTCTCCACGTGTCTTTTTCTATGAGACACATTTGCATTTTGATGCACCAAGTATGATACTTGGAGACATCAAACTTATCTGTTTTATCAAACATCTTTCCAACCATAGTTGCCATGGTACTTAACGTGACACACACACACACTGTTACACAAATAGGGAAGTCCTTTATAGCTTTAGGACTTTACGATGGAGCTTCTCTTTCACCTAGAAATGCTCTACTCAAGTATCCCTTCACCAAATAAGTGAATATGTGTACACATGAACTTTGGCCACTCCTGATAATGTGAATTGGCCTTTATCTTGAAACCGGTCTTGGAACTTTTGGCTAATGAAATTTGGGATTTATTTTTAGTGTGTAAATACCTTGGCATTTGACTAACACACCACACCCTTTAATCACTAAGAAATGCAAGATGAGAGATGTGCTCTTTATAGTGCTAGAGCATATACAACATGAGTGCCATAAATTCACCAAGAACACAATGATCCTTTTCAAATCTCATAACAAAGAGATTAAGGTTTTATAACCACTAAGGTTTCGAAAAAAAATCAAATGATATAATCCACAAGAGTTATAAACCTTTTTTGCAATTTCTCACCCATGATTGTGCATGAAATTGTGCAAGGTTTGTTGCTCTAGTTTTGCCTTAAGCTACGTCAGAGGACTGCACCCCCAATTAGTAAGATATCCAACTAATTACGATCCAATTAAGGGCTTGATTAGACCTTGCTGATGTGTAGGCTCATGTGTAGACCCAACTGCAAAGCTCGTTGGGTGCATGGATTTGCACCATTTTCTAGCACATTTTTTGCCTGGTCTTGAGCACCTTGATCAGGGCTACAAAGGCCCTAAGATATGAACTCCAATGTTGTATTGTAGAGAGCCAATTAAAGTCTCCAAATCTCCCCTCTCTGCTGCTCCTAAAGATGTTGTGACAAGCGCTTGGTACAAGTGTCCTAGCTGTCTTCCTATACCCATATTTTACAAGAAACAATGATAGGCTAGGGCATCTTGAGATTGGCTAAAAAATTTCCTCAACAAATTGTTGCAAATGAAGCCCACATAAATCCAATTGATGCCTCCAATCAAGGCTACTTTTCACTATTTTTTTGCACATAGAAAAGTAGTGAACAGTACCTTCTTGATTCGGCCTTGATGTTGAAGCCTTTTTGATGCTCCAAGATGCTTTCTTTGAAGATGCCTGTGAAGCCTTCAATATGGTCTTAAACCTTACTCCAATTCTTGAAAAGAGCTCCAAGAAATTTGCCTTAAATTTTCTTGAATTTACCCTCTCTCACATATGAGGATTCTTCACAAAGAACTCTCTTCTTACGCCTCTCAAATTGAAGATGATGATGAGATCTTCCTTCACATAGAATGCTTTCCCTCTCAATCTCTCAATGTGCCACTTGCTAATAAGAGAGGCTAATGAATCATAATGCTTTCCCTCCCTCACTCCTATGTATGCCACTTACACAAGCATAGAGGGAATGCAATATCACAAAGCAATGCTTCACTCAAAAGTTATTGTTGGCCTTCTTGATGCTTCAAAGTGCCACTCTAAGAAGCAAGAATCAAACCTAAAATACAAAAAATGCAACACTAAGTTTCTCACAAAGAATACCACTTAATGATAATAGAGAATTATTGTGAGTAAATCACACATACACCCACAATCACTAAGATGTACCTATCAACACATGAAGGAAAACACTCCCATGGAGAAGCTCTGATACCATGTTAAAAGGCATGGTGTGAGCTTAATGAATGAATAAATCAAGCAATGGAAATGATCATCACATAGACAAACTCACACCACTAGAGAAACACATGCCACCACTTAGATAATAATGAGACGTAATCAATGAGCAATAGAGTGTACTCAAGGTCCCCACAAAACATCACATAAACACATGCTAATGAAAATGCCAAAGAGAAGAGTATTTCCACAAAGGACTACTTAGTATATTGATCACTCAGTACGTACACAAAGCATGGGCATTAGACTCTCCACTTAGCTCTCTACTTAGATCTCAAGTGTGGGTAGTATACCCTATTTATATAGGCTCGGGAGAAGGAGGCTCCTATGGCCCATGAATATCTCCACCTCCCTTAGATTTCTCACCAGACTCACCTTTTTTCCTAACTGAAATCAGGCACAACCATTGATTTAATCATTTGAGGAATTCAACGCTTTTTTCCTAACTGAAGTCAGGCACAGCCACCATTGATCTACTCATTTGAGAAATTCTTTAGGTTTTTATTTAACTACTCAAATTCTAAGCATATTCCTATTACTTCAATTTAATTATTAAAACTCCACTGATTCTAGCCTAACCCATGGATTAGCCACCACCTAACCACTGGAATCAGTAGAACCAGACAATTACTCACCCACCCATAATTGAATGCCTTTCTTAAATTTTGCTTTTGAATACAGATACGCACACACTCCTCTTTAAAACTTTAACACATAAAATAATCCATTGACAAACAGTCATTGGTTACAGCAGATATCATAACTCAAAATTTCCATCCAGTCCCTTGTTTCTCAAAAAACAGTATCACTCTGGACTCTCCTTTGAGACCAGCTGGTCAGCACAATGAGATCCAGTAACAGATTACAATAATCATTTCATCCATCATACATATCTTCCACGACATACGCATGGGTGTCCTAGGCACCGCGAGCCCGTGCATTGTCTGGTCAGAACCCTCTAGGATCCTCCTTAGGTGTCCTGACACTTCACTCAGGGACCACTTTCTCGGCCCTCATCTATCATACCGAAAGAGCACCATTTTTCAACCATACCGAGGCTGGTCAAGACCTGGCTTTGCCTCGTGAGCTGTCCTCCTTAGAACACTCCCCGCCAGCTGTTGCAACCAAACTTCCCTTAGAAAAACATATACCAAATGCTCCCTTCACAGCATTCTGGCGTAAGATAGTCCTTTAAGAGCTTTATTTTCTTTTGAATACAATGAGTATTTCTTGAATCAGTATCCCCAAAACTTCTTGAACGGAATTTTGAATTTCATATCGAAATTCCTCGAATTCTGTAACCTTGATCCCCACAGATCAATTCGAAGGGTCTCAAACTTAGTTTCAAATTTGGCGGGAGTTTTAAGTGTATTTTTCTCAACTGGTCATATCTTCTTTCCTCGAAACTGATGAAAGAGTTTGGTCTTGGTCATAGTCTAATTCAAGGTTCGAGTTAGATAAGATTTTTCCTGAACTATCTTTCTTGAAAAGGTTTGATAATTCAATTACTATTTTACCAAATTTTTTTCTTTAAATATACACTTAACTGATTTCTAAATTAGTTAGGAATTCCAGTGAGGAATAAATTAATCATTTATCTAAATATTTTGATCTCGATAGATTTCTTGAATTTTCTTTTTACAAACCGTGTGAATATAAAACGATAGAAATTTCTCTCTTATAGTATTTAATTATTTATTTATCAATTACTCATTGAATTTAATTATAAAATTTAAGAGAATTCTAATTTTGATATAAAAATTCTTTATGCATCTGTTTATGCATAAAAATCAACTTCAATGGGAATAACACTTTTATATTAAAAAAAATTCTTTATACATCTATTTATGCATAAAAATAAATTTTTATAAGAATAACGCTTTTATAATAAAAAAATTCCTTTATGCATCTTTCTATGCATAGAAATCAATTTTAATAAGAATAACACTTTTGTAATAAAAAATTTTCCTTTATGCATCTTTCTATGCATAGAAATTAAATTTAATAAGAATAACACTTTTATAATAAAAAATTTCCTTTATGCATCTCTCTATGCATAAAAATAAATTTTAATAAGAATAACACTTTTGTAATAAAAAAATTCCTTTATGCATCTTTCTATGCATAGAAATCAAATTTAATGAGAATAACACTTTTATAACAAAAACAATTTCCATTATGCATCCTATACATAGAAATTAAATTTGATAAGAATAACACTTTTATTATACAAAAATTCATTTATGCATCTTTTTATGCATAAAAATCAATTTTAATAAGAATAACACTTTTGTAATAAAAAAAATTTCCTTTATGCATCTTTATATGCATAGAAATCAAATTTAATAGGAATAACACTTGTAATTTAAAAAAAATCATTTATGCATCTTTCTATGCATAAAAATCAAATTTAATGGGAATAACACTTTTATAATTAAAAAAATTCTATTATGCATCTTTCTATGCATAGAAATTAAGAATAACACTTTTATAATAAAAAAATTTCCTTTATGTATCTTTCTATGCATAAAAATCAATTTTAATAAGAATATCAGTGATATCCATGCATATTCATAGGTGAATATGTACCTGGAGTAATTAGAATATTTCTTCTAGATGTAAAAATGGTGGGAAATACTCTTTTGGAATAACATAAAAATAAACTTTCTTTTCCACAAAATTCTAAAAAATTTTACCATAACCTCCTTTGTATGGCTGACCATTTCTCATTTTTATCATTCTTTATTTAACTTAAATTAACCCAAATTAGATTTATAGAACTCTAATCTACACAATTTTCTAAATTCAAGAGAGTAAACAATAAGAAGAGTTTAATTAATCCCTTAGTTAATCTTTCTAGGATTGAGAAAGGTTGGAATGTAAAGAAGAGAAGGGGGTGGCCTTTTTATCAAAGGCATAGCATTTGAATTTAATTCAACATTAGCAAAACATAAAATTTAAGAAAACCATAGACTTTTCATTAAACAAGTAAGAAAATTAGCTTACATGGAGCTTGTAAGCTCTCCTTTGGCTTGAGGGATTGAGGGGTCTAGTCTTGTTTGAAGCAAGAGTGGCCACCAATTCACTTTGAAGAGGATTAGGCCAAAAACAATTGAATTATTAAAAAATTCAATGTAGATGGCTCAGGGCAGGAGTAAACAGTGCATAAACACCATTAGGCTTCTACAAAGGGGGAGGCTTTTATTTATAGGAAAAAGTGAGCCTTTAACCAAGCAAACTGATTCTAAAATTTTCCAGATCAGTTTGGTCAATTTTTGACCATTTTAGGATCAGTTCAGCTTACTTTTTGGATCTAGTTTTGAAATAGGAGAGAGGAGAGATGAAAATATCTCATTTTATTGATTAAAAATTGGGGGTAATGATTAGAGAAAGACACCTATGTCATGAGGGGAGATCCCCCCTCTGAGGTGTCAAAATTTAATTTTTTAATTCTTTTCTTTGGTCCTTAGTCCACTCTTCATCTTATGTGAGCATTTACTCATTTTTTTGGGGGGGGGTTCTTTTATTCTTCAATTTATCTCCTCCCTACATTTGGATTAATCTTATTGGTCTATGAGAACCTTAATCCAAAATTTTCAAAAAATCTTGACTCTTAGGCTAAGGTCTTTTGTGCACAATATTATTTATTTCTAATGCACCTTAGGAATTTCTTTTTGAACTTCTGTTTCGGGGAAATTTATTTTAATAAGAAGGGATATTTTTTCATCCAAAGATATCTAAAAATTGAATTACCTGTCTCTAGGCCAAAACAGGTAGAAACAAGATCTTTTATTATTCTGAAAAGGGGGTTGATTTACAAGGAAAGAAACTGGACATCTTGAGGGGCTCGGGAGGAGGAATCTTACATCCTCTCCCACTTAAAAAACGCGAGATGTCCTCATCTCGAAGTTTGGGGGTAATCTCGCATCAGTTCGGCTTCTTTCTCCCAAGTGGCATCTTCAAAAGGATAAAACTTCCATTTGACGTTCTCTCAGAATTCTGTTCCTGCTGAGAACCTTCTCTCGAACATCAAGGATTTCTTCAGGTTGGAGTTCCATCCGCCCTTGGGTTGAAGAAGTTAAGAGTTCATCACATTAAGCACATGATTCGGGCTTGGTACATACTTCTTAAGTAGGCTGACATGAAATACATTATGTACTTTGAGAAGAAGTTCATAGGCTAAGTCACCTACTTTCTTTGTAATCAGATATGGCCCTCAGTATCTGGGGGATAACTTCTTGTACTTTCCAAGAGATAGAGAACTTCTTTTGGGGCGTACTCGAATGAAGACCATATTTGCTTCTTCGAATTTTCTGTCTGACCTCTTCTTATCTGCATATTGCTTCTGTCTATCCTGGGCAGCTTTTATATCCTTGCAGATTGACTGCATCTGCTGCTCCATATCATCAACCATCTGTCTGGACACCTCAACCCTAATCAATGGGTCGGACCAAGTTGATGGTGTTAGGCAGTCTTGTCCATACAGAGCTTTGAAAGGGCTCATCCCAATACTTCGGTATAAGAAGCATTGTAGGTGAATTTGACTAGGTGCAGATAGCTTAGCCACTTCTTGGGTTCCTTGCCACATCATGACCGAAGTATATCTTTGATTACTTGGTTCACCACACTTTTATAATAAAAAATTCCTTTATGCATCTTTCTATGCATAAAAATCAATTTAAATAAGAATAACACTTTTGTAATTAAAAAAAATTCCTTTATGCATCTTTCTATGCATAGAAATCAAATTTAATGAGAATAACACTTTTATAATTAAAAAAATTCCATTATGCATCTTTCTATGCATAGAAATTAAATTTAATAAGAATAACACTTTTATAATAAAAATTTCCTTTATGCATCTTTCTATGCATAAAAATCAATTTTAATAAGAATAACACTTTTGTAATAAGAAAAATTCCTTTATGCATATTTCTATGCATAGAAATCAAATTTAATAAGAATAACACTTTTGTAATTTAAAAAAACAATCCTTTATGCATCTTTCTATGCATAAAAAATCAAATTTAATGAGAATAACACTTTTATAATAAAAAAATTTCCATTATGCATCTTTCTATGCATAGAAATTAAATTTAAAAAGAATAACACTTTTATAATAAAAAAAATTCTTTATGCATCTTTCTATGCGTAAAAATCAATTTTAATAAGAATATCAGTGATATCCATGCATATTCATAGGTGAATATGGAGTAATTAGAATATTTCTTAAGATCTACATGGCGATGGTTATCTTCTTGGTCTCTTTTTTTGGGTTTTTTTAAATGTATTTAGTATATTTTCACCTATGCAAATTACCTAGAAATCTTTACTCTAGCTAGAGAAGGCACAATAAAGAGAGGGAAGTACTTAGCCTACTCCTTTGGCATACATTATGGAAGTATTGGACTAGGATCTTTTCTCTTGGAAGAAATATACTTTGATGCTCATCAAACTAATATAACAAGAGGAATATTATTAGTCATAAGATGTTATAATGCACGCACTCAAAAAATGACTAAAACATGAAATTTTTAATTTTGAGAGTTTTAGTTTTGAATGCACCTGGTAGGTCTTGAAGTGTTGAATTTTTTATGTAGTCCACTGTTCGTGGTCTATGCTAATCCTGTAAAAATAAACTTTGAAGTTTATTTTTATTAACAATAATAAAAATAAACTTCAAACGGTTGAAATCCCTTTTTTTTACTTTTTACGTTTTTAAGTTTTGATTTTATTTTTTATTTTTTAGATAATTATAAATACTAATTATATATATATAATGTTTTTGTTTACTATTTTTTATTTTAATATTATACATATATATATATATAAACATAAATATAAATTTCTTTAAAATATTATATATATGTGAGAATTATTTTATCAAATAAACTAATTAACTCTCCTTTTTTAACTCACATATGAATAAAACTAATACTAAAACTTAAACTATTAAAAAAAGGATAATCAATGAAAATACTAAAGTAATTAATATCTATTTTTAATAATTAAATAATTAATTAATTTTTTAAATGAGAAGAGGGGTTACCATAAACATAGCACCTAGAGGCTCAAAGGTGGGAAAAACCAAGACAATCCACATCTCAAGGATATGATGACCAAATTTGATAGAAGGGGAGTTACGATAAACATAACACCTAGAGGCTCAAAGTTGGGAAAAACCAAGCCAATCCACATCTCAAGGATATTATGACCAAATTTGATGGAAGGGGGATTACGATAAACATAGCACCTATAGGCTTAGAGTTGGGAAAAAACAAGTTAATCCACATCTTAAGGATATGATGACCAAGTTTGATGGAACTTTAGTAGTTAGAGAAGTTCGATCAAACTTATAAGGCCATCTAAGATCTCCTCCACCACAAAGAGTCCCTCATCAGCTAAGCACATGAATTCATAAGATGGAAACCCTTGCCTTGGTCAATAAAAGTGACGTAGTAGAGATATCTCCCAATAGATGGTGTCCTCATAGGACCACATTCAAGGACCACATTCATCACTATGTATAAGTTGTAATTTCTGAACAGCTCTCATAGATCCATCCTTTGGAAATGATGCGCAATGCATTTCATTTTACCAAGAATACACCTCTCACATACATATCTAGCAGGGGTCTCAAGAGTTGGAAACTCAAACATCATATCATGCCTTTCTAATGTGTAATAAACTGCCACAATTCAGATGGCTAGATCGTGCATGTCATAATTTTGCATCACTCGTAGCACGAGTCATAGAGATTGAGCAAGCATCATACTGGAACTTCTCAAATATATCCATCTTGTATAGGCCATGAAACAAGGTACCTGAGGCAATGATAGAATAACCATCATTTCTATCCTGAACTATACATCTGTCATCCACAAATTTCACCATCAAGCCTGACAAGGCTAAGGTTGGAACTGATAGTAGCAAGTTCTTCTTAATGCTTTAGCACATATAAAACTTTAGAAAGAGTAAATGCGCCCCCATTTGCAGCAGTGAGCACAACTCTACCAACTCCTTTGATAGGATATGAGGAACCATTTGCACATGTGATGGTTCCTACACTTGGGACAGATTCCAGAGATGAGAACAAATTTTCTATGAAGTAATGTGCTTACTAGCACCACTATCAAAGTACCAAGCATCTGATTTTGCCCACTGACATGCATACATCATGAACAGAAGGGTCATAACTGCAATGTACAGTCCATGCCCAATCATCTTGAGAAAAACTTACAGATTCCTTCTTCTCTACACTTGATGCAGATGCATCAGCCATAGTCATACCCGATTCTTTCTTTTTCTCCTTTTCTAGCCTTTTCTTTGTTAATCTAATTCTAGGATTAACAAGAGCTACCGCCATTATCTTACATCTAGGAGTCACAGTAGATACACCAAAGGGTCATACATTCATGATATGAAGCAATAGTGCCAAAGCTACAACTTGGACGGGCGCCCGTAATAGTGTGACGGAGTATTTATGGCGATTCCCACTTCAAGAGCATGTGGTAGCAAGTTAGGATGAAGTCCTAAGTAATGTACTTCATGGATATATTATGAGAGTAGTCATTGTAATAACATTAGGCCTGTTATAAGTCTAAAGTGCCCGGTCGGCCACAGTTTAAGTGAGTGTGAACACTTATGGCCACCATGTATATAAGTGAATTTCTCTCATAATACAACATACTCTCCCATTGTGCAATTGAGTATTGCTCTTGCTAATCTCTCTCCCTATTACATGCTAGTGAGTGTGTGTGAGTGAAATGAGGTGAGAGGAGGGACGAGGACCCGTAGTGCAACGCAGCGGTGTGACAATGCTCGGAGACGCGGTCGAATTGCTTCTCAAGGAGTTGTAGAGCTTGGAGACCTCAAGGGTCACGAGCTTGGCCATTGGAAAGATCCTCACGACAGTTGCAGTTCACCAGGTAATCTCTTTTTGGATGTGTTTCAAGGAGGGTCAGGGTGAGCCATAACATTTTTGGCGCCGCTGTTGGGGAGCCATCCCTTGGCTTTTTCCATCGTGTTGCCTCTAATCTACGCATAACCCATTGCCCATTATCTTGATTAATGGATCCCCATGAAAAAGATGTGGATTTGAGGTGATTTATGTGAGATTTGGTATAGAATAGCGTTTTTTTAATAATATTTTTTTTGCTTAATTTTTAGATTAATTTGTTGTTTTGTTATTGTTTTTGTGGTTTTTCATGTTCTTATGGATTTCATATAGTTGTATTAGGCTTAGTTTGCATCCATTGCATCATCATCAAACAATGCAAGAGAATGCAATTCTTAGTGAATGTTAGCTCTCTTTAGTTTAAGCATAGATCTAATATCATTAATTTGAGTTTAATTGTGTGTTTTTTGTTGAAATTATTTGGATTAGAGTGTTAGCAAGCATTAGGAGTAGCTTAATCTTTTAAAAAGTTTCTTAAAACCATAAAAAAAACCCTTGAATTTAACTAATTTCTCTTAATGGACTGGTTTTTGTCTTAACGGTGATTAATCTTATTCAAGAGGCCAAAAAAAAAATGTGTTAATTGGGGTCTAAATTGATCATATAAGTAGTTGAAATTGAGATTTTTGAGTGTTTTGAGAGCATCTAGATGCATCAAAATACCTAATCACATCAATTTTTTGATCAATTGGAGAAATTTGACTCTCTTTGCTTAATTTTGCCTTAAAGAGGAGACTATAATTAAGATTCTAATTAATCTCCTAATTTAGATTAATTTACACAATCGTTGATGTTTTTCCTTGCTTTATCCAATGATGTGCTCAATTGTGTAAATTAATTAGGAATTAATGGTTAATTAGAGTCTTTGATTAGTGTAAAAGAGAAAAAGATTAATGAAAGAATTAATCCTTTAATCACTTTTTTACATAACTCATTAAGGCTAATGAGCATTCAATGAGTAGATGCTCATGAGTTGTCAATTTGTCCATTTTGGGGGTCATTTATGAAAGGTGTAAGGGGTGTTATTCAAAGGTTGACTTTTTTGATTCCCACTTACCTTTTTGGGAAAATGCCCATATCCCTTTCATTTTAAATTCAAAAAATATCCCCCCTCCCCCCCAAAAAAAGGAAATTCGTATTTCCCATTAGACTTCAAAAAAAAATCCGGCCGTGAACAGAAAAAAGTCTGTCCGTGAAACGGAAATCTGGCTGTGAACGAAAAAAAGTGTGTCCACCATGAAACGGTCCACCCTCGTGAAAGTGCAGGCCCTGAAAGTGCAGGCTGTGAAACGGTCCACCGTGAAAAGGTTCGGCTGTGAAAGTGTACGCCGTGAAAAGGTCCGGCCGTGAAAGTGCAAGCCATGAAAAAGGTTCGACCGCCGTGAAAGTGCATGCCGTTAAAAAAAACACACCTGTTTGGAGGCCCGTATCTACTAAATTGTATATCCAATGAAGGTGCTCTAGGGCTCATCGAAAAGCTGAAATCGAGCTCTTCGACTTTGGACTCGGTTGTTCGAAGTCAAAATCGACCATTTTGGTCTCCCCGACCAATAGCCTTAAAATTCGATCCGAAAATCGAGACAAAAAATAGCCCAAAAACCATGAAAAATCATAAAAAACAACACGAAAATGACGACGAGCCATATTTGGGCTACTTTTTGAGGGTCTAAAACGACAAAATCACGGCAACTCAGGGAAACAAAGTTGTAGTACTCCAAAAATACTATAACTCCCTCATATAGAGTTTTTCAAAATTCTTTTTGGAACACCCTAAAAAATGTGCTGCGAAACAGGAAAAAAAATCTTAAAATTTTTTTGTACCAACCCTTTCCTGGATGCCCACACCTTGGACATATTGAAAAGTCTAGGAAGGGAAGTGGCCCAAGGACTCACTGAGTCTCTTCCAACAAGAGTACTCACATACGGCCTCAAGGACTCATACAGAAATATGGCCGTACAAATTTTTAAAATTATGGGCAAATATGACAGAACAATAGACCCTGTTCAATTCATTCAAATGTTTGAACAGAGATGTCAAGCCTTTGGAAATCCCAACTACCACATGCATTGAACTTATGCTTAGAAGCAAAAGCTAGTCATGATGGTTCATCACATTGATGCCTGCGATCAAGACCAACTTCAAAACCTTAAAATCAGCCTTTATAGATGGAATATCCTGCGCCACAAAAAGGGACATCATCACAAGCCAATTACTTCAAATGATGAATGCTGCTTCAATGAATCAAATGAGGAATTGAGAAGCATCATCTCACTCTGATGATTAAGTCTACGTTCCTCTGGATCCTTCTCTCTCTTCTCTTCCATTATTAACATCTCTTAGTGCCTCCACTAACAAAAATCACATGTAACCTTGCCGATGGTTGCCAAAAACAAAGTGAGCCAAAAAAAAAAAAGGGGCTCACACAAATATAAAAATACAATCATTCGCAAAAAACCCCCACCCCGTTAGGAATTCCCAATACACCACTAACCTTTTCATTCATCAACTAGCTTTTCTTATTCCTTTCGGAGGAACAATTACCATTGAACATCATTCAACATCAAAGCCATCGACAAATTTTGTTCATTCTCCCCACACAAAGGTCTTCGATGCGATCATGCAGACGCGATCGTCATCAGGAAGGGGGGAATTTTAATCTAATTCTAGGATTAACAAAAGAGCTACCGCCATTATCTTACATTAAGGAGTCACAGTAGATACACCAAAGGGTCATACATTCATGATATGAAGCAATAGTCTCCTCTTGAAGAATTCTTGTCCAATTGCACCAATTACAATTTTGCCCCCCTTAGATATGAGAGGGTTTAAAAATAGTTAGTAAATTAAACAACTAATGTCTCCCTTCTTATGATATTTATTGAATAGCATATTTTTGAGACTTATTCCTGGATAGAAGTACATGCTTCCAAGCTTGATTTAGAATCCAATGAGAATCTATAAGATTCTCCAAGATATTTCTACGATTTCTTCTTAATGCCTTTCAGATAAAGAAATAAATAACTTTTGTGTGGTCTATTTTATCACTAGCTTTTCATGCCCTAAACATTGATAAATTTTCATGAATGATAAGAGTACCCGATCCTTGAAGTACCCTATCCAAGTGAGCTAACAATGCTTGCTAGTTTTGAACCTAACTGGACAACTTGATATGGTATTTATTGTTGTAATATATGCTTATGTGTGTGCATGTTTCAACGTGTACTTGCACTTAAAATTTCCTTTAAAGTATCCTTGAAGTAGCCTTGAAGTAGATTATCATGGGATATGGACTCATCTATTTAGTATCCCCTAATCTCTCTCTTTCTCTCTCTATCTTTGTCTCTCTCTTACACACACCCACTTTACATAGAATAATATATCATTACTAATACACATTCAAAACTAGAGGGTTTGGAATTAGGTGAGAGCCCCCACAAAATCAATACTACCCTACCTATTAAAAGTTCCCTATATATAGGAAAAAGTTGAAGTAGCCTATAGTTGAGGCTCATGGTCTTTGGTCTAAATATTTGATAAACATCACATTTAAGCATGTGTGCTTTGTAGTCGTTAAACATGGTAGCAACAGTAATCGTACGTCCATTGTTAATTAGAAGCACTCACCTTATCTTCCACCGCTTAACTTGTCATTGGGAACTTTGCTGAAGAGCCGCGGTAATCTGCAACTTCCTCTTGTGGGTGGCTAGCTGATCGTCCGCATCCTCACTCCGTTGTCACACCAGAGAGCTCCATAGACAATGGGATGTGAAGAGTGTGCTCAATCTTTCTATGATGGAAGTAAGAAAAGGCTCTCTACTTTAGTAATCTCTCACACTTACTTGAAAAAGAAAAGATTATGCAAAAGAAAACCACTAATCATACCCTAATCACAATTGTGCTCCATCATGCAATGCAAGATTACAACAAATCACATGCAAGAGAGAGAGAGAGAGAGAGAGAGAGAGAGAGAGAGAGAGATCTCACATACAATCTATTGCAAAGGGGAATGATTCTTCTTTGCTTATTGAGAAATCAACTTATGTAGATGTGACTAGTGTTCACACTTGGCTGGCCATGACTTAAAAATAATCCATGGTAGCCTTTCACTAGCCTAAGTAGTTACATATGGAGTCTAAGACTTCCCCTATTTTACAATAAGCCTAGTGTAATTATCTCTACTTTGGTAATCTCTCACACTTACTTGAAAAAGAAAAGATTATATAAAAGAAAACCACTAATCATATCCTAATCACAATTGTGCTCCATCATGCAATGCAAGATTACAACAAATCACATGCAAGAGAGAGAGAGAGAGATCTCACATACAATCTATTGCAAAGGGGAATGATTCTTCTTTGCTTATTGAGAAATCAACTTATGTACATGTGACTAGTGTTCACACTTGGCCTGGTAGCCTTTCACTAGCCTAAGTAGTTACATATGAAGTCTAAGACTTCCCCTATTTTACAATAAGCCCAGTGTAAGGCTACGTACTTATAAAGTACAGTTACTGTCATACAAAATGTTGCATCTTTTAAAATACAAGGACATTTTTTTAGTGTAAAATAAAGTGATGGCATCATGGCAAAATTCCCTACAAAAATAGGATGGTCGATGCCATGTTAATTGGAGTGGTTAACATACCCCTCTTCCTAATGGTGACCACATCCTCATGTCACCTACATTGATCTCGTGAAGGTGTAGTTGTGAGAGGCCCAACTCGCAGACGTTGTTGCAGAGCTTGTGGATGTACATCAAAGTTGTTCATAATCTGTAGCTAACCTTTTCAAGTGGTTTTAGTGATCTAAACCACTCGCGTGCTTTATCTTTAAAGGAAAGTCCAAATAATGAGCAGATCTTGGTGGAATTATCAATCCAAATAATGAATAGATCTTGGAGGGATCATCAATCTATCCCATAGCCACGTAAATTTGATCGGGCTTCTCTAACTACTTAAGTTCCATAAAATTTGGTTATCATATCCTTAAGATGTGGATTAGCTTGGTTTTTCCCAACTCTAAGCCTCTAGGTGCTATGTTTAGTGCAACCCCCCTTCCATCAAATTTGGTCATCATATCCTTGAGATGTGGATTGGCTTGGTTTTTCCAACCTTGAGCCTTTATGTGCTATCGTAACCCCCCTTCTCATTTTAAATGCCATCTTTAGCATGTCTTTAGCGTATTCACATGGCGTGGACTGTAAGGTGCCTGGTGAACCCTCTATTTCAGGGTATAGAATATCTTGCTCCATGGGTTGGGCTGTGCAGTTTCCAATGGCACTTCTGGCTTTAAGGAGGCTGCATGATGATGCTTGAGCATGTTATGAGAATTCTCTTATAGATCACTTTATGTTGAGGTAGTCCCTTCCCTATGTTTCCTATTCCTTGTTTGAATGGACAAGAACTAGAACTTGGTGTCGTAGGTGAAAGCGCTTTTATAATGAACTCCTATGGAGAGTGAGACGCGTGCTTGCACTGTGTGCACTTGTTGTTGGGTGTATTGAGAAACACTTATCCCTATTGATATAATAAAAGAGAAATGTCCCAATTACCGTAAATTACGGGTTACTTATTGGTCATGGTTTGCTTGGGAGATACCTAGATCACCAAATGTTTAAGACATTATAGCATCTGACATGGTTTGATTGCTTTGTAAGGGAGCAAACTTGATGGTCATGGTCTTGCTCCCACTCCTTCACTAGAGCTTCACCTAAAAATAGAACCGTTTAATGCCTTCAAACTCTATGATGGTGCTGCGTACTATTTACAGAGCCATTTGGTGAATCTAAGGCTTTGAGGATTGTTGTTGATGGCATCTCTGGTTTCTAGGTGTTTCGTTGTTCCTCCGCTCATGTCTATGTTTCATTGGCTCATTTTGCTTGAGGTGGATGAAAAGGATTCTAGCTTTCTTAATAGGGGAGCACTCTACTGAGTGTTGGTCATTTGCTAGGATCAAAGACTTGGTAAGTTTGAGAAACTGTAGTTTGATACACTATAGTTGGTTGTATTGTGGTTTCTAACAATTAGTCCAAAATGGAGTTCCCATCAACAAAGGTCTTTCTAGTGGGCAGGTCTAAAACTGGTTTCAGACACTTTTTTTCAAATGGAGTTCGTCCATCAACAAAGATCTTTCTAGTGGATAGGTCTAAAAATGGTTTTAGACTCTCTTTTTTTAAGGCTCACGTCTTCAAGTTCATAGGTCCAATTTCATGCCTCTAGACTCACGTTTGTAGGGTCACGTCTGTAGGCTCACGTAAGTAGGTTCACACCCCTAAACTCACGTTTTTAGGTTCAGGTCTACAGGCTCATGTATACAAGTTCACACCTCTAAAGTTATGTTTTCAGCTCTCACGTCTGTGGTTCATGCCTCTAGACTCACGTTTGCAAGCTCACATCTATAGATTCACACTTTTTTTGTATGAACTAGGCTCACATACGTTCTTTTATGAAATAGCCTACGCAAGGCATAGACTTTTAGACACTAGGCCATTGACAGGGTTGGTGTGTACTTATTAAGCAATAATTATACTATAATTAATGCTTTAATTTCCCAATAAATACGAAGGGCAATCATTTTTCTTGGAATTTATCGCTAGTACACAGATTGTATGACATAAAAACCTTCAAAGGTTTAACAAGTCTTCAAGGCAATAATAATTGGTCTCGGTACAATGTTAGGTAAGACTTATGGGGTCATAATCCTAGTTAATGGTTATTATGCAAGTAATTAAGTGTTTTTTTATTACTTTGTGAATAACTTTTAGGTATTATCACTAGAAATTGATGACCCATATAGGCATTCGGGAAACATTGATGGCTTAGAAAACCTTTTGAAATTCCACTTTTTATGACTTATTGCTAGCTTAATAATTTGCTAGCTTAATAATTTCTTTTTATGATTTATTGCTACCTTGAGCTCTTAATAACTAATGAGACCTAGATCCTTTCAAAGATTCATTGTTTAATGTTTTGTCACATGCTTCTCCTTAAACTACTAGGAATTAGCATTTTGTTTTTTGTTTATTAGGACATCTATAACCTATGGGGATGGGCATTGACACTTGCCCAAATTATGGGGGTGGGTATTGACACCTGCACCCAAATTATGGGGGTGGGTATTGACACTTGCATTCCCAAATTAGCTAACCAATGTTCTAATATTCATCTCTTATTTGGATGTGGTAGAGTAGGTAACAACTCTTTCCCTTCAATAAAAAACTCAACTTGGACAAGCTAACTCTATTAGTACTTAAGTCCATTTCATTTGAAGAAGATCTATTGTGTTGGAAGGGCTCTTAATGCAAATGTTGTGACTGTCCTTCATTTCTATAAAGCTATTTCCTTTGCATATTAAATTTCGTTATATAACCCAATTTCTTATTTCATTTGTTAGCGTTATCCTATGAAGGGGGTATATAATGTAACATAGACATGAGCGCACGCATGCACACACACACACACACACACACACACACACACAAGAATGTGGGTCGCTGCATATAATTTTTACATAATCTAATATTTTATAACCAGGTGTATCTTGTAGTATGCTAGATACCCTTAAGTTTCACTTAAGAGAGGGATTTTGTTGGTACTCTTTGTTGAATCCCATGACTTTTATAACTTACCTTTACCTTTAGGAAGTTGTGTCACTATGTTTAAACCAATGGTTGGCACTATTATATCGAATCACACTTAAATGTGTCACCATGATAACAAATAGGGCATGGGGTAGATGTATGCCTTCCCAACATTTCACATTAAAGTACTAACTCTCTTGTGGTGTTGTGGGTGGTGGCAGGCAACATCTATGCCCCCTTACATTTGCATAATGACAACATTATATTACTCATATTCAGCATCTCATCTTATGATATGTTACTTATGTTACGTGTCTTGTATTTGATTTGAGTTCTCATCTTTCATCTATAATGTTAGGCTTTTTAGCCTTGATAATTTTCCTTGTACTTTTCATATGTTGTATATTGTAATGGCTATGCTAATGTTTATATATACTGGGACTATCTATGCTATTTGTCATAAATACTAAAACTCCCCTTATGTTGCTAATCTTTAGCTAGTCATATGATGCTAGTGCAAATTCTAGTGTGCTTATGATGATGCTATTGCAAGTTACAATTTGTTGTGTGGCTTTACTTTACTACTTTCAACCCTTGGTAACTCTAGTTGACTTAGCTGAAATATGTTGAGCTTTTACAGTTTGAGGTGTAATAACTTGTATTGTTTTGTAAGCTAATTTTTACTTATTAACTTGTACTGTTTTGTAAGATAATTTTGTAAGCTAAGTTTTGCTAGTTAAATTGACTTTATTAATATTGTTTTAGTAAGTCTATAGGTGGTAGTGAACTAAGACTGCATTCAAAAAAATGTGGAAAAAGAGTGAACAAAAATGTATTATCATCTATAGTTATACACCTCGATTGAATTGAGAATGTTTGAAGTTAGTGACACATAGCCTACTACCAACATTAAGCTCACTAATCTCATTCACAACCTCCTCGAAATTGATATGCCAAACCCTTATTGGATGAGTATATATTCTTAGATGTACATTAAGCTCAAATTGTAGCATACTATGAAGGGCCTTTGCACACAAAGCCTTGTGCCAATAGTGAAGGGTCAAAAATGTGGATGGGAGAGTTATTTCACTGTCACTTTTATATCATGTTTTTGCTAAGCCCCATTTACATGTTATTATAACAAACTTGGTGACCTTTAGTGCATATTATCTTACTATATATATAATACGACAATAAAATGAAGGTTGTAGGCTCTGTGTAGATTGTACTTATAACTAGATGGTGTAGACTCTCAATCCTTAACTTATAGTATGACAATAAAACGAAGGTTGTAGGCTCTGTGTAGATTATACTTTGCAAACTCTCATTCCTTTTGCTTTTCATTGTTCTATTTTTATTCTCATTAAATTTAATTGATATAAATTGTATGTTCTCCTTTAGAGATTTTATACCAAGCCACATGCTTCCCAATAATTGGTCTTGATAACAAATGTGCTAATTATACCAAAGCTACATCATTGGTTAGAGGCGGATCTTGGTGTTAGTCTCATTCCATCCAATATCCCTTAGCATTGAGAAGAGGAGGATGTGAGCGTTATGAAGCAGCTAACAAGGTGATTAGACATTAAATTGGTTCTCCTTACCTCATGTTATGGTTCGAAGCGTAGGAATACATACACATGCACACCTTTAGCCCACACATCCCATGTAGGAGTACATACATGCGCACACCTTTAGCCCACACAACCCATGTAATGATACCTACAATAATCACTTAGGTCTCTCCACACTACACATGCACATCTTGCATGAATAGGCACTCACAATAACTAACACATGCACGAAGTCTTGTCATTGATAACTATTGAGGTATATCTTTGGATGGGGGCACCATGGTGGGGTGAAAGCTTGGTCCATGGTATGACCCATCACCTAGATAACCCTATAAGAACTTCCAAAGATATTCAAAGAATATATCTTCTTCTTCGATAACCAACAACACAGAAACCAACAACACAGAAACCAACAACACAAAAACCTCACTAGTGAAGATGCAACAAGCAATGTAAGAGGCGGGGGAGTAAAGCTTCAGCTTCGGATGCTTCGTGCCCATCTCATGCGTCTTCTGAGGCAATTCCTTAAGGAAGTAGCGAAACCGTCTTTGAGACTAGGGACGACGAAACTGATGACAAGTGTTACTCCATTCGAGTCTCAAAACGAGTTCGCTCGTCTCTGACCCCGGCTCAAAAAACAAAAACAAAACGGTAGACGCTTAGCGAGCACTAGAAGGTGTGGGCCTAGTTAGAAAAAAAAACAAGACAAAACTTTGCATAGTACAGATGTAGGTTTATATTCACACTAAGAAGCACTAAATAAACACTTGGAGCTGATCTGAGATGATGTGAATTCAGTCACTCTTACAATCTCCAAAGGATGCTTCAGCTGGGCGCATGGATGCTCTTCTGCCTCTGCGCCTTAGCACGCACCTCGCTCTCGGTGAGTTCTGAATGCACTTTTAAAACATGTCTTCTCACGCAACCTATGCTCTCAACATGTATGCAGGTACGTCCCTTCAAATCGACTTTTTATGTGATTACAATTGCCCCCACTGAGAAATCTTGCAAGGAGACCTGACCACCAACTCCAGTAAGAAGGATTGAGAGGTGGAATTGTTTGCTTGGCTTATGGCACAACCACATATGTTGCAAACAGCCACCATGTGACTTTCGCTTTGAACAATTCATAAGGAGACACATTTGTTTCCACAATCCCTTAAGTTTTTTTTTTTGGGAGGGGGGGGGGGGGGGGGGGATGTGAGAGTGGGTACAGAAATTAGATGCCACTTGCGTAGATTCAAACCCAGTACCTCCTCTTTGGGAGGCATGGATGCTACCGTTGAGCTATAGCCTCCTGTCTTTTTTTTGGGGGGGGGGGGGATGTGAGAGTGGGTACATAAATTAGATGCCACTTGCGTAGATTCGAACCCAGTACCCCCTCTTTGGGAGGCATGGATGCTACCGTTGAGCTATAGCCCAGGAGGCCACAATCCCTTAAAGTAAGAGGCTTCAAATCACCAGACAGCTAGGGAGTGTTCTTGTGTGATTAAAAAGAAGAATTTGAGCGGAAGTAGAGAGGGTGGAAGATGTGGATGAATGGGGGAAAGTACATGGGGACGTGACACCCTTTAGGACCTGATGTCATGTTCAATCAGAGCTGCAACATGTGGGTACTGGACCAATGGCACTTGGATTTTGATTGGATCTCACTGCACAGTTCCTGAGACAGTCAGCGTGTTTCCATTGGTTGTCGTCGGGAATGGAGGCAACTCAAAACCTTGATGAGACAGATACACTGGAAGAATTCTTTTATCGGACAGTCAAATCCAAGGACAGGTGCTACTACAATAAGGCATCCATCCTGTCTAGATCAGACCAGACACATTCATCTGAGCTGGAGATTAGGATGAGGTGATCTTGTTGATGATGCACTGATCATCCATGCAGCAGGCAAAAAAAGTACCTCCTTGTGCAAGGTGGATATGACGCACATGTGTACACAACAGGGCAAAGAAGTTAGGCTGATCCAACACCGTCATGGGTGATGATTGTCAAAAAGTGTGATCAGTTGGGCAGCTCGCCATTACTAGAGAGGAGTGTTATTGTACAAAAATTGAGCCCATGGTGGCATCCTGTAGGGGCCGAGGAGAGGTGTGGGCCTTGGAGGGAGATCCGGGGAGAAGGCTTTGAATCTTACTAGATCTACTCAAAACTGAACAACTCTCTGATTAGAGCAAGAAACCAGGTCTTGGACTGATTTGTATTAATTGCTGTTGTTCAGGCTGAATCCACTACTCTGTTTGACTTGATCTTCTCTTGCTTGGTTGATCCCACAAGGATTGTAGAAGATGTGTAAATTGGGGAGAGAGGACTTAGTTATAAGGAAAGTATTCACACTTGGATGCCGAAAACTCCTAATTTAACTATTTGAGCTTGGGTGTAGCGAGCTTTCTCATAAAGAGAGAGAAAGCTAGAGACAAACTTAATTAGAGAGAGACTATCTGCACGACTCAATGATTTGATTATTGAGATGAAAGCTTCAACAAAGAGTACAATGCTTTTATAGGCTTAGAGCCTTATCTTTTGACACAGCACACACATTGGGGCAATGACACATGGCAAGTGGCTATGACATCATTGCTTATCACATTCACATAAAAGCGGGGTTGTTCACACACATAAACACACTAAGCCATCTAAGGGGTGTTTCACACTCACATGAGGCTCTGAATACCCAACAACATAAACGTGGACCACCACTTGAAAGGGACTTCAAACATGCCAAAGGTGCTTCAAAAGCTGAAAATGTACAAGAGAAGAAGCTATGGAACATGAGGAGCACATATGGGTTGTCTCAGCAACAAAGAGCACAGTACATGAGAGAAGGCAAATGCTTTAAATGTGGTAGCAAAGTCCACATATATCCTCAATGTACCAACAAAAGGGCAAGAAAGAAGAAGCACCCAAAGTGCATGTTTATATGTTGCTTGATGTGCAGGGCAATATGGGTCAAGCAGGATACAGTGGTATGCAAGGCATGGTGGCAACTCAAAGATCAGCCTACCTTATTTATTTTTTGATGATTGCTCTATTGACAACTTCATCTCCACTCAAATGGCCGCCACCTTGGGGATTGAAGTGGGAGATATGGGACCCGAAATACATGCTATTGGCATCCAAAAGATCACACATATGCAGCTATGGAGAATGAAATATCATCATCATGGTGTAGTGTGTAGAAGAGAGATGAAGCAAGGAGAGAGAAGGTGGTTTAAGCCATGACAGTGGTTGTACAAGAAGAAGCGATAGAGAGAAAGTAAGAGAGAGAGAGAGAGAGATGAGATACTCAAGCCAAACTGAAAAGATAGACTTTTGGAAGTTAACAAACTTCCTGCTTGGTAGAACATCGATGAAGATTTGATGTAATCTTCTTGCATCGACGTTTCTAAGATTTCGACACTGATGGTCAAGTGTGGGATGTGTACTGTGCTTCATGATGGTGCTTGCAGTACTAATGGCTACAATTCTTTTAGGCAAGATAGTGTGCTTGGTGGGCGTGAGAGGTAGGAATGACGAGGGGAAGGGTTGACATGCTAATGTTAGGTGCAAGAGGCCTCATGCAAGCTCAGACTAGAGCTCTAGGTTGCTTTTGGTGAATCCCAAATCCGGGACTTGCTTCCATTAAAAGTCTTAATTATGGTGAAAGGCTTTGTAACCTCATGGAAGAGGACTCGAGGAAATCTAAGAGCTCCTCCATGCTACTTTGTCTCAAAATATTAATGAAATAAGAAGGCAACCTACTGGTTGGAGAAGACGCAAGGGCGGTGATCACAAAGGGTGGAAGTGTGAGGGATGACGGCCTGGGGGTTGGGGAAAGTTTTTTTTCCTCTCCTTAAACCTTTGTGCTTATAGGGTTTAAAAACTTTTTGTAATACCTTAGTGAAAGCAAAAACCCAATTGCCATGTGGGAGGAGGAATATGGGGCATTTTTACCTTACATGGTGCAATCCATGTGTGAGATGGACATGCATTTTGTGTCTTCATCCGACATCGTGTTGCGTCGATTGTCTACACAGACTTTCTTGGGGCGTATCTCCATGACATCTCGGCGGTGCCTCCAGGCATCGGAGTCCTCCACTTATGTGAGTGGTTTCGACTGGCAAGTTCCATATGGAACACCTTTGGCTACATTGACATTCATCATTGACTCTGTGAATGGCTTCCTTGACTTTGTGACTCCCAATATTTTTATTTGTGTGATCATTGTAACACGCTATAGCTAGTGCCATTTTTTTTTGCCCCAAAGTGTCTACATCTACCCCTTCTTCAGTTGCTCCACTTTCCCTATTCTCTCTTTATAAGCCCTTCTCTTGCCATCTCTTATTTCTATTCCTTCCACCTTGCTTGAGCAGAGCTTGCTTCATCTCCTAACCCCCAATTGGGCAAGAAGATTGTGATGAAATATCCCTAGGACATCAAGCCAATTTGGACCAAGAGTTTATTTCTATAGAAAATCCCACAAAAAGAATGAGTTGTTTGCAACAATCCTTTCCTATCACATCAAAAGGGCTCAGGAGGCTAGCCCTTCCCACTCTCTACCCATCAAATAGGTGCGAAGGAGACTGTTTGTCAGCGGTTTATGTGACATTTTAACATCAGCATTTGATATGGACATGAAGTATAAGGTTAGTTCCTTGAATTAAACCTTCTGTTAATCTACCTAGGACAGATCTAGAAGGGGGTGGGGAGGTGCGGGCGCAGGTGGGAGCACAGGGCAAAGGGAGGAGGCGATTTGGGGCAAGAAGCGAGAATGCGGGTGGGAAGGTGTAGGCTCAGGTGGGACCCCCGTGGCCCTAGGGGGGGGGGGGAGGGCTGACATGCTAAGGTTAGGTTCAAGGTGCCTCATGCAGCTTAGATTGGAGCTCTAGCTTTGCTTCTGGTGAACTCTTGATTCGAGACTTGCTTCCATTAAAACCCTTAATTATGGTGAAAGGGTTTATAACCTTAGTGATTCCAATGTTTTTTTTGTGTGCTTACCTTTGTAATCCCTTAGTGAAAACAAAACCCAAGTTCCATGTGGGAGGAAGAATATGGGGCATTTTTACCTTCACATGTTGCACTCCATGTGTGAGATGGAATGCTTTTTGGTCTTCACATCGACATTGTGTTTGCATCGCCCGTCTACATTGACTTTCATTGGGACGTATCACCATAACATCTCAGCGGGGCCCTTAGATACGGAGTTGTTCACTTATGTGAGTGGTTTCGATTCGCAAGCTCCATATGGAACATCTTTGGCTACATCGACATTCGTCATCAACTTTGTGAACGCTTCCTTGACTTTGTGATTCCCAATATTTTTATCTATGTGATCATTGTAACACTCTATAGCTAGTGCCAATTTTTTTTTTTGCCCCTAAGTGTCTACATCTACCCCTTCTTCCTTTGTTCCTCTTTCCTGATTCTCTCTTTATGAGCCCTTCTCTCGCCACCTCCTATTTCTATTGCTTACTGCCCCTCCCTCCCTTCGCATCTGTGTCACTCTTTTTTAGTGCACCTTAGGAAATCGACCATGGAACAACCCCATGATCATCTTTCCACCTTGCCCGAGCAGTAGCTTGCTTCACCTCCTAACTCCCAATTGGGCACGAATATCCCTAGTACATCAAGCCAATTTGGACCAAGAGTTCATTTCTGTAGAAAATCCCACAAAAAGAATGAGTTGTTTGGCATTAGACCATCCTTCCCGACTGCATCAAAAGGGTTGAGGTTAGCCCTTCCCACTCTTTACCCATCAAATAGGCTGCCAAGGAGACCCCTTCTCAGGTTGTATGTGACATTTGACCTTAGCATTTGATATGGACATGAAGTCTAAGGTTAGTTCCCTGAAGTAAACATGTAGTTGCCAAGGGAATCTACCTAGGACAGATTCTAGAAGGGGGCAGGGAGGTGCGGGTGTCGGTGGGCGCACAAGGGGGGTGGGAGGGTGGACCGGAGGTAAGAATGTGGGCGGGGAGGTGCAGGCTTAGGTGTGGGGGGGGAGGGGGGGTTGTAGATGGGCGGGGGTTAGTTGGGGTTGCAGGAGAGAAGAAGTGGTGAAGGCCCCTGCTTTTTTTTTTTTTTTGGGAGGGGGGGGTGTAAGGTTAGACGGAAGGGGCCTCACGCAAGCTTAGACTGTAGCTCCAGCTTGCTTCTTGTGAATCCGAGATCTAGGACTTGCTTCCATTAAAAGCCTTAATTATGGTGAAAGGCTTTATAACCTTGGTGATTCCAAAGTTTTTTTTGTGCTACCTTTTGTAATGCCCTTAGTGAAACCAAAACCTTAATGCCATGTGGGAGGAGGAATACGGGGCATTTTTACCTTACATGTTGCATTGCATTTTTGTGTCTTCACATTGACATTGTCTTTGCGTCGCCCTTCTACACTGACTTTCTTGGGGCATATTGCCACCACCGCATCTCGGTGGTGCCTCCAAGCACCGAGTTGTTGACTTACGTGAGTGGTTTTAGCTCGCAAGTTCCATATGGAACACCTTTGGCTACATCGATATTCATCATCGACTTTGCGAACGCTTCCTTGACTTTGTGATTCCCAATATTTTTATCTATGTGATCTTTGTAACACTCTATAGCTAGTGCCAAATTCCCCCTTCTCCCCTTCTCCCCTTCTCCCTTCTCTCTCTCTCTCTCTCTCTCCTCTCTCTCCCCCCCCCCCCCCCCCCCCCCCCCGAGTGTCTACATTACCCCTTCTTCCATTGCTCCTCTTTCCCTATTCTCTCTTTATAAGCCCTTCTCTTGCCACCTGCTTATTGCCCGTCTCTCTTTTGCATGCGGGTCACTCTTTTTTTAATGCACCTTAGGAAATCGACCATGGAACATCGCCGTGATCTTACTTCCACCTTGCTGGAGTAGCAGCTTGTTTCACCTCCTAAGTCACCAATTGGTTAAGAAGTCTGTGACAGAATATCCCTTGGATATCAAGCCAATTTGGACGAAGAGTTTATTTCTTCTACCTAGGATAGATCTAGAAGGGTAGTAGACTCTGACATCAGCACTTAGGTCCCTTTGGAGCACTTGGTGAGCATATGTAAACATGTACTTTCTATTGTTTTGATTAATGAGAGCTTAGTGAATGTTTTGTGGAATTCCTTGTGTTAAGCTCTTCATTATGCTAATCACTATCATAGTGACATGAAAACCTATTTTGTCCCTACGGAACATAGAACACGAAACGGACGAAATGTTTCAAAATGAAGCGAAAAACTCCCAATAGAAACACTATTTCGCCCAAATTTAATTAAAAAAAGACGCCTTATTCTTCTCTTCTTTCTCTTCCCCTTCACTTTCGCCTTCTCTTCACCTCAATTTTCTTTAAAACCCATAAAGATGAAATGATAAAATATATGAAAATTCGTATTCCATTAGCTCTTCTATTTTCCTTAATTTACAAATCCCAATTTCATACTTTCAACCTCAATGGTCGAACACCATTGTGTGCAAATTCGTTTTCTCACTTAATTTCACATCCATTGTTGAAATTTGCTAGAAGTGCTCCATTGGCTCTTCAATTTATTACTTTCTTCCAATTTATAAAATCCAATTTCAATACATTGGCCTGGATTGCACTTAATTTCACACCCAATTGTTGAAACTTCCTACAAGTTCTTCAATTTCTCACTTTTTCCCAATTTCTTACTTTCAACCTCAATTGCATCTAATTTCACACTCAATCGTTGAAATTTCCTACATGATTCTTAAATTCACTTTTTCTCAATTTGATTTGACAAGTGTCACTACGAAATCTCTCTATTTCGTCCATAGTGACGAAACGAAACGTGTTGAAATTGATGAAACGTTTCTTGTGACTGTGTTCACTATTTTGTTACTTATGTCATTAGAGTGTGATTAGCATGCTTAGTGCTAATGTCATTGTATTTGATTCATTTCTAGTGTGAGTAGAGTGCTTCATCACTTTGAGTCTTTGTGAATTTCAAGTAAACCCTACTTGGGAGTCCGGTTGGATGACTCATAATCATTAATCATGGGATTGCATAATTATTGGGATCCTATATTAGGGTGAAATCGCACACGCAGATTCCAAATTTGGACTTAGAATTTTAAGAAAAGGCTGACACTGACTTGGAGTTGACTCCAGCTTATGGGCACCACAAGGATTTGGCCTTTACTTGTGATCATGCAATTTTCTTTTAATGCATCCTTTTACTTTGTGTTGAATGTTTTTTGCTACGATAGATTGGGTACTGGCCTTTAAAGAGCTATATGAAAGTGTTAGTTCACACACTGTCAAGGAAATCTTGCTTGTATATAATTATCACGGTAATCTTGCTTTCTTTGGAATTTTTACAATGGTTGACCCTTTCTGGTCAGGAGGCTTCAGCAAGCACAACAAGTCCATGATCACGGAATCTATTGCTCAAGAGAAAGGAGTCGGACAGCTTGGACAATTGTCGATGAGGTGAATGCCTTAGCATTTGTTCATTTTTTTTTGTTATCCAAGGCAATGGTTTTTATAGTGACCAACCACTATTTATTGAATGTTTTTTCATTACTTTCCATTTGGTCAAGGTTATCTATTCCATCAAAGTACTGGTTGAGACCTACACATGGCCTTGTCCATGCTATGAGAGCCATAGTTCTTGTAGGCAAGGAGTTTTCCCTTCCTTGCCAGGTTGCCATAGTTGGCAAGCCAGGGTGTGACTGTGGCTCGCCACAGTCACACTCATGGATGAGACTGAGTGTTTCTTACTAGACCATGTCATTTGTGAGTGGAATTCATGCCTCGGGATACAAGCATGAGCTGCTTACTGCTAGACCAACTCAGACACATTTGTTCCATGAGTTGCAGTTTACATTGAGCAGCTGCTTGTTTGATGTGGTAAACAGAGTTTTTTTTGTAACGTCACATTTGTAACAAATTTAAAATTCATATTTTATTTTTCAGAAATAGATCCTTGTATTAGCTAAAAGAAAATCTGCCAAGAGGCGTGATACAGCCTTGTCCATGACAGTAAGAGAACTGAAAAATCTGAAGGGGGGGCTCCATCCATGGCTGGCCTCTCGAAGGGAGGCTACATCAGAGGGGGAGGGTAGTGCCAAATGACGGTGCCCTCCTTCCGGATGAAGGTGGTCCGGTGCTCCAGGTATGGAAGAAGGCTTCCCGCTGTCTCTGCATGCGCAGTGAGTCCCCCGCCAGGTGATCCAGGCATCCCCACATGGTGTGAATGAGATCAATCCACATAGCTCGAATGGTCTCTGTAGGGGGAGTGGACTAGCCTGCAATAATCTTGCTGCAACGCACTTGCCAGCAGATGTGCCAAGCGGAGAGCTCCCAGTGCTGGCATGTGCCAGTCTCCGGGGTCTAGTGTTGGACGGGGGCTGTGGCTACTAAAGAATGTGGGGCCGGCCTCCGCCTACACCCCAGGTAACAGGTAACAGTGTGGGAAGTGGCAGGGCCGGCAGCGAAGAGGCATAGAATACGCTGTCAAGCCTGCTCGGCTTTTGGGCAATCCGAAAGGCAGTGTAACTGGGACTCATCTGGGCCCTCACATCTGCGCTAGTCTGCAGACCACATGCTTTACTTATAAAGTAGTTTAGAAGAAGTTTTACCATGTTAAAAGGTGTGGGGGAGATACAAGGTTTGAGGAAGTTAGGGGCATTAAATGCTAGCTCGATTACTCAGCACACTGTGCTAGGATGTTGAGGGTTGTTTTGTTACCATGCAAGGTTTTGTAAGGAGGGCAGGACAGAAGAGTCAATTTCTTCTGCTACTGAAGTGGACATTGAGATAGGACCTATCATATGGAACAACCATTTGGGATGAGCATGGACGACCCTTGGAGCTAGTAATTATAATCAGTTGTCCAGCTTGGATAGAGGTTCTGCCTTCTCCACAGGTGCTTGAAAGGCCTTCCAAGTTCCAGAGCCTTTCCAGTTCAGGCCTGACCAGGAGAGCTCATTACACGATTTATTGCAGCACAGCATGTTGACTCCTCCATTCCTCTGCACTTTTTAAGGGTCATCATTTGACACTCCTATCCATGAATTTGGAGTCTTCTTTAAAACTAGTGTTTCCCTGTAGGTTATTGGCTTACACTAGAATACTGGCAGAGAGACTTCTGTTTTCTCTCAACAATGAGTGGAGATTGAGGGGACCGAACCTACAGAAGCCATTGTTGTGTTACATGCGGAAGCTCGGTGGAAGAATCGGTAAGTTCAATGCTCAAAATTCAGCAATTGTTTGCGACGAATATAACACACAACATAGACAGATGAAGTACAAATGTCAGTGGTGTGTAAAAGAAAAAAGTGAGAAAAGATCTAAACATCTATAGATCTAGAGATCAAGAGTAACATGGAAAAATGGGAAACATGGGGAACATGGGAAGCTACTAAGAGGGGACGAAAGTGTCCACACAGACATCTCTGGGTGTGTGAGGCTCATGAATGTGTATAGACGGGCCCTCAGTGGATGAAATCCCTCATAGGTCGCTGAAGCATGAAGACAAGCTCCTCCGGGGTGAACTGCCTGGAGGGTATCTGCTGGTGATTTGCGATGATCTCTCTAATCCTCCCATGCCATCTGGATCTGCTACGGATACCCCAAGGTCTAGGGCGTCTGTCCCAGAGGCACGCTCAAGAGTGACCCCTTTGGGTGTGGATGCGGCGCTGTGTCCTGACCCTGCCTCTGCTGAAAAGATACATTAACGTCTACGGAAGGCTAGATTGGCCTATGAGACAAATCTGTACACAACAAGTCCATGTCCTGAGTATCATGGAAAGAAAAACTGAAATGAAAAGCTAATCCTAGTCATATGTAGCTCACTATGTAGTCACTGTCTAGCATGCTATAGATGTACAATTATGATAGGTGGTATACTCTAATTCCACCCAGTGGAGATGGTGGGGTGTATTACATCATACATGGGGCATGGGACGAGGAGGACTCTCACATCTGTTGTGCCCTGGTGTAGCCTCTAGACTCTCTCCTCCATAACTATGCAGTATCGTGCCTGGATTTGGGCAAACTGGGCCTGATGGAGTAGTGGTGGTCTGTGTCCCTGTAGTCGCGGTCTCCTGGCAGGTCTGATCTCCAAGGCTCTTTGTAGTGTGAGCCCTCATCGGGAGGTAGATGATATAGGGGGAGGGGGATGTGGCTCACTGATAGGCCTAAAGAAGCTAGTGATCTGGGACTGGGATCTCTGGCTCTGCACCTGTAGAAGCCTCTCTCTATGTCAGTGTAGCTCAAGGAGGAAAAGGCCTAAGCATCTCTGATCAGGATACTCCATCACCCGGCTAAGTGGGCCAAAACCCTCTCTGAACAAGCAGTGGTATCTCCCTCTGATCTCATAATATATAGGGCATCTGCATATGTAATGCTCCTCCGTCTCTACCTCTCTGTGGCATAATCTGCATACTCTGTCCTCTCTAGGGCTCCGTGCACCTCTCCTTGCCTCAATCTCCACAGTGAGAGGAAACTATGATCTGACCAATAGTCATCCTCATAGCATGAGACATGTGTACATCCATATAGCCTGGGCGTCTGACAAATCCATCCCCTGTGAATCTAAGGAAATGATCTCTGTAGTACTGCATCTTGGTGGGAAGGGGACCCGACCAAGTCTCCTTGGTGTGCATCTGGATCAAATCTTGTCTCAGGACTATTCCTCTCCTCTCGGGAGAGTGTAAAGTATGGGGAGTCATCATCATACTAGAAGGGCGGTAATCTATCCATGTCGAGCCCATGTGCTGAGAACCACCCATCTATTGCAGCATACCATGATGGGTGATGGCCCTCTGTGGCAATACTCTGTGAGGACTCCATGGCCAAGTGGGGTAGTCTCTCTGGACCTGTGCCTCTAATGCGTCTAATGTAGGCCATGGTCTGAAATAGACCCTCTACCATCAAGGGGGGCAATGCGAGCTTTGCTCTGACGATCTTATGTGGTACTGATGGTTTGTTGCGAATCATCCTGGAGATCATGAGGATATGCGGTCTCTCCATGTGACGCCAATCATATGTAGAGAGGTTAGGGGCCCATACTGGTGCTGCATACATCATAGCTAGGGTGACTAAGGTGTCAAATAGCCATCCTTTGGTGCCTGTCTCATGGAGAAACGGCTCTCATTACTAGTGAAGGTAATACCCAAGAATACATATGATTCTATCGCCTCCACCTAACTACCTCTATATGTGATCATTGTATCTTTCATAACCCATCTGGAAGTGTGAAAGATCATGACCTTGGTTTTCCCAAGGTTCACTGAAAAGCCTCTGTGTACAAAAATCATCTAAGGTGTCCATGTGGCACTGCAGTCCCTCCTGCGAGTTAGATATCAGAATGATGTCATCCGCATAGAGTAATAAAGTGACCAAAACCCTTGAGAGATGCACCACTCCCTCCTCTAGTCTATGAAGTCTATGACCTCATCATCTATGTACATGCCAAAGAGTGTTGGGGAGAGTGGGCTTCACCCCCATAGTAATATCTCTCCTCTGACAGACCACCTGGGCATCTTGCTTGTCCCGTCACCCTCTCATATAAAGCAATGATCCCCCATATCATCTCTGAAGGCAACCCCAAGAGTTTACAATCTCTGTAGGAGCCGGTCCCGTGGCCCTGTGTCGAGTGCTTTGCGGAAATCCACAAAGCAACAATAGAGTCTCTGCTCCCGTGACTTGGCCTGCCCAATCAGGCTCCTCAAGGTGAAGATATGATCTAGTGTGCAGAAGCTACTGCGGAACCTAGCTTGTCCTGGAGCACGAAGACCCTCCCTCTCGGCTAGAGAGTTGAGTGCTGTCTCAAGTAGTGATCCATATATCTTGGCCATAATATGGCCAACCATGAGAGTCTTGTAGTTCCCGAGGTCCATCGGGTCACTTGATTTGTGAATGGGGGTAATGATATTCATGCTCCGTGTGTGTGAGAAGCCCTCTACAAGGTGCTTTGTTGAAGAGCTGTGCAAGTAAGGAGCTATGGTGGTAGAGGCATAAGAGAAGGGCTCACCTCGTATCCCTATATGATCTGTAGATCTCCCATGATGCTCAGAGATCTCCCCTAGTTCTTTCTGTCGTTTGAGGCGAGCACGAGTCTCATGACACTCATCGTCCTCGTAACCAACCATTTTGGGGCATTATCCCTACTTTAGCGTTAGAGGGGGTATGGGTGGTATGAGGGAAGCTGGCAATGGCAGAGGAGTGGAGTAGATGTGGACATCTCATCAGTTGGCCAGCATTAGATAGTCATCAGAATGAGTCGGCCAGCATTGTGGAGAATCCAACATTTTATGCCACCATTTCCAAGTCTTTGATGAAAAACTGAGCATCTGTTCACTGCTGTCTCCATGCCTGTTTTCCCTTAACCTTGACACAACAGTGGGTCACCTGCCGGAACTGATCATGCCTATTGCTAGGCCTTTGGAACTAATCTGAGAGCTTAATGAGGTACTGGGTATGTGTACCTACCCTCAGGGAATGCTTCCTTTGGCTTCGCCTGTTCTGCAGACCACTCCATCTACTACCCTACTGCGTCCTTTCTGTTGGAACTGTGCACCTTCCTTGGGGCATAGCTTAGTGGGTTGAGCCTAAATGCTGTGATACCAATGTTGCATGCACAGAAGCCTTGCTGTACTGATCCACAGTCCTAAGCATGATTAAGAACATTGATGCTAATTAACACATGATTAAGACACAGAGGAGAGAGATTAGGTGTCAAGTTTTCTTGTATTACTATGGTACAAAAAGGTGACTTGATTGCTTGTACATGATGTAGGGCTATGGTCAGCCCCATAGGGGTGACCTAGGCCCCGTCTACATGCTTCTTGCTGAAACTAGATGTATGAATGGTCAACTAATGACTTGTGTTCTGCTGAATTATGAGTTGTGCTTATATATATGGATGGGACAGCAGTAGGCCAGCTGTAAAGCTGTTGGCCTGCTGGATAGTCCCATAAATGCTTAAACTAACATATAATGGTGGCATAAAATGCTGGATTCTCCACAATGCTGGCCGATTGACTGATGCTAGGAGATGTCCACATGCTACCGACTATGGACTGATGCTCCTAATGACGATGGTGAATCTGATGCTGATGCAAATGCTTCTGATGTTGATGTTAATGCTTCTGCTACTGATGGTGACCTAAATGCTTGTCTTAATTTCTGCACTAATCAAGGATTAAGCCAATTCATGCTGAAGATTAGCCATGGCATGGGTGTGCACGTGACACTGGGTATTTATACCCTTTTCATCAGCTAGTCTAGCCATCAGGTGCTGGGCAGCCAATTAGCCTGGCCAATTGGGTGCTGGGCAGCACCCAAACCTGGCCGCCTAGCCGGGCTGGCCCATGGCACTTTTGTTGTAACCTGTGATGAGACGCCCAATTTTAGGCTCTTTGCCTTTGATGGTGTAAACAAGCATTACCTTCTAAATTTGTTTATGTAGACACACGTCACATGCTAGGTGGATTGCGATTGGGCAGATCCAAATCTCATCTCATTGCCTTAGAGTGGAGACCATGAGAGCAGAGGGTTTACCTATTCTTAGAGGGATTGAGCCTTTACCCAATGGCGCTCTGTAAACTGGCGGCGGTGCCCGGGGGACTAGGGCCTTAGACACACTTGTTGATACCATCAATGCATATTAAAACATTCAAACATAAAGCTGGACAAAATATCCACAAATGCTGAAAATGGAGCTTGCACATGTGACACCACATAGAGGCCGGAATGGGCCGACCCCCCCCCCTTGGAGTATTTTATTACCCAAGGAGAATAATATCATGTACAAGCTTTGAGGGCCTTACTCTCCCCACGGGAGATGCCGGATTATCCATATACAAATGCCATAACACAGCCCAACACAAGGCAACCAGGCCGGAACATAGGCTGTAGAAATGCTGAGCCAACAACATAATCCATATACCTCTGTGTGGGTACTGATTCTTCCCCAAAAACCACGGGTCTTCATGCAATAGAGCCGGTACAGCAAGTACAACTCTCTATTCAGCCGGTACAGTAGGTACAATGGCTGGTACAGCTGGTATAGTGGCTGGTACAATAGGTATAGTGGCTGGTACAGCCAGTATGGTGGCTGGTATAGCAGGTACAGCAGGTACAAATGTTGGTACAACATGTACAGTGACTAGTACAGCAGGTACATTGGTTGGTATAGCAAGTATAGAAGCTGGTACAGCCGATACAATGGGTGGTACAGCAAGTACAAAAGGTGGTACAGCCGGTACAAGGGCTGGTACAACAAGTACAAAAGTTGGTACAGTCGGTACAAGGGCTGGTACAACAAGTACAATGGCTAGAAATCATAATAAATGATTAAATACCCTTGCCTTAAATATTTCTTCGCGATGGAAGCCTCCAAAACAGTCCCCAACAGCCGGTATTCTTCATGGGCAGCCTTCAAGAGAGAGAGAAAGAGAGTAGCCATCATTAGGGCAGCCGGTAACGGTGGTAGAGGCTAGTGTGCAGCAAGAGAGCCTCCATTAATGAAGAGAGAGGGCTCCAATTTATAGATTTGGGCCTCCCATGAGCTAAAATGGCAAGAGAAGGCTACAATGACAAGTGGAGAGCCACACAATAGCTGAAGTGACAAGTGTGTCTCACTTTGATCCATTTTCTAACAAGTGTCAGGCCACTTGTCTCACTTTGGTCCACTTTCTTGCCACATGTCCTAATCTCAAAGATGGGTCCTTAAATAATCTTTACCTCTAAAAATATCCCAACTAGTAGACATTCTGTCATAGGCACTTTGCCAACTCTTTGTATTTGCTCAATTCCAGATGTAATGACGCGAACAGAATTTCCATCGGAGTTGGGCCAAAAATAGCAACTCTCCTAAATTTTAGGAGTGTGGTCCTTTGTATTCTAGGATAATCCCCCATTCCCAAAGCTTGTACTTTCCAAATATTTAGACATCGTGGAGTCCACCAGACCCCTTTCATACTGAGAAATGTCCAGGTTGGTGACATCCTCCCCAGCTTCTTAAAAGTTGTCCGCAACTTTAAGCTTCAAGCCATATATTCAAGATATAATCATGTCCCATCAAGTGGGTGAGACGAGACAGTCTCAAAAATCCAATATAACTGAAGAATCCATGTCCCAAAGAAATGGGTGAGACTAAATAAGTCTCCATAATACCAATATCAAAATCATGTCCCAAAATAAATGGGCGAGAATTCCATGGAAGATATGCTAGACACTGGCATAAGAGCCAATTGTGTCTCAATCACCAATATCAATGAGATAATCATATGCCAATGATGTGGGCTATGGTTGTTAGGGTTAGGGTTTTGGAAGGCACATCAACAGGAAGCGTGAGAGAGAAAAGAGAGGAACACGTTTTCTCATGTATTGATGATAATGAAATGAAGTACAATAGCCACATATAAAAGATGTGACCTAAAGTGTGTTCACATGGTCCGGCCATAAATAGTGCCAGGTGGACCAAATCACTTATAAACGTTTATAAGTGAAACTAAGCTAAACTGGGGGAAAAAACCTCCACTAACTGAAGTAAAAAGTGCCCTAGTCACCTACTGATGATCACTAGCACTCCCCTGGGTGCATACACAGCATAAAACCCAACAAACCTCCCCTGGAGTGATATGTGATCACTGTACATCATCCACCAAAAGGAAACAAATTCAAAGCAGTGCGGAATGCTTCGAATTTCGGACGTGGTAGTGTCTTGGTGAAGATGTCTGCCACATTCTGATCTGTAGGGCAGTAAATCAGACTGATATCACCTGCTTGGAGTCTCTCTCGAACAAAGTGATAGTGAATCTCAATGTGTTTCGTACGAGCATGAAACACAGGATTCCTGGCCACAGCAATGGCACTCTGACTATCAGTATAGATAGGTGTAGGCTCCTCCACTGAAATATCCATATCAGTCATAAGATGACGCAACCATACACACTCAACGGTAGTAGTGTAGGCTGCTCTGTACTCTGCCTCACAAGACGAAGTAGCCACTGTGGTCTGTTTCTTGCTTAGCCAAGAAATACATGAAGAGCCAAGAAAGAAACAATTTCCACTAGTGGAATGTCTGGTATCAAAATCACCAGCCCAATCTGAATCGCTGTAAGCATATAGCTGCATGTTACCCCCCTCAGGATAAAGCAATCCAAGAGAAGGTACCCTGCAAATACCGAAATACACGCTTCACAGCTTGCCAATGTGACAATTGCGGGCTGTGCATGAATCTATTCACCTGAGATACGGCATACTGAATATCTGGCCGTGTAGTACACAAGTAAATAAGGCACCCAACTGCCTAAGCATATATAGTGGCATCAAATAAAATACTGTCATCTTGTAGTGACAGTTTCATCCCAGGCTCCATAGGAGTGCTGATAGGCTTGCAATCCTGAAATTTGAACTTCTCCAGAAGTTTAGCAACATATCGAGATTGCAACAACCCAATGCCTCTGTTATCCTGCACAAACTGTATGCCCAAATAGTAGTGTACGAGCCCCAAATCAGACATGGCAAATGTCTGTTGCAGTATCTCTTTAAAAGCTGCAATTTTGTCATCATTTGATCCCATGAGCAAAAGATCATCTACATAAAGACTGATGACCAGCAGATCTTTCTCTTCTTTCTTTACATACAAAGTGGCTTCTGATGGGCTGTTCACAAAACCTTGAGTGAGCAGGAAAGCATCTATCTTTGCATACCAAGCTCGTGGAGCTTGTTTCAAACCATACAAGGCCTTTTTCAGCCTGCATACTTTCCCTTCATGACCATGTTCTGCAAAACCTATGGGCTGATGTACATAAACTTCCTCCTCGAGGTCCGCATGTAGGAAAGCAGTCTTGATGTCCAACTGATGAACAACCCAACCACGATGTGCAGCCAATGCAATGACACTCCTAAGTGTCGACATACGGGATGTAGGAGCCAATGTCTCCTCATAATCAATGCCCTTCTTCTGTGCATAGCCCTTTGCAACTAGACGGGCTTTGTCCCTGTCAATGGATCCAACTGCATGTCTTTTCAACTTATAGACCCACTTAGTACCAATGGCTTTCTTGCCTTTGGGCAGATCAACCAAATCCCATGTTTGATTCTTTTTAATAGAATCAAGTTCATCTTGCATGGCTTTGTTCCAATGCACATTGTCTCGTGCATCCACAAATGAATCAGGCTCATCATCATCCTGTAAACTAGCTGCCATAACCATATTTAAATCCATGATGTGTGCATGCTCATTGGTCCGTGTCTCCCTACGAGTACGGTCAGCAAGAGGAGTATCTAGATGGCTGTCCTGTAACGTCCTCAAATACCATCTAGGTATATGTCTGACCTGTGGAGCCCGTTGCCCCATAATTGGCTCAACTTCTGGCTCAATCTCCTGCCGAATTTCTGCACCATCTTCATGATTAGCTGGCTGTCCTGCACCCTCATGGGTTGGATCACCAACTGTGGAATGAAACTCCATAGGTAGTAAGCCTTCAAACACATCATTTTCAGCCTGATTTGCATCATAACTAGCCATGGATAATTCTGATTTTTCATCAAAAATCACATCCCGGCTAGTGAATATCTTCTTGGACAGTGGGTCATATAACCGGTAGCCCTTGCTCTCACGGCTGTACCCAACAAAAATACATTTTGTGGCTTTATCATCCAACTTCCTCCTCAACTCTTTGGGTATGTGTGCATATGCAAGACACCCAAAAGTACGAAAATGTGATACCGAAGGCTTGCGGCCATGCCAAGCCTCAAAAGGAGTAATGGAAACCAATGCCTTTGTGGGACATCGATTCAAAATATGACAAGCACACATAACAGCTTCCACCCAAAAGACATGTGGTAGCTTCTTTGCCTTTAACATACATCTGGCCATCTCCATGAGTGACGGATTCTTCCTTTCTGCAACCCCATTTTGCTGTGGAGTATAAGGAGTAGTATACTGATGCTTGATACCTCTACTCTCAAGAAAGGAATTCAACATGTGTGATACATATTTCCCCCCTCGGTCAGAACGGAGGGTCTTAACCTTGCATCCTGACTCTGTTTCAGCAAGTGCTACAAAGGCCAAAAATGCATCATATACCTGTGATTTCCGTGTCAACGGATAGACCCAGCATATACGAGAGAAGTCATCAATAAATGTAGCAAAATAGAAGCAACCACCTAATGACATCGTTTGCATGGGACCACAAAGATCACTGTGTATAAGCTGCAACTTTGCAGTTGCTCGCAGAGCCTGATCACGTGGAAAGGAAAACCGATGCATTTTTCCCGAAATACATACGTGATCTGGAGGCTTCTCCATAAGAGGTAGGTCTGTCAACATGTTATGTCGCTGCATAAGCATAAGACTATCAAAATTTACATGCCCCATGCGAGCATGCCATAACTTTGCATCAACCATAGCTGGAGTAAGAGTGAATGCATGATAAGCAGACTGATCCACTGGCTGAAATGCATCCAACTGATAGTGTCCATGACATAATGTACGAGTAAGCATCAAGGTCAAAGCATTAGCTTTGTCTCTGACCATGCATTTGTCATCATCAAAGTTGACTTGCATACCACACTGTGCTAAAGAAGAAATGGACAACAGATTCTTCTTTATCCCTGGTACATATAAGGCATCTGTAAGGCAAAGAATAGAGCCATCAATGGCTGTGAGCTGAATCTCCCCAATGCCACGAACTGGATATGGAGCATTATTGGCACACTGAACGGTCTTGCCAAGAGGGACAGGGCATACATTACAAAACAAATCCCTGCGAGATGTGATATGCTTTGAAGCACCACTATCAAAATACCAAGTACATGCATGCTCAGTCACACTGAGTGCCTGTGAAGACCAAGAGGCATCATAACTGCATGTGTAGAAACAGTAATCCCTGTCTTCAACAAAGGAAGCAGTCTACGGAGGAGCTTTAGAGGTATCTTTTATAGACAACCCAGACGACTCCTCCTTCTCTTTGGCAATCCTCTTCCTACACTCTGTGATGTAGTGACCTGGCTTCTTACAGTAATGGCATTTGCCTTTCTTCTTGGGCTGTCCATCACCTTTCTTGGTATCCTGAGATGAACCACCATCACCTGAATTTTGATTTGAACTCTGTGGCTGAGACTTGCCTTTCCCTTTTTGACCTGTCACAAATGCTTGTTCAGCACTTGTGTTCATGCTCATGTTCTTCCTGATTTGCTCTTCCTGTAACAAGAGAGCAACAAGTTCCTGATACTTTAGGGGCTCAATAGCATTCCTCGTGCTAAGGTTCAAAGAGGTATGAAAAGCCAAGACCCTTTCAAAGAGGCATGAAAAGCCAAGTAGGATCTTGGCAAAGAGTTTAAGATGGTGGATATAAGTTGTGTCTCAGGAATAATCTCATCCACATTGATGAGTTGCTCTCTCAAATCCTGCAGCTTGTTCAAGTGGCTAGACATATCATCTCCTTCATGCATCTTTTGGTTTTCCAGCTCTCTTTTCAAAAATGAGATCCGTGCCTCATTACGAGCGGCATACATTTGCTCCAAAGTCACCCATGCATTCCGTGAAGAGCCAGCTGAACGAATATGAGGTATAATAGACCTCTGTAGTACTGACAATGCAATAAGTGATAAGGCTTGTGCATCTTTGGCATCCCATGTCTTCTGGGCATTTGTTCTTTGAACAGGGTGTGGTTGAACCGGTGCCTGTGCCTGTTGTCCTCTTCCACGAGCACCCCGTTGAGGAGTCGTCTCTGGAGCCAATGGACCTGGACGTGGTTCATTACCACTAACAAAATCCCAAAGACCTTTTGCCACGAGCACATTTCTCAGCATGAAACTCCACAAGGAGTAATTCATGCCATCGAGCTTGTCGTCCTTAGACAAGTATGTGAACACATCACTCTGCTGTTGATTTGCCATTATGCCAGTGCACAATGTTGTATCTGTGTATCAAAAAACCCAAAAACAACAACCCTGAAAGCAACTGTACTCCACTGAATACAACTGACCCAAATATGCTTGCACTCTCAATCCTTTGAATGTGCAAAGCAATGCACCACTGACTGAGTAGAGCAACAAAAGTGGCTCACACAGTGCCAAAATGCCCAAAAATTTATGCACCCAAAGCCTTGCAAAAGCCTGTAGAGGTTTCTTTGCAAGAAAACCTCTCTGTATCTGTCAGAAAAGCTTTCACAGAAAAACGCCTAAATTTCAAAACATGTAAAGCTTTAAATTTTACCCAAGTGATTTTGCAGGTACTAGTTGGCTGTAGGCTGTACGGAACAGCAGCAGGTACTAGTTGGCTGAAGGCTGTACGGAACAGCAGCAGGTACTGGTCGGCTGTAACCTGTACGGAGCAGACTGTTGTACGGAGTAGTGTACGACGGCTAGCTGCGCAGGACTGTATGGCTGTCTGCACTGTACGGAGCAGACTATTGTACAGAGCAGTGTACGACGGCTGGCTGCGCAGGACTGTACGGCTGTCTGCGTTGGAGTGGCTGCCAGCTGATAGCGAGGATCTGTACGGACAGGGCAGGCGCAGCTGATGGCGAGGGCCTGTACGGACAGGTGAGACGAACCTGCTCTGATACCAAAATGTGGGCTATGGTTGTTAGGGTTAGGGTTTTAGAAGGCACATCAACAGGAGGCGTGAGAGAGAAAAGAGAGGAACACGTTTTCTCATGTATTGATGATAATGAAATGAAGTACAATAGCCACATATAAAAGATGTGACCTAAAGTGTGTTCACATGGTCCGGCCATAAATAGTGCCAGGTGGACCAAATCACTTATAAACCTTTATAAGTGAAACTAAGCTAAACTGGGGGGAAAAAACCTCCACTAACTGAAGTAAAAAGTGCCCCAGTAACCTACTGATGATCACTAGCACTCCCCTGGGTGCATACACAGCATAAAACCCAACAAATGAAAATCACCAACCAAGTGCTAAGACACTTAAATAAGTGCCATGCACAAGAAACTAGTGCCTCGCACAGAGACATGTGCTATGCACACAAACTGGTGCCATTCAAGAGCACAAATCATGATGACAGAAAAGCTGGTTCTCCATAGTTTTGGCAATCCTTTCTCCCAATCCCAACAGTTCCCATGTTCTCCCATACAATCCCATTTCTGATCAACAAGCATGGTGTGGAAACAATGAAACACTCACTCCACAATCGCAACACGAATCCACGTGTATGGTGGAGTGTTCATTGAATTGTCCTCTCACAATCCCAACATGAATCCACATGCATGGTGAGATGAACAATGAACCTCTTGGCCTCTGTATGGGGAGATAGTGATTCTAATATGGCATAAAGATAAATAAATCCATGTCCCAAATAAATGGGCGAGACAAAAGAGTCCCATAAGTGGAGATATCATCATCATGTCCCAAGTAAATGGGCGAGACAAATCAGTCCCAAGAGGCTATGTGAAAATTGAGGTTTCATACAAAGGGAGGTACCAATGGTTTTAGCGGTAATGAGCATGTGGAAAGACTTTGGGGACCATAGGTAAATCTTTACGATTGTCCACTGAGCAATGTTAACCCTTACCCTCGAGCTTGAATCATGAAGGAGATGAGAAGCAAGAGGCTATGTGAAAATTGAGGTTTCATGCAAAGAGAGGGAAGTGCAATTTTTGTGGTCCAATACCCAAATTTCAACTGGTAATTACTCATCACTCGGGTGTTGGTTTCTAAAATTGATCATATGGCTAGGAAGCTCTTTATATTCTCTTTCCACTCATGTAACTAAGTTCTTAATCCTTTACTTCATTGATGATCAGAATTTCTCCCAAAGCTGCTAACTTTTAGGCGAATTTTACAGTTTTATAGTCTTGTAGTAAAATGCTCATAACTTTTCGCTCGATTGCCCGTTTTAAAAGTTTTTATCCAGATATCATAATCCATGTCCCAAGTGAATGGGCGAGACAAATTAGTCCCATAAGTCAAGATATCATAATCCAAGCTCAAAGCACACAAACATGTGCCAATCCACATGACCCTTGGCGTACACATAAGTCCCTTGCCAACCTGGTATCATGTCCACTTTACCACTTGCACTCCGTGTTGGTACTCTGACCACACACCTCGGATGAGAGGTGGGCACAAGTAACAAGATAAAACAATCACTCGCAGGCATAAATAGCCTGGTGTTCCATAAGCATTTCTGCTACACATAGTTTATAGGCATTTCGGCCACTAATAGTTTGTAGGCATTTCGGCCACCAACTCACATTACCCTCTCAAGTGCCCATGTTCCCTTCCATCTGCCCTCTATTGTTCCACCCACACATGGTAGAAACAATCTTCAAGAGAGCACGTAGAACAAGAGAACACTACACACGGCATGTTGTGCTCGACAATACCCTTTCAAGTGCCCATCTTCCCTTCCATTTGCTCTCTATTGTTCCACCCACACATGGTAGAAACAATCTTCAAGAGAGCACGTAGGACAAGAGAACACTGCACAGGGTATGTGAACCATGAGTTTCATAAGTCCAATGCATCCCAAATAAAGGGAGCTATAAAGAATAATCCATAAATCTGAGAATGGATCCAAATCCCTAGAAAAGAAGTCCAGGAATCCATAGACCTGTATACCATAATCCTTGTATACCATAACTCTTACCACATACTCCGTGCTAACCACACACCTTGGAGTAGAGGTAGACTTTATCCATAAAAGCATCATATCCATGAAATAACCAAAGATTTCTTCTCTATAAACTCGGGCAGATTCGTCCATAGAAATTGTTTGTGAAGCCCAATATCTATATAAATCTCGTCCAAGAAAGAAATCTCCATGGATATAATCCATCCCAATAAAGGGAGCCATAAACAATGTTGCCCTGAAACCATCCCAAGGCAAACGACACCACCTTTCTTCTTGCATGGCTATGCAAGGGTTAGTGAACATAAAAAATACTTCATAGTAAATAGCAAAAGCACCAACTTTGCAAACTTAAAGTATACTTAGCTTTTCTCTGCCAGGTTGGTCATGAAGCCAAAAGAAATATCTCGTCACCATATCCTTCAGATATCCTGAGATATATCTCCATATAGGTTGCTTGTAAGCTTGATAATATAATCCACAATATCCATATGGAAAGAGTGCTAAACGTGTGCACATAAAGCCAACTCCATACTTCCAAGATAAATTTTGTGAATTCATAAATCCTTAGATCAACAAGTTGTCTACTGCTCATGCTCATGCTCTTGCTTCATAGGCTATGAAGTGGCTGGCCATGCTTAACAGCAATGATGGTAAGTGTGGTCCCCACCTCCGCTTCCAAGAAAGCCTATGCTCTGATACCAGTGTAACTCCCGGCGGTGCCCGGGGGACTAGGGTCTTTGATACACTTGTTGATACCATCAATGCATATTAAAACATTTAAACATAAAGCTGGACAAAATATCCACAAATGCTGAAAATGGAGCTTTCACATGTGACACCACATAGAGGCCGGAATGGGCCGACCCCCCCCCTTGGAGTATTTTATTACCCAAGGAGAATAATATCATGTACAAGCTTTGAGGGCCTTACTCTCCCCATGGGAGATGCCGGATTATCCATATACAAATGCCATAACACAGCCCAACACGAGACAACCAAGCCGGAACATAGACTGTAGAAATGCCGAGCCAACAACATAATCCATATACCTCTGTGTGGGTACTGATTCTTCCCCAAAAACCACGGGTCTTCATGCAATAGAGCCGGTACAGCAAGTACAACTCTCCATTCAGCTGGTATTTTATGTAATTTCTCCTATTTATTTGCCTTGTGCTAGTCGGCCAGCCCTAGAGGCAGTCGGCCAACTCACACATGGACTATATAAGGAGTTCCCTCAGTATTCACTATTTCATCCATTCCTTGCACAAGTTCAACATTCTCTTGCTGGCTATTGCCATTGTAAAGCTTCAAGCTATTATAAAAGGTGATCTTGTCCTCCACAAGCTCTCTCTACTCTCTCTCTAGTTTTGTTTATGCTTCTGCCTGTGCATTCTCCAACATACACTGCTGCGTTTTCTGGTCCAGCCAGCCCTTTACTTGTTGCCGGTCAGTTTGGTGGCTGCGTTTTCTCCAAGAGAGGCAAGCTGGCCAGGTACTTGGCTGCATTTTCTTCGACAGAGGCAAGCGTTGGAGTTTTGGCTGCAAATTCTGCTCTGGCATCAGTTGTTGGTGAGTTCTCTTGCATGTGGAGTTGCCAGACAAGTGGCTGTACATTTCCTTCTTCCTCCACGAGTCCGTACCTTTCCGGTAGGAGGTTCCCGGTGGTTTCTTGGACTGTTTTGCTGCTGTCCAGCCTCCTCCTCTCTCAGGTTTGAGAGGGGGCTGATTGGTTCTGGAGCCTCGCTTCGTTGGAAAGCACTTGAGATAAGTGTTTGTGAGCTGAGATCTGTGTTTCTTGTTGCTGTGGATATGGCTTCTCCCTGTACGAACAAGGATGACAAGTTGAAAAGACTCAACTATGCCCATTGGAAGCTTCAGTTGTGGATCTGGTTCATCCACAAGGGTTTGTGGGATATTGTTCAGGGCACTGAAAGGAAGCCCGAGCGTCCTCAGAACTCTATGTTGGGGTAAAGGCGTTATGCCCACCCTTATAGTGTGTACAAGCCCATAAGTTATAGTACATAGTACACTTAGTACTTTTAATGTACTAAGTGCACTATGTGTACTAGTGCAATATACATGTGTGATAGGGGAGTCACACACTCATGCCTCATGAGTTGACTTATCCCCACAACTCTCTCTCTCTCTCTCTCCCTTGTTCTTCTCTGTGTATGTCTCCCACATAACCTAACCCTAATTTTCTGTTTCTCCCACACAACTGGTATCAGAGCTAGAGGGAGGTTTGCCTGGTTCATTCGGAGCCTGTAGGTGTTGAGAAGGGCGCCCTTGAAGCTTTGTGAAGGGCGTTGGTTGCTCAGCGATGGCATGGAGCACTTGTACGTGGTGAGGCGTGCAAAAAAACTTGCTGGGCGTAATAGGCGGCAGCTTTGGTCGACTAGGGGTTGACACAACCTGGAACCCAGGCGAACAGCGTGGAGCTGGTGAAGCGTGAGACTAGGCAGTCGTAGGCCTTTGTCCATACTCAGGCGTAGCCAGGCGCCTACTCGCCTACAGCAACCGAGTAAGATACGCAGGCGCTAGGCTAACACAGCTTGAGCGATTAAGATACGCAGGCGCTAGGCGACGTAGCACTACACAGCAAGTGGCGCTAGGCTTGAGCGAAGGCAAACACAAGCGTTGGTGACGTTGCCATACATATCGTCTCTGCCTACTACTGGTTCGAAGAAGAGGGTTGCCGTACCTGCAAGAAGGCTTGCTGCTGCGCAGTTTAGCGAGGAAGCTTCTCTAAAGCAATTGGTCCAGGGAAACGACGTGCGGCTGCAGAAAGTGTTGCTTAAAGCTCTGCTAATTGAGACTCTTGAGGCTCTGCAAAAGAGGGGAAACCAGGAGTTCGTCAGCCAGCAGTTCAAGAAGCTCACGAGTAGCGATGGAGAAGCCCTCCGTCATCCGTACAGCAACAAACGCATCAGCTTGATTGGAGCATCCATCTAATTCTGCAGCAGCATCAGCAAACCCCCCTCTTTCCTGCAACAAAATTCAGCCTGCAAATTGAAGAAAAAAAATCAGAAAATTACAAGGTATTTTTCTCAAATTTTTTTTGGGATTTGCAATTGAGCAAGTACAATCAACAATTGAGCAGATACAGGTGTCGAATTGCTCAATTTTGAGCAAAATTGGCAAAATTGGGTGACATTGGTCACAATCAGGATCAATTTGCAAGAAATTGGATGTCGAAATTTGGGGCTTTTGATGTAATTGTGCAATTAAGCACTCATACATGCTGTATGATGTGAAAAATCGCACATTTGCACAAAATTGCAGCAAATTGCAGTGCAAATCAAGGGGCTTCTGTGCCGATTTGGTTGATTTGCACGCAGGCAATCGCATTTGATGCTGTGGATAATGTGTTGATGCCTTACAAGCACTCAATGTGCCTGTAAATCAAGGGGGTTTCATGTATTTGATGTATATGTGGCCAGGGGGAAGCATCGTGAACACTCTGGATGCCTTCATGTGCGTCAATGTACCATGTATGATCAGAAATTGATCTTAAATCAAGGGGCTTTTCAAGTTCGTATGCTTGTTGAGCTTGGCAAAGCAGCAGGCAAGACATTTATGCCTTGAATCCTCAAAAATCAGCTTGCAGTCAAGGGGCTTTTGCCCAATTTCTGTTCGGGAGTGTTGTATGCAGTGTACAGGACTGTAAAAGTCTGATTTTCACTCATTTGGACAGCCAGGAGAGCATTTATTGCTATTGTACCTGTTGGTACAGATTTGGCACAGCTTTGTGCAAGTTTTGGCATGGCTGTACACTGTTTTGAGTGACCAAAAGGTTCAATTTCAGTTGCTGTACTTGTCGGTACAGGTTTGGTACATCATTGGTGAGCACTTGGTACTGCTGTACAGTACTTTGGAAGGGCAAAAGAGCACATTTAAGGTGCTGTCCAAAATCTGCAGCAACCAGATTTTGGTGTTTTCATCACATAAAGTGGGAGAAAAGTTGCATTCTTGCTTCCGCAGTGGGAGATAAAGCTTGGGAGAAAAACTGTGAGCACTTTGTGTGCTTTTGGTGCAGTGATTGCACATTTTGCAGGGAGTCAGGCATTGACAGGTTGCATTTTGCTATGGCAACCACAGGTGAGAGCTCTTCATTGCTTCACATCAAGAAGCTTGAAGGCTCACATAATTATGATATTTGGCAAACCTAGTGCTACAATGTGTTGCTTCAGAAAAAGCAGCACAAGCCTATCAAAGAAAGGGGTGTAATGCCCGCTTCTCTTACTGCTGAAGAGTGGGAAGATATGGATGAGCTGGCAAGATCTACTATCATGTTGTCTGTGTCAGACTCATTACTTTTCAGCATTCGTGAAGAGAAGACAGCTTGGGGAATGTGGCAGAGATTGCAGGACTTGTATGCCCAACAAAGTGCCTCAAGCAAAGTGTATTGGTTGAAAAAACTCATAGGTCTTCAGATGAAGGAAGGGGCGTCTATGACAGCCCATCTAAATGAGTTTAATGGTATTGTCAGCCAGGTCATTAATCAAAAGTTGGCAATGGACGATGAGTTCAAAGCCACTTTTCTGTTATGCACTTTGCCAGAGAGTTGGGACACATTCAGGACAGCCACTAGCAATTCGCATGCTATGCTGTCATATGCAGATGTTGAGGGTGCTCTTCTTCAAGAAGAGATGAACAGGAAAAAATCCCAGCAAAGGGGGAAAAGCCAAGAAAGGGGAAGGAGCAAGTCTCGCTCCAAAAAGGATTTGGAATGCCATTATTGTGGCAAGAAGGGACACATTAAAAAGGATTTGGAATGCCATTATTGTGGCAAGAAGGGTCACATTAAAAAGCAATGCTACAAATGGAAAAATGATCAAAGAGAAAAGGGAAAAGGCAAAGACAAAGACAAAGATGAAGCCAAAGATGTAAAGCCAAAGGGCAAAAGTGGAGTCAAGATTGAAGAAATCAATGTGTCACATGCAGGTGGCAGTGAGGATGAGGTCCTATTTACGTCTTCACTTGATGCCCATTCACTTCTTACAGGTGGTCATGGTATGCACTCATGGATCATTGATTCAGGTGCCTCCTTTCATGTCACAGGTTGCAGAGACTTGTTTGTCAGGTATACTGCTGGCAATGAAGGAGTGGTTTATTTGGGTGATAACCATGCATGCAAGATTCTTGGCAGAGGTGATGTGAGGCTTGTGTTTTCAGATGGCTCACAGCTTATGCTCCATGATGTCAGGCATGTGCCTGAGATCAAGAAGAATCTGCTTTCTACTGGACAGCTTGATGATGCTGATTATGTTACCACATTTGGTAGTGGAAAGTGGAAAATTAGTAAGGGCTCACTGGTTGTTGCCAGAGGCTCTAAGGTGGACACTCTTTACTTTATGCATGCAGGTGTTTGTCACCATGCTAATGTAAATGCAACCGAGCTGCCGGAAATTTCTATGTGGCATAGCCGGTTGGGACACATGAGTGTCAAGGGATTGGAGCAATTGTCTCGTTTGGGTTACTTGCCTTCTCTAAAGTTTTCAAGTTTTCAGTTTTGTGAGCATTGTATATATGGTAGGCAACTACAGTGCCCCCACAAGAAAGCTCTTGGACAGAAAGATGCTCAGTTAGAGCTTGTGCATACAGATGTATGTGAGATGCCTCAGCTTTCTTTGGGAGGGGCAAAATATTTTGTGTCTTTCATTGATGATGCCACACGCAAGGTGTGGGTTTATCCTCTTCGTTTGAAGAGTGATACATTCTCAGTGTTTGAGAAGTTTGTTGCTCTTGTTGAGAATCAAACTGGCAAAACACTGAAGGCTTTGCGTTCCGACAATGGGGGAGAGTATATGTCCAAACAGTTTCAGGACTTTTGTGATGCTAAAGGCATCAAGAGGGAGCTCTCTACTCCTTATGATCCTCCACAAAACGGGACAGCAAAGAGGATGAACAGGACCATTCAGGAGAAGGTCCGTTCTATGTTGTCACATGCTGCATTACCTCATGGTTTTTGGGCTGAAGCTGTTATGACAGCCGTTCACCTTATAAACAGGTCACCTAACACGAGGCTTGGTGGGAAAGTGCCAGAAGAAGTATGGACAGGGAAGCCTCCGTCATACAAGCACTTGAGAGTGTTTGGTTGCGTTGCGTACGTGCACATACGCAGGGAAATGCGCACCAAACTTGATCCTAAGTCTCATAAATGCATATTCCTAGGATATGGTGACAGAGGTGAAATGGGGTATAGACTTTGGGATCCCGTGAATAGAAAGATCATACACAGCAATGATGTCATTTTTGATGAAACATGCATGTATAAGGAGCCTGCAAGGCAACAGGAGCCTGGCAGAGTCATCTTTGATGATGATGGACATCATGGACAACAACAAAGGGCTGTAAATCAACCATTACAGCAGGAAAACCAGCCCTTAAATGGTGCTGAAAATGGTCCAAATGGACAGCCAGAGATGGCAGAAGATATCCCTATGGATATACCACAGTTAGAGGAGATACCGGGCATTATATTTCAGCCTTATGGCATGGAACATGAGCCACCAATAGGTGATATGCAGGCTGGACAGCAACCTGCAAATGATGGTCATTGGGTACGGAGGTCCACTAGACCCTCCAGAGCCCCTGACAGGTTTGTTCCAGGGGTTGACTACTTGATGCTCACTGACTGTGGGGAGCCCTCATGTTATAAGGAGGCTTTACAGAGGGCAGACAAAGCTCTATGGGAGCGTGCCATGAAGTCAGAGATGGATTCTCTGCATAAAAATGAAACTTGGAAGTTGGTGCATTTGCCTGCAGGCAAGAAGGTTTTGCCATGCAAGTGGGTTTACAGGCTCAAAGTTGCACCAGATGCAAAGCCAAGATACAAAGCCAGGTTAGTGGCTAAGGGCTTCAAGCAGGAATATGGTGTGGACTTTGATGAGATCTTCTCTCCAGTGGTCAAAATGACCACACTTAGAGCTGTGTTAGCCTTGGTTGCACATGATGATCTGGACTTGATTTAGATGGATGTGAAGACAGCTTTTCTTCACGGTGATCTCCATGAGGAGATATATATGCAGCAGCCAGAGGGTTATGCAGTAAGTGGAAAGGAGAAGCTTGTATGCATGCTGAAAAAGAGTCTTTATGGGCTCAAACAGGCACCAAGAGAATGGTATCATAAATTTGATACATTCATGAAATCTCAGAAATTCAAGAGAAGTGACATAGATCACTGCTTGTACACCAAGAAAGCTTTGGATGGCAGTCTATTGATCCTCATCTTGTGTGTTGATGATATGTTGATTGCTGGGAAATCTCGTAAGGAGATGGATGCCTTGAAGCAGAGGCTGCATCAAACCTTTGATATGAAGGATTTGGGTGATGCAAATCACATCTTGGGTATGCGGATACTTCGGGACAAAAATCAGCATGTGTTGTATTTGTCTCAGAAGGAATACATTGGCAAAGTCTTGCAGAGGTTCAATATGGACGGGGGGAAGAAGACTAGTACTCCTTTGCCTCCATATGTGAAACTCAGTGCTATGGACAGCCCACAGTCGGATAGAGACAGGGCTGATATGGCCAAGATTCCGTATGCTTCAGCTTGTGGCAGTCTCATGTATGCCATGGTTGCTACTAGGCCGGACATTGCATTTGCAGTGGGAGTGGTTTCTAGATACATGGCCAACCCTAGCAAGAAGCATTGGGAAGCAATGAAAGGTGTCATGAGATACCTGAAGGGCACACAGGATTTGTGCATTTGCTTTGGCAAACAGGATGCATTAGTGCATGGTTACACGGATTCGGATTATGCCGGTCATCCAGATAACCGGAAGTCTACTACCGGTTATGTGTTTACATTCACAGGAGGTGCTGTGTCATGGATATCCAGGATGCAGAAGTGCACTGCCTTATCTACTACAGAGGCCGAGTATATTGCAGCCACAGAGGCTTGCAAGGAGGCATTATGGCTATCTCGGTTAGTGGTTGATTTGGGTTATACAGGGGATATTCCATTGTTGCATTGTGACAGTCAGAGTGCCATCCAGTTGGCAAAGAACCCTGTCTTTCATGCAAAGACGAAGCATGTGGATGTGAAGTATCACTTCATCAGAGAGGTGATAGAGAACAAGCAAATTCAGCTTGTTAAGATTCATACGGATGACAACCCGGCTGATCTGTTGACGAAGAGTTTGCCTCCGGAGCGGTTTGCTCATTGCAGACACTTGATGGGCATTGGATGAGGCCAGTTTCAGCCTTGATATGGCCTTGTATATTATCATGTACATGCTGATTTTTTCTTTTCCTTTACTTAAGGGCACTTTGCCTTTAAGAGGGAGGTTGTTGGGGTAAAGGCGTTATGCCCACCCTTATAGTGTGTACAAGCCCATAAGTTATAGTACATAGTACACTTAGTACTTTTAATGTACTAAGTGCACTATGTGTACTAGTGCAATATACATGTGTGATAGGGGAGTCACACACTCATGCCTCATGAGTTGACTTATCCCCACAACTCTCTCTCTCTCTCTCTCTCTCCCTTGTTCTTCTCTGTGTATGTCTCCCACATAACCTAACCCTAATTTTCTGTTTCTCCCACACACTCTAGGAGGTGGATACAGGATCAAGAGGATGAATTTGCTGCGGAATTACAAGACTGGGAGAATCAGGACTCGAAGGCGCATCCTGTGCTTGTGCAGACCATCACAGAGAGGAGGTCTTACCGGCAATGCAAACTCTCACCAGTGCTCATCAAGTATGGTCTAAAGTAGAGGATCTCTTTGCTTGAGATTCATCGATGAGGGCAGTTACCTTGCAAGGGTAGCTCTACGGTTTGTTATTCCTTGAAGGCAGTTCCATGCAGTCGTTACTCATGAAGGCCAAGGTTATCCATGACCAGTTACTGGCTATGGGTGTTGCTTTGTCCTCTACTCAGCTGGCTGCACTTATCCTCACCAAGCTTCCTCCAGACTATGATGTGATTTCTCGATCTTTGTGGTGCCAGGTCACATCCACTTAGTTGAATTTTGATGATCTTAGCTCCCTACTATGTTACATGCGAAAGCTCTGGGGGTCTTCTTTCAGCCCTAAACACTCTTGGAAACATGCTGATGCAAAACGCAGATATGAAGAGAGAGTAGAGAGAGAGAGATGTGCTGGAAAATTCAGTATATTGATATGATACAAAAAGGTACCTCTACTACAGTCATAGGCTGCCTTAAACAAAAGGTGGTAAACACCCAAAATCTGGTCCTACTATAGGACCCTAGGGATCCAATCCCTAAAGGATTGAATTACTAGAATGAAGAGCCACGCTTGCTATTTATAGTCTTTGTGGAATATTGCAGGAGCTAGCTGATGCTTGGTCTTCTCCTTTGTTGGTCGTGCTGCGCCACACCCTGTGTTGGACCGCCTCCTTGCAGCCGACCTTCTCTGGTACAGCCGACAGGCTTTGATCTTCAGCTTATGATTCTGTGGGCAGCCGACATGCTTTTTCTCTTGCTCTCCAAGCCTTGCTCCATTCCACACTGCCCATAGCCTTCTGTGCTCCAATTTTTTATTCTATCTGGATCATACTCTTTTATCTGGCTGCCTCTTTTGGACTAGCACCTAAGAATGTCCATGGTATCTTTCATGCACATGACATCCCCCTCTGCTAAACTTGATGACGGGATTCCAACCTGCTCTTGGATGATTGTCATCATCCCAATCTTTTCCCGAAGTCCCTCTGTCATCCATCCATCCCTGGCAACCCTTTTCTCTGAAAGTCCGGGCCGGTCTCCAAAACCACTCTGTCTCAGCTTAAGATCTATGCATCTGTTCCATCTAGTCCACAATCCATTCCTGCCCTGACTCTGAACACTGTCTTGGTCTTCATTCCTTAGAAATGAGTCTAGCACTCTCACATCACCCCTTGCAGGATAAACCTCCCTTGGGACCGTTGCCTGAGAACCTATCTGGCTCACAGGACTGCCATCCCCTCTGGCTTTGTGGAACACCACCAACAAACCTCCTGTGAGCTCTTCCCGATTCTGTGTTCCTTGCGTTGGGCTTCGTATCCGTGTACTTTACTGTGCCTTGTACCTATACACCATCATATGGGACTGATCCAGTGTTTAGCTTTGTTGAGCCTGATGCTCTGATACCAATGTTACAAGCGGAAGCTTTGGGGGTCTTCTTTCAGTCCTAAACACTCCTGGAAACATGTTGATGCAAAACGCAGATATGAAGAGAGAGTAGAGAGATAGAGATGTGCTGGAAAATTCAGTATATTGATATGATACAAAAAGGTACCTCTACTACAGCCATAGCTGCCTTAAACAAAAGGTGGTAAACACCCAAAATCTGGTCCTACTATAGGACCCTAGGGATCCAATCCCTAAAGGATTGAATGACTAGAATGAAGAGCCACGCTTGCTATTTATAGCCTTTTTGGAATATTGCAGGAGCTATCCGACTGCAGTCGGACCAGCCGACTGATGCTTGGTCTTCTCCTTAGCTGGTCGTGCTACGCCACACCCTGTGTTGGACTGTCTCCTTGCAGCCGACCTTCTCTGGTACAGCCGACAGGCTTTGATCTTCGGCTTATGAGTCTGCGGGCAGCCGACAGGCTTTTCCTCTTGCTCTCCAAGCCTTGCTCCAGTCCACATTGCCCATAGCCTTCTGTGCTCCAATTTCTGATTCTATCTGGTTCATACTCTTCTATTTGGTTGCCTCTTCTGGACCAGCACCTGAGAATGTCCATGGCATCTTTCATGCACATGACAACTTTTGGAGGAGGAGTCCGTTCTCGTCTCATAGGGTAGCTTTGAAGGTGTTAGTCAACAGTTCTGACTAGGCACTTTCCTTAGTTCAGGAGAAAGATCGGAGTGGTTGCTTCTCTTGCGGGAAGAGAGGACATTTGTCCAAGGATTGTTTCTCCAAGAAGAAGGACAAGACCAAGGGTAAGGCTTCATCTCATAGAAAAACCAAAGACACGACGTAGGATAGTGATACAGATTCTAGTACCACTTCTAGGGCTCAGGAGAACCTAGATGGTGTACTTCTCTAGTACACATGCAGTTTCCCCCCGTGTGCTTTTAGCCAGAAGAGGCTTGTGGGCGGGAGAGGGGGTTGATTATAGCTCCACTTACTGGTGCATGGGGACTGTGATTCGTAGTTCCAAGCATTAGACATCTGGCAGGACATGGTTATCTTTTGTGTAGCAGAGATTATGAATTGGATCTGTTCCGAGTTCATTGTTCGAGGCTTTTTGGACATGATGTGTTCCATCCATTGTTGGGGATTATGGGCATGGTGTGTCCAACAGCTTATCATCTATTCTTGGAGTTCACTGCACACTCATGTAGGAATTTTGGGACATGATGTGTTCCATCCACTGTTGGAGATTATGGGCGTGGTGTGTCCAGCAGCTCATCATCTATTCTTGGAGTTCACTGCACACTTATGTAGGAATTCATGGCCAAACAAAGTTCCTTGCTGTTTGTGGTGGCATTTTGTTTCGAGGAAACAGGTTGGTGGGTGCTCTTTCCGAGGTGATTCTAGTATTCGCGGTGCTGGAGGGTCCATGGTTGCATCTTCATCGCCTCATCTTCTTTCGATCCTTGCACACTATGAGCCGCATAGAGGGTGTTAGAATTTATGCATCTCAGTGTTTTGGGGCTATACCATTTATTTGGTATTTTATGTAATTTTCTTCTATTTTTTTGTCTTGTGCCAGTCGGCCAGCCCTAGAGGCAGTGGAATAGCTCACACATGGACTATATAAGGAGTTCCCCCATTATTCACTATTTCATCCATTCCTTGCACAAGTTCAACATTTCCTTGTAGCTATTGCCATTGTAAAGTTTCAAGCTATTATAAAAGGTGATCTTGTCCACAAGCTCTCTCTACTCTCTCTCTGGTTTTGTTTATGCTTTTGCCTGTGCATTCTCCAACAGGGACTGTATCAATTCTGCAGTGAGAGAGCCGTAGGGCTTGCCCACCTCCAGTCTCCTTGTAGGGAAGGGTGGGGCTAGCCTCAGTCACTGAGGCAGTTACCCTTGGGGCCTGAAGTGATTGTACACGGTGTGGACAACATCACGTGTATAGGTGAAGGATCCGTTGCCAAACTTGTTACACTTTGGGACAGTTCCAAAGGTAGTGCCATTGCGACTCCGTGGGGTGGCTGCAACGCACACACTGTGCTGGCCGTCCTCCAATGGCCAACCATGAGCCAGACACGGACAGCAAGTTTGTGGTGGCTTAATTGCCAGAGGAAGAGTGTGGCCTTCCTAGGCTGATAACTACCCCATAGCCGCCTCCAAAAATCTTTGAGGAAGCGGGAAGAGATGCCTTGGGTTGCCCAATGGTCTGCTACTATCGAGGTACCATCAATCTCATGCATCTCGATCCTGCGACCAATCGTCTCCGAGTAATGAAAGAAGGGTGTGGTCAGTCTCTCTGGGATGAAGGCGTCATACTCGCTAGGATCCCATTGGACGTTAGTCAGAGGTTGGCTCTCCTAGAGCCATAGGTGCTAGGAACTATTGTTGGCCACCTTGGCTCGGGGGGGGGCGCGGGGGGGCGTCAATGCACCATTGATGATCATGAAAGCCAAGAATTTGCACACGCTGAAGAGAGCCACCATTGTAGTCCTTTGTGGGGGAAAGGGTCAGCCGGTCCTAAGGTCCAACTGAGAAAATAAGCATTGGCCCCCTACCATAACCGAGGCTAGAGAGAGATCATATTGAGTGAAAGTGCCAAGCCACTCTGGGGGGGGGGGGGGGGGGTGGGGGGGGGGAAGGGGTTGACGAGGGTAATTTGATCGCAGCCCAAGATTCCTGTGAGGCGTTTGTCCAGAGCCTCTGTTAGCTGCCTCTCTCTGAGTGACCAAGTGGGACTTGTGGTGAGGGGCCCCCAAGCAATGTGAGAGTGAGTGCCGAGGAGGGGTGGGCACCCTGAAGAGGGGGTTTTAAATCAAGGGCTGACCAAGTCTTTCCTCACCCGAGAACGGAGATAATTGGGTGAAGACGGGCTTTGAAAGAAAGAGCATCACAGGTTGTTGTAGGCCCAAAGCACAAACTGTAGAAGGCTGGAAACAATTGATTATTGCTGAAAATGATTTGAGGATACATACTCTCAAGAATAGATCCCGCTGCCCTATTTGTCGCCTCACCATCCATGACGAAACCGATCACACATTCGGGGCCGATAATCTCGACAGCACTACTCCACTCAGCAGCAAGTACATCCGCACTCTTTCCCGTCCCTGAAGCATCATGTGAGGAGACAAAGTACATCTCCCCCCGTGAGTATGCCACAAGGCCATGGATAGACCTTTTTCCGCGTGTCACTCCATCCGTCTGCAATCAAAGAGACTCCATTGCGAGCCCATTGTCTCTTTTTGTTTGCCACCGCTTGCTTAACAAGGCGTTTCTCCTTGTCAAGCATAGTGGTCCGCAAGGTTTCGGAGGATGGAGGTGTGTAGTGAGGACCGTACTCGCCAATCTTCTTCACCATCGTTTTGAAGTAGTCGGACCTATTTATCATTTCAAAAAAAAAGAGGGTAAGCAATTAGAATGGCAAAATGGTGACCCGTGAATCGTGACTCGTGAGACATGATGATGAAATCATGTGAGTGAAATACGTACCGTGCCACACGAAAAGCAATGTGGTCATGAAAAAAGAAGCGGGCCACTGCGGCATCAACCTCCTCCTTCTTTTTGGGATCCCAACTCCCCTCAAGAGTACTTTGCCGACGAGAGAGAGAGGGTGGACTAGGTTGCAGCATTGAGAAGGCGGCTTGTGTGAAGCCTCGAATAGTGCCACGAGGAGGACGTGATAGAGGGGTAGATGAAGATGCACCACCACCCGATGTAGAACCTGATGTTTGGGTTGGAGTGACATAAGTGTTGGGATCCACTCCACGCACCCTTTGGCTTGCACTCAAAGCTTGATGGGCGGCAAGCTTTGCAAGAAGCTCCTTTCTTATCTCCGGTGTGACCCGCTCACAAAATTTCACCTCATGACCGGGCTCATGCAACAAATGGGCCCTCACCCTATTGGCCCCACCCACACGCTTATATGGGCAAAGCTTGCATGTCCATGGACGTGCACCCCCCGCATGTGTAGGAGGCTCAAAGTTGACCTCATCCCACCATGATCACCCATCCGTTCTACTCCTACCGCCCGCACGAGAAGAGGATGCCATGAATAGTTAGTAACTTAGTAGTAGTCTAGTAGAAGAGGGTGGAGAGAGCTTAGAGGGTAGAGTAGGAGAAGAAGTAGAGGGAAGATTGAAGTAGTCTAGTAGGAGAGGGTGGAGAGGAAGGTGGTGGAGTAGGAGAGGGTGGAGAGGAAGGTGGTGGAGTAGGAGAGGGAGATAGTGGAGAGGAAAGCTTGTTCTCCCGGGCGGGGACGCCCGTCCCCTGGTCACGTCCCGTCCGTTCCGTCCCCCAGGCCGTCCTGCCGCCATTACGCAAATGCCGTTGTTCGGGACGGCGTTCCCACGTCCCACGTGGGCGTCCCGCCATCCCCCTGTCACTATGGCTTTGGCTGCAGCCTGTAGTGCAGAGGATAGGGCAGCCAACAGCCTTAGATGCAGTCGCCTGTTGTAGAGGTAAAGCATGCGCCGTCTGAATGGGAGAGGTAGCATGCACAGTGGGAGAGGCAGCATACGTAGTAGTCTTGCTGCAGATGGAGCGCACAGTCTACTGGAAGAGCATGCGCAACCAGCTTCAGGCGCCTGGGAGCAGAAGCGTAAGAGATGGTCGCCGGTTCTTGATCTTCACGAAGATGGTGGAAGCGGGCAAAAACTGGAGATGGACCAAATGGTCGGCCAATTGGTGACAGCATTGGTGGGGGTAATCCCGGAGTCAAAGCAAGACTCGTAGAGGGACTGGGAGCTGCAGAAGCTGGTGCAATAGGAACTGGTGGCTGTAAAGTAGTCGCTGGCACCAGAGTTGCAGTAGCAGTAGGAGGAGTAGGAGCGGGATGTGGAAGAGGTATAAGATCACTAACATCGGCCGGGAATGGGTCATCTAGAAAGTCGGAAGATGCATCAGGTGGAGAGGAGTCGATACCAAACAAGCTCTCATCAAACCGAGCATCACGGAAAATGATAATGTCATCAATCTCCGGATCCCAGAAGCGGTACCCTTTGGATCTGAGACTGTAGCCTGTGAAGATCATCCTCTTTGACTTTGGTGCAAGAGTGGTCCTCTTCTGATTTGGGACATGCACATAAGCAACACAACCGAAAACACGTATATGAGAAACAGAAGGCTTGTGTCCTGTAAAAGCCTCCTCTGGAGTCATCCCCTCAACTGCTTTTGTGAGAGAGCGGTTAATGAGATAAACTGAGGTAGCCATAGCTTCACCCTAGAAAGTAGGAGGGAGACATGCATGATGCAACAAAGAGCGAGCCATCTCTTTTACGGTCCGGTTCTTCCATTCCACAACTCCATTCTACTCAAGAGTGTAAGGAACTGAGGATTGTTGGTGAATGCCCTTTGATGCAAGGAAGTTATCAAACGGTATAAACTCGCCACCATTATCGATCCAGAGAAAAGAAACTGTACCGCCAGACTGATTTTCCACCATCGCGATCCAAGTCCTGAAGCTGGCAAAAGCATCTGACTTGTGAGCCAAAAAACATACCCAGACTTTATGAGTGAAATTATCCACAAGAAGAAGAAAATACCGAGCCCCTCCAAGAGACTCAACCTCCATGGGTCCACAAAATCTGCATGTATAAGCTCCAGTCTTCGGGTTGCTCGATGAGTGGCCTCCTTTGGAAGCGCATCTCGATGATGCTTGCCCATCATGCAAGGTGAGCAAATGTGTGAAAGAGACTTGAGCTGAGGTAGTCCGTTGACAACCTGCTGAGAATGGAACTTCTGTAAGGCAGCAATGGGACTGAAGCGAGAATGCCACAGAGAAGTATCTGCCTTAGAAACCAAATCCATCAAGGGGGAAATGAAATGAAATGAAATGTTATATTAACATCTTCAAAAGGCCATAATGACCTATGAGACCAAAAGTTACATCATGGGGAGAAAAGCCGATGAATATGTGAGTCAGTGCGAGGGATCTAGGAAGAAAAGTTGGTGATCTTGTAGAGACTCCATTGGCAACAATCGAGAGAGTCTTCCTGTCGATCACTTCAATGATCTCATCATCAAAGTACACACCAAGTCCCTTATGAGATGCTTTGTATACAGAAAATAGATTTTTGGAAATCCGTGGAACATGTAAAACATCATGTAAGGTGGCAGAGGAACCCAAAGAAACATTACCAACACGGGTGATAGGAAGCGAAGAGTTGTCGCCAATACGAATTGAAGAAGAGAGAGTTTGGTAGTCCTCCAAGATATGGGCTTGATTGGTCATGTGAGCAGAAGCACCATTATCACCAACCCATTCCACCGCTTCAGGTGTGTCATTGACCTCTTCTGGAGATGTCATCACTGTGATCACAAGGAGTGAATCCTGTGAAGAAGTGGATGAATTTGTGACTGCCATGTATGCAACTTTGGGAGATCCCTCCTCTGAAAATTTGTACTTGCCCTTGTCTTTGGTGTTGTCCTTGTCAGATGCTTTGGAAGCATCTTGGACTTTATACTTGGCTTTGGATGCTCAAGAGTCATCACGACGAGCAAAGCAGCAAGTCTGAGTATGACCTGCCGTGCCACAATAAGCACATTAATTGCTTTTGTCCTTGGACTCCTTTGAATCCTGTTTACCCTTGCCTTTGCCTTTGCCTTTGCCTTTGCTTTTGTTGTTGTTGTTGTTGGAGGTCCCTTTTCTGCCTTTGCCTTTGTCCTTGTCAGAGGCAACAAAAGCAAACTCTGACTTGCCTTTTCTGCGAAGCATGCACTTGTCGTGGAGATAACTCACGACTTCCTCAAAAGGGGGGAGAGGATCACGGAAATAAATATTATCCCTAAAAGAATCAAAGGAAGCAGGCAATCTACCAAGAAGTTTATGGATGGGATTGTCGATGGTGCTCCCGTACTCCTCAAGTTGCACTTGATATGGGTGAACTCTCCAGTCTTCTCAATCAAGTTATCTGACTCATTGATTGTAAGCTTCTCCAAATCTGACTCCAATTTGGCAATCTTCATTGTCGAAACCATAGTCACATGGGACGCGAAATGGGGACGGAAAAGATTGAGAATGGCCATTCCCTGTGACTATAGAGTGACATGGGACGGGAATGGGAACGGGAAGATGCTGCCATCCCCAACTTTGCGGAGTCTAAAAATGCCCATTCCCTGTTACTATGGTCGAAACTCTCCCATACGTCCTTTGAATCTTTGTCCACATCTGATGAGCATTACTCCGGGTAGAGACAAACTGTGCCTGTATAGATGGAGTCATGCAATGGATGATGATAAGACGAGCCCGAGCATCCAATATGCTTCTCAAAGCAGGGTCCACCAAGCGAGGTGTGGAGATAGCCATCTGCACACCGGCTTCTTCCAGCAATAACTGAGTGTAGAAAGACCATGTATGATAGTTGGTTGCTGTAAGCTTCATGGCCTGTCCTCAACACCTAGAAGAGAGCTTCAGCCTCCAATAGCAAAAACACAGCAGTTCAGCAATACAGATGCAGAAAACGCAGCACAATGATGAAGCATCTTCTCGAATAAAAAAAACGCAGCATTTTTAAACCTGTAGATCAGCGTTTGGCTCTGATACCATGAAAGAAAGAGCATCATAGGTTGTAGGCCCAAAGCACGAACTGTAGAAGGCTGGAAACAGTTCATTATTGTTGAAAATGAGCACGAGGGAAGCCCGTAGGTGCTTACAAGCATAAGAGACTGTTGCAACAGCCAATGACCTCCAGCAGATATGCAAGAATGAGATGAAAAATGAGGGGAAGGGTGAGAACCCTTATATATCCCTCTAGAGAGTAGGTTGGCCGACAGCTGTTGAGTAGCATGAAATGCTATAAAATGCGTAAAAAATGGTTAAAAATGGCCCTTGCTTGACATGGAGGGTTGATTGATTGTTTTTATTCACTTCTTCCATATCCCATCAGTTATTGTACCCTATACTTGTCATAGTAGGATCTAGATTTTTCATCTTGTATAATCTGAGAGTCTGAGATCTTAGCTTTCAGTTTTCAGTTTTAGTTTATTGTTGTTTACTCTTATTTCATCCATGACGAGATTTCATGGACACTATGTACACATCATTTTGGTGTCATAGACCCTTCGGGTCTTTTGAAGACGTTAATGAACTTTCTTTCTTTCTTTCTATGCACATATACAACACCCCCCCCCCTCCCAACCCCCCCAAAAGCACCACTATCACCAACCCATTCCACCGCTTCAGGTGTGTCACTGACCTCTTTGGAGATGTCATTGCTGTGATCACAAGGAGTGAATCTTGTGAAGAAGTGGATGAATTTGTGACTGCCATGTATGCAACTTCGGCAGATCCCTCCTCTGAAAATTTGTACTTGCGCTTGTCTTTGGTGTTGTCCTTGTCAGATGCTTTGGAAGCATCTTGGACTTTATACTTGGCTTTGGATGCTCAAGAGTCATCACGACGAGCAAAGCAGCAAGTCTCAGTATGACCTGCCTTGCCACAGTAAGCACATTAATTGCTTTTGTCCTTGGACTCCTTTGAATCCTGTTTACCCTTGCCTTTGCCTTTGCCTTTGCTTTTGTTGTTGTTGTTGTTGGAGGTCCCTTTTCTGCCTTTGCCTTTGTCCTTGTCAGAGGCAACAAAAGCAAACTCTGACTTGCCTTTTCCGCGAAGCATGCACTTGTCGTGGAGATAACTCACGACTTCCTCAAAAGGGGGGAGAGGATCATGGAAATAAATATTATCCCTAAAAGAATCAAAGGCAGCAGGCAATCTACCAAGAAGTTTATGGATGGGATTGTTGATGGTGCTCCCGTACTCCTCAAGTTGCACTTGATATGGGTGAACTCTCCAGTCTTCTCAATCAAGTTATCTGACTCATTGATTGTAAGCTTCTCCAAATCTGACTCCAATTTGGCAATCTTCATTGTCGAAACCATAGTCACATGGGACGCGAAATGGGGACGGGGAACGGGGATGGAAAAGATTGAGAATGGCCATTCCTTGTGACTATAGAGTGACGTGGGATGGGAATGGGAACGGGAAGATGCTGCCATCCCCAACTTTGCGGAGTCTAAAAATGCCCATTCCCTGTTGCTATGGTCGAAACTCTCCCATACGTCCTCTGAATCTTTGTCCACATCTGATGAGCATTACTCCGGGTAGAGACAAACTGTGCCTGTATAGATGGAGTCATGCAATGGATGATGATAAGACGAGCCCGAGCATCCAATATGCTTCTCAAAGCAGGGTCCACCAAGCGAGGTGTGGAGATAGCCATCTGCACACCGGCTTCTTCCAGCAATAACTGAGTGTAGAAAGACCATGTATGATAGTTGGTTGCTGTAAGCTTCATGGCCTGTCCTCAACACCTAGAAGAGAGCTTCAGCCTCCAATAGCAAAAACACAGCAGTTCAGCAATACAGATGCAGAAAACGCAGCACAATGATGAAGCATCTTCTCGAATAAAAAAAACGCAGCATTTTTAAACCTGTAGATCAGCGTTTGGCTCTGATACCATGAAAGAAAGAGCATCATAGGTTGTAGGCCCAAAGCACGAACTGTAGAAGGCTGGAAACAGTTCATTATTGTTGAAAATGAGCACGAGGGAAGCCCGTAGGTGCTTACAAGCATAAGAGACTGTTGCAACAGCCAATGACCTCCAGCAGATATGCAAGAATGAGATGAAAAATGAGGGGAAGGGTGAGAACCCTTATATATCCCTCTAGAGAGTAGGTTGGCCGACAGCTGTTGAGTAGCATGAAATGCTATAAAATGCGTAAAAAATGGTTAAAAATGGCCCTTGCTTGACATGGAGGGTTGATTGATTGTTTTTATTCACTTCTTCCATATCCCATCAGTTATTGTACCCTATACTTGTCATAGTAGGATCTAGATTTTTCATCTTGTATAATCTGAGAGTCTGAGATCTTAGCTTTCAGTTTTCAGTTTTAGTTTATTGTTGTTTACTCTTATTTCATCCATGACGAGATTTCATGGACACTATGTACACATCATTTTGGTGTCATAGACCCTTTGGGTCTTTTGAAGACGTTAATGAACTTTCTTTCTTTCTTTCTATGCACATATACAACACCCCCCCCCTCCCAACCCCCCCAAAAGCACCACTATCACCAACCCATTCCACCGCTTCAGGTGTGTCACTGACCTCTTTGGAGATGTCATTGCTGTGATCACAAGGAGTGAATCTTGTGAAGAAGTGGATGAATTTGTGACTGCCATGTATGCAACTTCGGCAGATCCCTCCTCTGAAAATTTGTACTTGCGCTTGTCTTTGGTGTTGTCCTTGTCAGATGCTTTGGAAGCATCTTGGACTTTATACTTGGCTTTGGATGCTCAAGAGTCATCACGACGAGCAAAGCAGCAAGTCTCAGTATGACCTGCCTTGCCACAGTAAGCACATTAATTGCTTTTGTCCTTGGACTCCTTTGAATCCTGTTTACCCTTGCCTTTGCCTTTGCCTTTGCTTTTGTTGTTGTTGTTGTTGGAGGTCCCTTTTCTGCCTTTGCCTTTGTCCTTGTCAGAGGCAACAAAAGCAAACTCTGACTTGCCTTTTCCGCGAAGCATGCACTTGTCGTGGAGATAACTCACGACTTCCTCAAAAGGGGGGAGAGGATCATGGAAATAAATATTATCCCTAAAAGAATCAAAGGCAGCAGGCAATCTACCAAGAAGTTTATGGATGGGATTGTTGATGGTGCTCCCGTACTCCTCAAGTTGCACTTGATATGGGTGAACTCTCCAGTCTTCTCAATCAAGTTATCTGACTCATTGATTGTAAGCTTCTCCAAATCTGACTCCAATTTGGCAATCTTCATTGTCGAAACCATAGTCACATGGGACGCGAAATGGGGACGGGGAACGGGGATGGAAAAGATTGAGAATGGCCATTCCTTGTGACTATAGAGTGACGTGGGATGGGAATGGGAACGGGAAGATGCTGCCATCCCCAACTTTGCGGAGTCTAAAAATGCCCATTCCCTGTTACTATGGTCGAAACTCTCCCATACGTCCTCTGAATCTTTGTCCACATGTGATGAGCATTACTCCGGGTAGAGACAAACTGTGCCTGTATAGATGGAGTCATGCAATGGATGATGATAAGACGAGCCCAAGCATCCAATATGCTTCTCAAAGCAGGGTCCACCAAGCGAGGTGTGGAGATAGCCATCTACACACCGGCTTCTTCCAGCAATAACTGAGTGTAGAAAGACCATGTATGATAGTTGGTTGCTGTAAGCTTCATGGCCTGTCCTCAACACCTAGAAGAGAGCTTCAGCCTCCAACAGCAAAAACGCAGCAGTTCAGCAATACAGATGCAGAAAACGCAGCACAATGATGAAGCATCTTCTCGAATAAAAAAAACGCAACATTTTTAAACCTGTAGATCAGCGTTTGGCGCTGATACCAGGAAAGAAAGAGCATCACAGGTTGTAGGCCCAAAGCACAAACTGTAGAAGGCTGGAAACAGTTCATTATTGTTGAAAATGAGCACGAGGGAAGCCCGTAGGTGCTTACAAGCATAAGAGACTGTTGCAACAGCCAATGACCTCCAGCAGATATGCAAGAATGAGATGAAAAATGAGGGGAAGGGTGAGAACCCTTATATATCCCTCTAGAGAGTAGGTTGGCCGACAGCTGTTGAGTAGCATGAAATGCTATAAAATGCGTAAAAAATGGTTAAAAATGGCCCTTGCTTGACATGGAGGGTTGATTGATTGTTTTTATTCACTTCTTCCATATCCCATCAGTTATTGTACCCTATACTTGTCATAGTAGGATCTAGATTTTTCATCTTGTATAATCTGAGAGTCTGAGATCTTAGCTTTCAGTTTTCAGTTTTAGTTTATTGTTGTTTACTCTTATTTCATCCATGACGAGATTTCATGGACACTATGTACACATCATTTTGGTGTCATAGACCCTTTGGGTCTTTTGAAGACGTTAATGAACTTTCTTTCTTTCTTTCTATGCACATATACAACACCCCCCCCCCCTCCCAACCCCCCCAAAAGCACCACTATCACCAACCCATTCCACCGCTTCAGGTGTGTCACTGACCTCTTTGGAGATGTCATTGCTGTGATCACAAGGAGTGAATCTTGTGAAGAAGTGGATGAATTTGTGACTGCCATGTATGCAACTTCGGCAGATCCCTCCTCTGAAAATTTGTACTTGCGCTTGTCTTTGGTGTTGTCCTTGTCAGATGCTTTGGAAGCATCTTGGACTTTATACTTGGCTTTGGATGCTCAAGAGTCATCACGACGAGCAAAGCAGCAAGTCTCAGTATGACCTGCCTTGCCACAGTAAGCACATTAATTGCTTTTGTCCTTGGACTCCTTTGAATCCTGTTTACCCTTGCCTTTGCCTTTGCCTTTGCTTTTGTTGTTGTTGTTGTTGGAGGTCCCTTTTCTGCCTTTGCCTTTGTCCTTGTCAGAGGCAACAAAAGCAAACTCTGACTTGCCTTTTCCGCGAAGCATGCACTTGTCGTGGAGATAACTCACGACTTCCTCAAAAGGGGGGAGAGGATCATGGAAATAAATATTATCCCTAAAAGAATCAAAGGCAGCAGGCAATCTACCAAGAAGTTTATGGATGGGATTGTTGATGGTGCTCCCGTACTCCTCAAGTTGCACTTGATATGGGTGAACTCTCCAGTCTTCTCAATCAAGTTATCTGACTCATTGATTGTAAGCTTCTCCAAATCTGACTCCAATTTGGCAATCTTCATTGTCGAAACCATAGTCACATGGGACGCGAAATGGGGACGGGGAACGGGGATGGAAAAGATTGAGAATGGCCATTCCTTGTGACTATAGAGTGACGTGGGATGGGAATGGGAACGGGAAGATGCTGCCATCCCCAACTTTGCGGAGTCTAAAAATGCCCATTCCCTGTTACTATGGTCGAAACTCTCCCATACGTCCTCTGAATCTTTGTCCACATTTGATGAGCATTACTCCGGGTAGAGACAAACTGTGCCTGTATAGATGGAGTCATGCAATGGATGATGATAAGACGAGCCCGAGCATCCAATATGCTTCTCAAAGCAGGGTCCACCAAGCGAGGTGTGGAGATAGCCATCTACACACCGGCTTCTTCCAGCAATAACTGAGTGTAGAAAGACCATGTATGATAGTTGGTTGCTGTAAGCTTCATGGCCTGTCCTCAACACCTAGAAGAGAGCTTCAGCCTCCAACAGCAAAAACGCAGCAGTTCAGCAATACAGATGCAGAAAACGCAGCACAATGATGAAGCATCTTCTCGAATAAAAAAAACGCAACATTTTTAAACCTGTAGATCAGCGTTTGGCGCTGATACCATGAAAGAAAGAGCATCACAGGTTGTAGGCCCAAAGCACAAACTGTAGAAGGCTGGAAACAGTTGATTATTGTTGAAAATGAGCACGAGGGAAGCCCGTAGGTGCTTACAAGCATAAGAGACTGTTGCAACAGCCAATGACCTCCAGCAGATATGCAAGAATGAGATGAAAAATGAGGGGAATGGTGAGAACCCTTATATATCCCTCTAGAGAGTGGGTGGGCTGACAGCTGTTGAGTAGCATGAAATGCTATAAAATGCGTAAAAAATGGTAAAAAATGGCCCTTGCTTGACATACAGGGTTGATTGATTGTTTTTATTCACCTCTTCCATATCCCATCAGTTATTGTACCCTATACTTGGCATAGTAGGATCTAGATTTTTCATCTTGTATAATCTCAGAGTCTGAGATCTTAGCTTTCAGTTTTCAGTTTTAGTTTATTGTTGTTTACTCTTATTTCATCCATGACAAGATTTCATGGACACTATGTACACATCATTTTGGTGTCATAGACCCTTTGGGTCTTTTGAAGACGTTATTGAACTTTCTTTCTTTCTTTCTATGCACATATACCAACCCTCCCCCACCACCCCCCCCCCCCCCCCCCCCCTCCGCATCCCTCCTCTCCATGCCAAACTTTTGTTCTAGGTCTTATGAAACATTTGCATTGCTATTGAGAATGGTTTATTTCTAATAGTTATAATAAGATGGAGCGATTATCTTTGTAGAATGGACATGTGGATGAGTTTTTATAGGCGTGCCATGTCTTATGCTGCAAGTGCATGCTTTACTGTAAAATCTGTGGGACCATAAGATAGCTTCTTTAATGAAAATGATCACCATCAACTGGTTTTGATTTAGTTCTAGAACCCATGCTCTTACAAATTTCTGAAATGTGTGCAGTACCTGCTTCCATTTGTTGAACAAGAGCGATACAATCTTTCTGAAGCTTGCAGACTTCATCCAAACAATGATATGTTCAGGGAGCAAGAGTCAAAGAAAGAGCATATTACAGCAAATCAATGGCAGTGCATTTATTGCAAGAAAATGTTTCGATCAGAGAAGTTTTTGGATCAACACTTTGACAATCGGCATGTTGATCTGATCAATTATGTGCGTATGTAGTAATGATGCATATCACGCATGTGTGAGATATAATTCTTTTATGGTGGATTGTAGAGAGAGAGAGAGAGAGAGAGAGAGAGAGAGAGAGAGAGAGAGTTTTTATTAACGTCTACAAAAGATCCAATGGGTCTATTAGACCAACATGTGTTACAAAAGTTCCATGTGTACACTTTGAACATGGAAACAAAAAGTGCTGAAAATGAAATGAAAAGAAGACCGGTGTACTATGTGGGCCTCCCATGTACATGTACTGAGAATCCCGAAACAAGGTGGCTGGAGAGAGAGGAGAAGAAGAAGAAGATATATTAACATCTTGCAAAAGACCCAATGGCTCTATGTGTCCATGGAATGTCAGCATGGAAAAAAAGGACAACATAACAAAAAGGGGAGAGAGAGAAAGAAAGAAAGTTATATTAAATGTCTTCAAACGACCTAGTGGGTCTATGAGACCAAAATTGATACAATAGTGTCCATGTAATCTCATCATGGTACAAAAGAAAACAAAGACTAGAGCTATGAGCTGAGAATGTCAAATCCGAGCCATATGATAAAAAGTGGGGCCATCATCATCATACAACCTATGGAGCTAACCCCCCGGTAGGAGCAGGGGACCGTCAAGGATATCGCTGGGCGTGGGAAGGTGGCTCTGTGCCTCTCCAAGATCTCCTCAAGCTGGGGCTGATGGAGCTATGAGCTGAGAATGTCAAATCCGAGCCATATGATACAAAGTGGGACCACCATCATCATACAACCTATGGACCCCCTGGTAGGAGGACGGGGGCCGTCAAGGATATCGAGTATGGGGTTAGCCTGTAGAAGGCTCTCCAGATCTGCCGGGTGTGAGAAGGTGGCTCTGTGCCTCTTCAAGATCTCCTCAAGCTGGGGCTGATGTCTGTGTTGCTAGCGAGGTCCAGGGAGTCTGGGGCATCAAGAGAGAAAGAAAGAAGAAAGAAAGTTATATTAACGTCTACGGAAGACCCCAAGGGCATATGAGACCAAAAGTAATACAATGGTACCATGGATATACTAAGCCATGGAAAACTGAAAGAAAAAGTAAAATGAAAACATCTGACAATACATGTGATCAACAGATGATCCTGTGTAGAGTGAGATATGCTGTGATCAGCTAACGTCGATACCCGCCTTGGCCAGAACCGATCTGATGGTGGAGTGAATGTCAGGCCTTTGTGATGGGAGCGTGACATGTCGGCGGAGAACCTCACGAATCCATCTGTGTGTGGTGGAGGGTACTGATGGGTCAGGGACGATTGGCTCGCAGAATGGATCGAGCTCTCTCACTAAGAACTCCTCTAGGGCGTGGAGCTGGAGCGTGGGTACGGGTGGTGGGCTTTGATGTCGTAGTAGAGGAACTGTTGTGGGGAGAGAGAGAGAGAGAGAGAGAGAGAGAGAGAGAGAGAGAGAGAGAGAGAGAGAGAGAGATTAAGCGTCTACTAAAGACCCAATGGGACTATGAGACCAAAGTGATACAATAATGTCCATGGCATATCTCATCATGGAATGGAAAATAAAACAGAAAGAAAACATAAACATAGCTATCTCACTGGGGTGATACAAAACTGTCCATGGAAACTCATCATGGAATACTAAGAATATAGAAACATGAGAGCAACATCAGCTCTGAGTAGATGGTATACCACTCTCCAAAATATCAAGCATGGGGCTAATGAGTATGGTCGAGAGGTCTCCCTTAGCTCGATAGCGGTGGAGCATGTCCTAGATCTGAAGCTGATGAGGTGATCGTGGCCGACCCAGAGAAAGGGGGGGGGGGGGGCATCGGGCACACTGGAGTGCAGAGGCTCAATCCGAGGTAACTCCTCTCGGGCGAGGTAGGTCCAGAGCAGCTTGTGGAGGGTCCACAAGATCCACTATGTCGGTGTCCTCCACCTCTTGTGTCTGGAAGAAATTGGTGATGGTTAGTTGGCGAGGGAGGGGTGGCTGGGGCCAAAGCTCTCTCAAGAAGGTGTCCGTGTGCCTGCGGAGCTCAAGCAGGAAGAGGCCTAGGCAACACTGGCCCTGGAAGTCAATGATCCGATGAATCCATCCTTAGTGAGTGTGAGGAAGTGATCTTTGTAGAAGTGCATCTTCGTGGAGAGCTCCGGAGGTGTGATCCATGTGCAATGGGTGTAGAGGCTGAGAAGATCTAACCGGATAACCCAGTTGGTATCCTCGTGAGATAGCCGGAGAAAAAGGGAGTTCAAACTTGTTGGGTTTTACGCTGTGTATGCACCCAGAGGAGTGCTAGTGATCATCAGTAGATTATTGGGGCACTTTTTACTTCAGTTAGTGGAGGTTTTTTCCCCCAGTTTAGCCTAGTTTCACTTATATTCAGTTTATAGGTGTTTTGGTCTACCCGGCACATTTTATGGCCGGACATGTGAACACTTATCTTTAGGGTCACTATTATGTGGCTATTGTACTTCACTTCTATCATCAAGCATTATACAAAATCGTGTTCTCTCTCTCTCTTGGTTTCCACGCCTGCTTGAGGCTTCTGTAAACCCTAACCCTAACACTTCATTGCCTTCATTTGGTATCAGAGCATTGAAGGCTTGCATTGCCCTGCCCGTACACAACCAAGTTTTTGTTTCTGCTGCCCGTACAGCACCCGTACATCACAGCCCGTACACCTGTGCGCCGTACATTACTGTTGCTGCTCGTACATCTGTGCACCTTACTGCTGTTTCAGTACAAGTCAGCGCTGCCTTCAGTACCCGTACTGTACCTGCATACAGTCGACAGCAGCTGACGTGTACCTGCTCGCCCAGCAGCCGTACAGCACTGCCTGCTCCGTACACAGACAGCGCTTCTGTTTACACCTGCGCAGACAAGCCGTACAGCTGTCAGTACAGGCGACCTGCAGTATTTGGTGTTCTGTACCTGTTCAGTACCAGTTTTCAGTACTGTACCTGCTTCGACTGTACTTGCTGTGCCCAATATGACTTCCAGACCTGCAGAGTACCTGTTCGCATTGTTCAATACAGTGCTTCGTGAGAGTACATCCACTGTACTTCAACTGTACCTGCAGTCTGCTCAGTACAGTAAACTGTACCTGCAAAGTACAACAATCATTCGCATTGAAGTCAACTTGTACCTGCTAACATCACACTGTGGTAAGCATTGCAAGTTTTGAATATTGGGCATTTTTATTCTCTCTGTGAAATTTTACAGGCACAACAGGCAGATTTTCTAGCAAAGAACTATACAGGTTTTCTTGCACAGTTTGGGTGCAGTAAATTTGGGCATTTTTGGGGCATTTTGGCATTGTGTACGCCATTTGCTGCTCTACTCAGTCATTGGTGCATTGAGCTGCACATTCAGAGGATTGAGAGTGCAGGCATATTTGGGTGAACTGTATTCAGTGGAGTACAGTTATTTTCAGGGTTTCTGCTATTGGGTTTTTTGATAAACAGGTACAACATTGTGCGTAAGCATAATGGCAAATCAACAGCAAAGTGATGTATTCACATATTTGTCTAAGGAAGACAAATTGGATGGCACGAACTACTCCTTGTGGAGTTTTATGCTGAAAAATGTGCTTGTGGCAAAAGGTCTTTGGGATTTTGTTAGTGGTGATGAACCACGTCCAGGTCCATTGGCTCCAGAGACTCCTCCCCAAGGGGGTGCTCGTGGACGAGGACAACAGGTACAAGCTCCAGGACAGCCATTGCCTGTTCAAAGAACAAATGCTCAAAAGACATGGGATGCCAGGGATGCACAAGCTTTGTCACTCATTGCATTGTCAGTACAGAGGTCCATTATACCTCATATTCGTTCAGCTGGCTCTTCACAGAATGCATGGGTGACTTTGGAGCAGATGTATGCTGCTCGTAATGAGGCTAGGATCTCATTTTTGAAAAGAGAGCTGGAAAATCAGAAAATGAATGAAGGAGATGATATGTCTAGCCACTTAAACAAGCTGTAGGATTTGAGAGAGCAACTCATCAATGTGGATGAGATTATTCCTGAGACACAGCTTGTGTCCACCATCTTGCACTCTTTGCCAAGATCTTACTTGGCTTTTCATACCTCTTTGAACCTCAGCATGAGGAATGCTGTTGAACCCCTCAAGTATCAGGAACTTGTTGCTCTCTTACTACAAGAGGAGCAAATGAGGAAGAATATGAATATGAACACAAATGCTGAACAAGCATTTACTACAGGTCAAAAGGGGAAAGGAAAAACTCAGCCAAAGAGTTCAAATCAAAATTCAGGTGATGGTGGTTCTTCACAGGATACCAAGAAAGGTGATGGACAGCCCAAGAAGAAGGGCAAATGTCATTACTGTAAGAAGCCAGGTCACTACATCACGGAATGTAGGAAGAGGATTGCCAAAGAAAAGGCAAAGGAAGCTGGGATGTTTGTTAATGATGCTTCTAAAGCTCCTCCAGAGACTGCTTCTTTTGTTGAGGACAGGGATTACTGTTTTTATACATGCCGCTATGATGCCTCTTGGTCTTCACAGGCACTCAGTTTGACAGAGCATGCATGTACTTGGTATTTTGATAGTGGTGCCTCAAAGCATATCACATCTCGCAGGGATTTGTTTAGTCATGTTGGCCCTGCCCCTGTTGGCAAAACTGTTCAGTGTGCCAACAATGCTTCATATCCAGTTCGTGGCATTGGGGAGATTTAGCTCACAGCCATTGATGGCTCCATTCTCCGCCTTACAGATGCCTTATATGTACCAGGGATAAAGAAGAATTTGTTGTCCATTTCTTCTTTAGCACATTGTGGTATGCAAGTCCACTTTGATGATGATAAATGCATGGTCAGAGACAAAGCTAATGCCTTGACCTTGATGCTTACTGGTACATTATGTCATGGACTTTATCAGTTGGATGCATTTCAGCCAGTGGATCAGTCTGCTTATCATGCATTCACTCTTACTCCAGCTATGGTTGATGCGGAGTTATGGCATGCTCGCATGGGGCATGTAAATTTTGGTAGTCTTATGCTTATGCAGCGACATAACATGTTTACAGATCTACCTCTCATGGAGAAGCCTCCTGATCACATTTGTGAAGGATGTATTTTGGGAAAAATGCACAGGTTTTCCTTCCCACGTGATCAGGCTCTAAGAGCAACTGCAAAGTTGCAACTTATACACAGTGATCTTTGTGGTCCCATGCAAACGAAGTCATTAGGTGGTTGCTTCTATTTTGCAACATTTATTGATGACTTCTCTCGTATATGCTGGGTCTATCCTTTGACACAGAAATCACAGGTATATGATGCATTTTTGGCCTTTGTAGCACTTGCTGAGACAGAGTCAGGATGCAAGGTCAAGACTCTCCGTTCTGACCGAGGGGGGGAATATATGTCACATATGCTGAATTCCTTTCTTGGGAGTAGAGGTATAAAACATCAGTATACTACTCCTTACACTCCACAGCAGAATGGGGTTGCAGAAAGGAAGAATCGGTCACTCATGGAGATGGCCAGATGTATGCTAAAGGCAAAAAGGCTACCACATATCTTTTGGGTGGAAGCAGTCATGTGTGCTTGTCATATTTGAATCGATGTCCCACAAAGGCATTGGTTTCTATTACTCCTTTTGAGGCTTGGCATGGCCGCAAGCCTTCTGTATCGCATTTTCGTATCTTTGGGTGTCTTGCATATGCACACATACCCAAAGAGTTGAGGAGGAAGCTGGATGATAAAGCCACAAAATGCATTTTTGTTGGGTATAGCCGTGAGAGCAAGGGCTACAGGTTATATGACCCACTATCCAAGAAGATATTCACTAGTCGGGATGTGATTTTTGATGAAAAATCAGAAATATCCATGGCTGGTTATGAGGCAAATCAGGCTGAAAATGATGTGTTTGAAGGTCTACTACCTATGGAATCTCATTCCACAGTTGGTGATCCAACTAATGAGGGTACAGGACAGCCAGCAAATGATGTAGGTGGTGCAGAAATTCAGCAGCAAAATGAGCCAGAAGCTGAACCACATATGGGGCAGCAGGCACCACAGGTCAGACACATACCTAGATGGTATTTGAGGACATTACAGGACAGCCATTTAGAGGGTCCTCTTGCTGGTCGTACTCGTAGGGAAACAAGGACCAATGAGCATGCACACATCATGGATTTGAATCTGGTTATGGCAGCCAGTTTACAGGATGATGAAGAGCCTGATTCATTTGTGGATGCACGAGATAATGTGCATTGGAACAAAGCCATGCAGGATGAGCTTGATTCTATTAAAAGGAATCAAACATGGGATTTGGTTGATCTGCCCAAAGGCAAGAAAGCAATTGGTACTAAATGGGTCTATAAGTTGAAAAGACATGCAGATGGATCCATTGACAGGTACAAAGCCCGTCTAGTTGCAAAGGGCTATGCACAGAAGAAGGGCATTGATTATGAGGAGACATTTGCTCCTACATCGCGTATGTCGACACTTAGGTGTATCATTGCATTGGCTGCACATTGTGGTTGGGTTGTTCACCAGTTGGACATAAAGACTGCATTCTTACATGGGGACCTCGAGGAGGAAGTTTATGTATTTCAGCCCATGGGACTTGCAGAACATGGTCATGAGGGGAAAGTTTGCAGGCTGAAAAAGGCCTTGTATGGTTTGAAACAAGCTCCACGAGCTTGGTATGCAAAAATAGATGCTTTTCTACTCACTCAGGGATTTGTGAACAGTCCATCAGAAGCCACTCTGTATGTAAAGAAAGAAGAGACAGATCTGCTGGTCATCAGTCTTTATGTGGATGATCTCTTGCTCATGGGATCAAATGATGACAAAATTGCAGCTTTTAAGGAGATACTGTAACAGACATTTGACATGTTTGACTTGGGGCTTGTACATTACTATTTGGGCATACAGTTTGTGCAGGATAACAGAGGCATTGGGTTGTTGCAATCACGTTATGTTGCTAAACTTCTGGAGAAGTTTAAATTTCAGGATTGCAAGCCTATTAGTACTCCTATGGAGCCTGGGATGAAACTGTCACTACAAGATGACAGTGTTTCCTTTGATGCCACTACATATGCTCAGGCTGTTGGGTGCCTTATTTACTTGTGTAATACAAGGCCAGATATTCAGTATGCAGTCTCTCAGTTGAGCAGATTTATGCACAGCCCGCGGTTGTCACATTGGCAAGCTGTGAAGCGTGTATTCCGTTATTTGCAGGGTACCTTGTCTCTTGGATTGCTTTATCATGAGGGGGGTGACATGCAGTTATACGCTTACAGTGATTTAGATTGGGCTGGTGATTTTGATACCAGACATTCCACTAGTGGAAATTGTTTCTTTCTTGGCTCTTCATGCATTTCTTGGCTAAGCAAGAAACAGACCACAGTGGCCACTTCGTCTTGTGAGGCAGAGTACAGAGCAGCCTACACTACTACTGTTGAGTGTGTTTGGCTGCGTCGTCTCATCACTGATATGGATATTTCAGTGGAGGAGCCTACACCTATCTATACTGATAGTCAGAGTGCCATTGCTGTGGCCAGGAATCCTGTGTTTCATACTCACACGAAACACATTGAGATTCACTATCATTTTGTTCGGGAGAGACTCCAGGCAGGAGATATCAGTCTGATCTACTGTCCTACAGATCAGAATGTGGCAGACATCTTCACGAAAGCATTACCACGTCCGAAATTTGAAGCATTCCGCAGTGCTTTCAATTTGTTTCCTTTTGGTGGATGATGTACAGTGATCACATATCATTCCAGGGGAGTTTGTTGGGTTTTACGCTGTGTATGCATCCAGAGGAGTGCTAGTGATCATCAGTAGATTACTGGGGCACTTTTTACTTCAGTTAGTGGAGGTTTTTCTCCCAGTTTAGCCTAGTTTCACTTATATTCAGTTTATAGGTGTTTTGGTTCACCCGGCACATTTTATGGCCGGACATGTGAACACTTATCTTTAGGGTCACTATTATGTGGCTATTGTACTTCACTTCTATCATCAAGCATTATACAAAATCGTGTTCTCTCTCTCTCTTGGTTTCCACGCCTGCTTGAGGCTTCTGTAAACCCTAACCCTAACACTTCATTGCCTTCAAAACTATACTGAAGGGGGGGGTAGGCGGTCCATGCGGAGCCCATATACTGAGAACCAAGTGGAAACTAGTGCATACCATACTCTAGAGTGGCCCTCAAGTGCTAGTTGTCTTGAGGACTCCAGGGCAAGCCTCGGGTACCTGTGGGGATCCATGTGACTGATGCGATGGAGGTATGTGACTGTCTGGAAGAGTGCATCCACTACCATTGGGGCTGCAGCAAACTCCACCTGGATAATCTGGTGTGGGATTGATGGTTTGCTGCGGATCATACGGAAGAACATCATGACTTGAGGCCTCTCAACTCGCTGCCAATCCTCATCGGATAAATCTGGCCCTAGAAGGTTGCTTCATACATCAAGGCTGGTGTGACGAGGGTGTCAAAAAGCCAGCCCTTTGTCCTGGGCTCCTGGAAATGTGTCTGGAAGCACTGCTGCTCAAGTAAGCTCAAGGCTGCATATCCCCGTGTCACTCTGGCATGTGCTGCAGGAACCATGGTGAAGCTCGAGATCTCATCAATGTAGAGGCTGAAAAGAGTGGGTGATAGAGGGCAGCCCTGTTTCACCCCAATAGTGCTGGAAATCTCCTGTGATGTACCTCCTGGGGCTCCCACTCGTCCCCGGTGACGGACTCATAGAGGGCGATGATGCTCCAAACCATGTCAGATGGGACTCCAATCTCCTGTAGACGGTGTAGGAGGCGAGCTCGGGGTACAATATCAAAAGCTTTGCGGAAATCTACAAAGTAGTAGTAAATCCTCTGATGTCGTGCTCTACCCTCCTCGATGATGGCACGGAGAGTGAAGATGTGGTCAAGTGTAGAATAGCTCCTCCGAAAGCCCGAGGCTGTGCATCCCTAGCTCTCTACAAATGAATTGAGCTCCGCCTCTAGCACTAATCCATAGAGTTTGGCCAATGTGTGGCCAATCATGATCATCATGTAATTATTAGGATCAAGTGGATCTCCGGCTTTGAGGATGGGGGTGATGGTGTTGGTGGACTAAGTGGGTGGAAATCCTTCACAAAGGGCTCTATTGAACATGTAGGCTAGTAGGGGCGCCAGGGTATCATCGGCATACGAGATGTACTGAGCAGTGAGTCCCTCATGATCTTGGGCTCGCCCATTGCGTAGTCTACGAATGGCCTTGAGGACCATGCCCTTTGTGAAGAAGGTGGAGGTGGTGGGACGGGGATCTGGTGGTGGGGGTAGGGGTGGCTGATGGGGGATATGATAGAGGGAGCGTGCATAGGAGTGCCATGTGTCCGGGTAGGTGATAGGTGTGGGAGGTTGATGTTCTCGGAGTTTCCTCCAGGCCTCTTTGTAGTTCGGCCCTAAGAAAAGTCGGCATAACTCATCCTCTTTCCAAGCATAGAACTCTTGTTTCTTGCGTTGGGTGAGCCGTTGAGAAGTCCGTTGTGCAGCCTTGCGCTTGGCGCTTCGTGATTTGCCCAATCCGTACTTCGTGATTTGCCCAATCCGTACCTCATGCTTAAGACGGGAGCGTGTGGCCCGGCATTGGTCATCATACCAACAGTTCTAGGGCATGGAACCGCAAGGTGGCTTGGCGGTAGACCGCCGCGTGCAGATGAAAGAAGTGGTGGATGTGTGGAGTATGGTGGTGAGTTGTGATGTGAGGGTGGATAGGGGGACAATAGGTTCCACATCCTGGAGTTGGCGGTAGATGTGGTTGGAGTAAACAAGGTCAAGCTCGTGATAAAAAAGGACCTAAGTGTTATGTGAGATGGGGGATGGTGGTGGAGGGAAGGGTGGTGTGCAGGTAAGAGTGAAAGAGAGGTAGGCATGGTCAGCTTCAAAAGGGGATGGTGGCCCGGGAGGCTCCAAGCATGGGTCCTTAGGTCACTTGGAGATTGGCTTACGTTCAAATAGCTACCCCTAGAGGCCCTGTAGAGGAACCTCATTGGGATCTGGGGTAGGGACAGACTCAGCCTCGACATCGACTCTTCCATCCCTTCGGAGTGGCTGCCCCCGATCGTAGACCCTCCCGACCCCGGGCAATGGCAAGGAGTGTCACCAGGCATGATATACCCTTGGTAGTCCATGGCACGGATGAGTTCTCCACCTTACTCGCCTTCTCTATTGGACCTCATGGCAAATTTGAGAGAGCAAGTTCCCCCATGGAGGATTTCAAGGGATGCACCTTGCAGAGGATGAGGGTGATTGGTTTCCATGTGCATGAGTGGCACATTGACCCTCCACTAGCCAAGGTGACCAAAGAGAGACTCTAGCGTTTGTGGATTTGGGAGGGCCTCCCTCTCATAGGCCTCTAGTGGGACCCGGGAGAGTGGACATGGCATGATCCAGATGATGGGGGAGACTCTTGGTACCCCTTTTTTGCATACACCTCACCGTTGAGCTGTAGGAGCCATATGCCAGAGGTTGAGGGCACTTCAGTAGCAGCAAGACACCGAGAGTCCCAAGGCCTCTTGCCACAGGTCCTCTCAAATTTCTTGAAGCAGTTGTGGGATAGTTTTCGGCCACAGAAGATCACTCTCTTTTTTGTGGCAATTGGCACAAAGAAGCTTGGTAGTTGGCACTTGGCTGGCCACTGGAGGTAGGCCATCAGTTTGTCCAAGGTGTGGCCATCCCCAGGAGTCCCAGTGTCATTGTCTTTGGGATCGCCCGAAGGCTGAGCAAGTTTAGCAGTAGATCCTCTGCATCTTTACTATGGACCCGTTATGTGGAGACATTGTTGCTTGGGCCACTGAGGCCGAGGCCATCATGTCATATGAGGAGGAGGGTTGGGGACTAGCCCTTCACGTCTCTCACCTTCATATTTCTGCAGTGCCAGTCCCAGCTCCATCTACTGGTCATTGGACTCCAAGTTCTTGTTAGAGATGGGAGATTCGTAGCAGTATTACCACATGGGATATTTGGTGAGCTCGATGCAGCGAAGCCATCGAATGCACCCTCACTCCACCAGCAGAGTCCATCCAGAGCATTTGGCTCGATATCATTGTACTCTCCGTGGACAGTGGGGAAGCTTTAGCATGGTTCAGACCACATGCAGAAGTGTCGTGAGGCCTTCCTGAGGATCTGGCGGCCTGGTCCCTTTCTCACTGACAGTGGTGGTGAGCCCCTACTTGGCACTATAGACCACCTGTGTGGTTGTTTCCCCCTTGTATGACATACCACACTAGGGGTTCAAGATGAGTCGACCCCCCACCCCTTAAAAAAAAACAACAACAACAACAACAACGTTTAAGGTATTTGTATTACCAAAAGGAGAATGTACTCGTACAAGATGCGGGTGCCTAGGAGAATCCTCAACCCTTGCACACCAGATTTCCAAGTAAATCCAAGATACAAAAGCAGAGTAGTCCAAGGAATTCCGACGGCAGTTCGTCACGAATTCTAAGAGTATTCATGTATGTGTGCAGCTGATCACACGGTATGCATACTCAGGTAGCCATGACAGCCCGTCATGGTTCCATCCAAAGCTTCCTAAGTCTTCACAGGCAACCAGCCTTGCTTCTGCCGGCCTTGCTTCCTCCCATCCTTTCAACAAAATCTGAAATCTCATCAATGTATAGCATGAAATTATTTGGAGAGAGAGGACGACATGTTTGACCCCCATAGTGCTGCCAATCTCTCTGTAGAAGCCCATTGCTGCTCATACCCAACCATTCAGGGACTCGTACGATGCCATGACCTTCTAGTTAGCGGGGAGGGAGAAAGAAAGAAAGATGTATTAAATGTCTACTAAAGACTCAACAATGGGCCTATGAGACCAAAGTGATACAATAATGTCCATGGCATATCTCATCATGGAACGGAAAATAAAATAGAAACTAAACAAAACTATCTCATTGGAGTGATACAAAAATGTCCATGGAAATCACATCATGGAAACATGAGAGGAGCATCAGCCCCATAGTTGCAATGAAACGTGTTTCATTCCATCTGAATGAAACGAAATGTTTCATTGGAATTAAACGCGTTTCTTTCATGCTGCCTGGGAAAACCTATGTTTTTCAAAAACGTCTACAGGCAACTGGGAAACTGATTGAAGGAGCTCCTGCCTTGCACAAATCAGCTCTAGTTTACTATTTGTCATCATTCATGCATGATTGCATCTATCAGGTTTTAGCACGATTTACTTTGTGTATTTCAGACTTCAGTTTACTTTTTTTGTATCAACTCAAGATTCAAACTTTTTGTGATCACTTTGAGTGCCATTATTGATGATGAAATCCAGATCTTGATTCTTGATGTTGCCAGTTTATTTATGCCAATTTGTCAGTGACTCAGTTGGGTGCCTACTGTAACTGGGTCACCCATATTCTTTAGTTTTAGCTCGTAAACACGTTTTAATGTGTAAATGATGCATGTTTAATATTGTTTTGCAAGGAAGGCAACATATTTTTAGCATATTATAAACCTGTATATAAATTTTGAGGCTTGTACCCCCCCTTTTTGTATGAAACGTTTTTGAAACTTCTGGAAAATGAATGAAATGTTTCTGAAACGTTTATGAAACACGTTTCATGAAACGCTTGGCAACTATGATCAGCCCCCATTAGATGGTATACCACTCTCCAAATATCAAGCATGGGGCTAATGAGTGGCCGAGAGGTCTCCCTGAGCTACGTCACGTGGGAAGGTAGCTCGATGGTGATGGAGCATGTCCTTGATCTGGAGTGGATGAGGGAATTGTGGCCGACGTCCAAGGGGCCGGGGGTGTCAGGCACACTGGAATGCAGAGGCCCGGCCTCTCGGGCGAGGTGGGTCTGGAGCAGCCTGAGGTGGGTCCACAAGATCCACTGTATGGTGTCCTCCTGTATGAAAGAGAGAGAGAGAAAGAGAGAGAGAGAGAGAGTGGATGCACATGTTATCACAAGGGCGCAACCTGACCCCTGCTCTTCGTACGGTGGGCATGCCTTATGTGGCCTTTTAGTGTGTGCGGTCTGACGGCCTCTATGTACATGTTTGTATAGCTGGTCATGTGACCTTTGCTTTGTATTGCATTTTCGTAATCTAATCAACCAATCATTACGAAAAAAAAAGAGAGAGGTGGTTAGTTACTTATCAGCCTTCTTGTTGTTTTGCAGACACGAGAGCATTGTTTGGCTGACATGTGTGGAGCTCTTCACTGTGATTATTATGATGCCTTAATCCAATCAAAGAACAAGAAAAGAAAATGCAACGCTCTTGCATCTGACAGAAACCTGCACCTATGTGAGGTCTGAACCATTTGAACATATTCTTGCCAAACTGTGAGTTGAATTTATGAACTATAAAAGTTTAGGGTTATTTCCTAGATTTTAGTCAGATTTGAAGAGCTTGAACATGCTGCATTTATGTTTTGATGATGTGAAAAAATGCTGAGGAGAAGATTTGTCTTGGCAGAGTTTAGCAAAGAGTTGCTTCCCTCCTCAAGAGAGTGCTGCATCAAGACGGCTAAACGGTATGTGCATCACACTAGCCTGGTGTTGAATGGCTGCTACATACCTTTCACAACAGTAGCAAGCATACTTGCTACATGTGTTTTGTGTGCGTGCACACGTAGGTGCACACGTGTGCATGTGTGTGTGTGGTAACATTAAGATCAATTCGCTTTTTGTGGGAGGAAACCATTGCATTGCGACATGTCATCACACAATGGTTTGCTATGTTGCGAAGACCAAATTGTTCAATCGAGGAAATCTTGTGGGATAGTCTGAGGAGCCACTTTTAATTATGTAAGATATCATGAGAATTCAGCATAGAAGGTTTTTATTTTTTCATGTATTCAATAACATACATACGTAACGGGGTTTACAACTAATTTGTACAAAGGGGTACTTTTATAACCTAGTAGGGGTGTCTTTAAAATCTGAAACCCATAGAAAAAGTTGAACTACTTGAATGCAGGTGCTATATGGGGTTTCTATTAGGAAACCCAGACTCAGTGCGTCGACCCTAGGTATTTCAACCCTTACTTATGCACACACCCATGAGTGGGTCCTTCCCCACCCCCTTTTACTAGGATGTCTTAAGAATCTCAAGATCCATAGAAAGGGGTTCAAATATGCCTTAGAGGTAGATGCGGTAAGGGGTTTCTATAATGTGAACCCCCCTAATTGCATCCCAGGAGGGGAAAAATCTTACAACTGGTGAGTTCATGCATGTCTTAGATGTGTTAAGACTGTGGATAGTAGTTGAGAATGATTTTAATAGAGAACGATCGTCGGTTCTCGTAATGTCTTATGATCCTATTACTCCTATTACCTTTGGGAGGATGTTTGATCTCTAAACAATGTTAGTTTTCTGTTTTACATAGATTTCTTTCTTCGACAATTTTGTGACGCTCACAAATGTAAGAAAGGAGTCAAGCCATTCGGACGTGGAAATGGGGTAAGTTGGTTATGTCCATAAAAAATCTATAGTAAGAAGGCTATGTCAAACAGCAGACCACCAACTATACCTCACTGGTGCCATCTTTATTTTATTTGCAGAGATATGGAGAAGAGGCTTTATACATTGCCTTGTTTGTTTTTGTGTGCCTGCTATTGTTGCTGTTCTATGGAGGATTTTATGCCCACAGAAGGTAAAATGGCCATAGCAAAAATCCTTTGCTTATTCTTTGATCAATTAGGGGGTATAATATACTGTGCCTGCATGGTAATGCTCTTTTTTATGTGGATGCAGAGATTTGAGCAAGAACCACATGAAAATGAAGAGGATTCAGAAATCAAAAGCACGTCAGAAGTTAAACACAGAATAATTTTTCTCGCAAAAAGCACAGGACTACAGAGTTGCAGTGTAGGTGGCTTCTGCACAAGTAAAAAAAACTGAAATCTTTGTGGGTGAGAGGGGTTGTATATACTAAGTGGCCTCAATTTTCAGAGTCCAAAGGATTAGTTTATAGCATTTGCCATGCCTTTTTAAGTGCTATTACAAATATATGATAAGGAAAAAATATAATTAATAAATTATTCAAAATTATTTATTTTTAAATTGTGAATGATGGCTTGTCTTGTTGCTATTGCTTGAGTAGTTAGATTATCTTTCATCCTATCCAAAAGTTTTTTTTTTTGTTTTAAAATGATGCTTTTACCCTCCTAAAGTGAGGTAGAATCTTAAAACTTCTTTGGTTTGTGTGTGTGTGTGTGTGGAAGTCTTATAATGGGCTTGGTAATGATTGTGAAAGATTTAATGACCATTTATATTCTACAACTTGTCTAGGTCTTTCAAGCAAACCTAAATTAGTCTCCTATCTTCATCTTAATTGTGACGGTCGTGAATCTAACCATATCTTAATCGTACAACTTAATCTAAGAAAACATTGAACTCACTTAATTTTACTATTTTTATATAGTAATACAATCAGATCAATCTTCTCAAATAGTATACAATATCGTATCCAAAATTCTTCACACATAAGCAAAGAATCATGTAATCTCAAACAAACATTTATATATATAAATCTCTATCAATTATGTCATAACATTTCAGTCAATCACAATGTATGTGTATCTCAAGATTCTATCATCATCACCATGCTCGACAACATGGTTAGTCATAATGATCAAAATCTAATCAATCTAGGGTTTTTTTTAATGTCCGTCTATCCAACCTCTATATTGGACATCGCGGCTATCTCGGATATGTCTCTTTTTGAATCTCGTCCTCTCTTGGTTCTACCACATGGCTCCCAGAGGGTATAAATCTCGTTCTCTATCCGGCGTTCCTTGGCTAAGGACGGTTGGTCCGAATCTCAAAATCTCATGTTGAGTCTCATCATGCACATGTATTGATAGCCATTTTTTCGGCTATCCACATTACCATAAGGAGCTACCTCGGCCAAGGAAAATCACATAAACTCTTTGTCATAAATACCTTTTCACTCTGTAAATAGGCGTGTGTGCGTTAGGGACTTTATCCATATCTTCTATATATTTTTTTATTATATAAAAAAAATTCGCTAGCTACTCATCAAAAATAAATAAAATTATTACGGTCCATTTTGTGTAAATATTTCATTTCATATAAGGGCCTAAATATGGGGGTCTCTATTTTCTCAAATATGTAAATACTTCATTAGGTGTGTGTATTACAAAACTTAAGTATATTTTATTTATTATTATTATTATTATTATTTCTTCATAATACTTTTGGACCATCATTGTACATATGCTTCAACTTCACCATACATAAGTAAATCCTATGCCCTCACATCTCTATCCACACCATGTAGAAAGCCTACTACTCAAATCACTTTTTCTCTTAGACTATTTCATCTTTTATTCTCTCATCTATCCTAAAATAATGAGGGTCTCCCTCTCTTTTAACTTCCATAGTTTAGTATTTTTGTATATATTTTTTACTATTAAATATTTTATATATTTTTATTAAATACTTTTTTATATATCAATTATTTTTGTATATTTTATTCACAATTAGATCTCTTTATTTATTTACCTATCATAATAACCATATTGTCATGATATGTTGACTAGTTAAATACTAGTTTGTTTTTTCTTATTATGTAAATCTTTTATAAAATGGAAAAAATCTCCTCCATGCAAGTGTCCACATACACTTGAGTCTCTACGGTCAGGGTATGATGTATTGGGGGGCTCACTCTTGGAGCTATCAAGAAATTCCACCAATGGGGACCTACACAAAGACTTTAAAAACTCAGAAAATACATGATTCTGCTGAATTTTTTGCGCCCTCCTCCACTCCGAATTTGGACTGGTCATCAAAAGACAAAAGTTAGCTCGGGAGCTCAGGAATATGCTCAATTTTTTTGAGAATTTTTGGAGCTAATGGCGGTGAGATATGAATTTTTTATTGGACCCCAGTCTGCCCACTTTTTGGCAAGGTACACCTAGTCTCTTCTCACCTCCCTTACACATTCATCACCTACATACCTTTCTCACTCCATCAAACCTGCAAACTTCATGTCCTCTCTCACCCTCTCCACCTTTGCCCTCTCCTTTCCTCTCCATTTGCTCTCATATCTACTCTACACCCATACCTCATCTCCATTTCTCTCCCTACTACTCTCATATTACTAAATTATTTTTCCAATCTCAAAAAATACATAAAAATTCAGCATGAATGTACCATATTAACCTCTGCAAATATGGGGTTTTCATCTACAAAAATTCCCATGTTCTTCACCTCAATCAACTTTTGTGGCGTCAAATGCAAGAAGGAGATCGGCGGTTAACTTAAAGATCTACACATGGGAGAATCCAAGCTTCTTCGAGCTTTCAACCACACAAAGGATCTTTCCAAATATTTACTCCTCTCACCCATTTTGTATATTGTATTACTAACCTTTTATAGTGATTACTAACTACTAACCACTAACATTTGTAAATAAGCACCCACTCTACTACTTTTAGAGTAGGCATTACTACAAGTTATTTGCTCAAACCTCTACATCACACTCTCCTCTCATCTTCAATAATTCTCTCACCTTGAGCCCACATCCATGTGACTCAAGGGATAAGAAGAGACCCACTCTCATTTCAAAATAAAAAATCCATAATCTATGATTTTCCATAATAAGATTGATTAGGCTTAATCCTAATTGGGGCTTCTCAAACCTATAAATAGAGCCCCCTCCATTCCTTGTAAAAGAGGGAGATTACACACATTGTATACCACTCCTAACTCTAGTGTGTAAGGAGATAGTGAAGCTTGAAGCTTGAAGCTAGTTATGTCATTGTGAGAGCTTGAGTGATGCCATACTCCCTATCATAATTGTATCTTGCCTTTGTGCATAAATAAGATTAGTAGTTTGGGTGCAATTGTGTACAAAATCTTGGACTCCTCCAACTCCAAAGTTATTTTACCAAAGCGGTACGATGTTTGATTTAAGGTAAACTCGATCCTTGTATTTTGTGGTGTGATTTTATGCTTGGAGGCTTGAGGGCTTGTTTTTGATTTGTTGCTTTTTAATTCATGGTAAGAGGGTTATATGGTGAGAGGGCTCCCGTAACCTTAAGACCAAGTGCATAGCGACAACAAAATCAAGCTTATATTGTCTCTCCAAGTTCTTCTCCAAGTTTGGTGTGCATCCATTTGTGTTATGCTAGTCTCCTCCACACACAATATCATATGTTATGAGTGTTGTTGAGAGTGTGTGTGCCTTTTTGATTGATATATATGGTTAGCTTGTATTGATTTGCTACAAGGAAAGATTTTTGGTGTCCTAGTTCACACACATAATTAGGTGGTGCCCCTTTTCTTGTTGGGTGTGTGGTTTTGGGGTTCTTATGTTTGTGTGGCGTTGTGCCCCAAGCCCATTGAGCAACACGGGAGCCTTGAGGAGTGCTTAGAGGCCGCTCTTCTTGTTGCCCGCCCCGGACCGCCTCAATTTTGGTGCCCCCACTGAGGAACGAGCAGTTTTTGAATGGGTATTTGAGGTACATCGATCTCTCTAACACATAAATTTCCTTGTTTGCTTGTTGGGTATCATATTTTAAGAAGGAAAGTGATACTTTTGTGTGATCTTTCATGAACAATCCACCTCCTCCTAATCCTCTTGGGATTCAATTCAACCAGTTTCATTGGGTGCACTCCATTAGAGTGAATGTTTGCATTGATAGAAAGATTTTCTACCAACAACGCATGGTTCTTCTTTTTGGTTCGGAAAGACTAAGTGAGATTTTAGCATCACCTAATCCTATCATACTTCCCATTTTAGATTACACCATTTCCTTTGATGTGCATATTTTCATCTTGTTTTAGCTTAGTTTTATGAATCAAGAAGACTTATACCGTAGGCCAATCTCTTATGCTAGGCAAGAAATACACATAGTTGTTGGTAGTAAGTTACAATTTCAGCGTGTCATTCGTCGTATGTTTGGACCTAGGCAAGTAGCAGCCATTAATGCCTCAGTTAATCCATTTATTTTGCCTTTGATTCGTTATGATATAAGCTTTGACGTCTACATTTTCATTCTACTTTGAAAAAGAAAAAAAAAGAAAAAAAAAAAAAAGAAAAAACGAGTGAGAGAGAAAGAGAGTGAAGGAAGACCTTTGTGCAATCATATTTGTGCTTCCTTCTTCTCAAGCATGGATACCACTAGGCAAATGAGTGGCTATCCCTTATTCTTTGGAGAGCTCGGTGAGGATGCCGAGTTATTCTTATCAAACTTTAGAATGGCACTCCACATAAAGAGAGTGGTAGGAGACCAAGAATGCTTAGACATGTTTGAGTTGGTCCTACGAAGAGATGCTTCCACTTGGTTTCAATCTCTACCTGCACTTGCACGAGTAGATTACAAGGGGGTCATGCAACTTTTTAGAGACAATTACTTCACTCCTTTGAACACACAAAAGCTATGGCAAGAAATAGTTGCTCATAAGCAAAAGGATCTAGAGGACTACTTGAGTTATAAGCAAGAATTCTTACGTCTTTGGACTCTTTGGTTGCATAGTCTTCCTAACCCTGGAGATGGTGCTGAATTCTTGAAGAAGGAGAGATTTATTGCAGGGATGTACCCATCACTAAAACTGCAAGTAGAGTTAGGAGAGCCCACAACATTTGATGCTGCTGAGGCTAGGGCTACCAAGAAACTCCGAAAGATGAGGTGTATGCTTGGGGGGGGCTTTATCTTTGATGACTCAAAGCCTAGGGAAGAGGTACAGTCTTGCACTCGTAGAGAATTACCTGAGGTCACAGTCGAGGTGATAGGAAAGTTAAATGAGTCTTTAAATAACTTGTCTATCCACTTTGCACAAGCTGTGGAACAAAAGGGCCAAGCTAAAAGGGTTGAAGAACGAGAGCAACGACCTAGGCGACTCTTGCAATGTTGGAATTGCGAAGAGTCAGGGCATGGGATGTATAATTGTCCTTGGCCTCGTGGGGAGCCAGGGAATTAACAAAGGTCGTGAGCACTAGGAGAAAAACAAAAGAGAATGTGCCTGTTGTAAAAACTTCACAAGCCGAGATGGATGAGGACATTACACCTATATTAGATTGCTACATCAAGGGAAGGCTAGTTAAGAAGGGTCTAGTAGATGGGGGTGCACAAATTTGCATCATGACAGAGGACCTTATGCAAAAACTAGGCATGCATATTCATGAAACACCTGAAATTAAGGTGAAAATGGCAAACAATAGCAAAGCAAAGTGTCTTGGGATTTGTAAGAATGTTTCTGTGGAAGTTTTTGGCATTAAGAAGGTTGTTGATTTTTATGTTATGTCTACCAAGGGAAGTGGTTATCCATTTATCCTAGGTAGACCATGGCTAATGAGAATGCGAGCTTTGCAGGATTGGAAAAATGGAAAGTTAATTTGCAGGAATGAAAATCGTAAGAAGATTATCTTTGACATGAAGGAGCAACGACAAGAGGAGATAAATGAAGAATCTTCTCAAGGCGAAACAGAGGAGGATTGGACCGATGACGCCTCAGAGGAAGAAAGCAGCAGTAGCACTATGGACGAGGAGTCTTCCATTGAAGTCATGGGGGTAAGATTCAGAGCAAAAGACAAAGAGACACCCTGTCAAGGTTTGGAGGAGGTAGGCTCTCAAGAAGACCAAATTGTGCATGATGAAGAAATGTTTGATGCTATGCTCTCAAAAACGCTTACATCGGAGGAAGGAGAGGAGTTTAAATGTGTACTAAGGAAATTTCCCAGGTTTTTTACTAAAGATTACACAGATGTGCGTGGCGTAGAGGCCATTCAACACAAGATCGAGCTAAAGCCAGAAGCCAAACCTAAGGCACAAAAGCTACGAAGACTAGGAGTCATCAAGGAGCAAGCACTACTCAAAGAGGTGAGGAAGCTTCTAGCAGCAGGGTTCATATATCCTGTAGAAAATTCAGAGTGGGTCTCTCCCGTCGTGATCACTCCCAAGAAGAACGGCAAATGGAGGGTGTGTGTGGACTATCGTCCACTCAACGAGGCAACAAAAAGGGACCACTTTCCTCTCCCATTTCAAGATGAGATCCTAAATGAGGTAGCAGGTCATGAGAAATATACAATATGTGATGGCTACTCGGGTTACTTTCAAATTGGGATTGCATTGGAGGATCAATTGAAAACAACCTTCATCACTCCTTGGGGTTGTTATGCTTTCAGAGTCATGCCGTTTGGTTTAACCAATGCTCCAGCGACATTTCAACGTTTCATGAACATGGTGTTTCAGGCATTCTTTGGGAAATCCATTAGAGTGTTCATAGATGATTTTTGCATCTATAGCTCTAAGTCATTGCATGTGCAGAGGGTGGAAGAAGGCTTGAAGAAACTCTACGACATGGGGGACCAACTCAATCCCGACAAATGTCATATTGGTGAGAATAAAGTAATCTTGCTGGGTCATAAGGTTTCTTCCAAAGGCATTGAGGTGGATCCTACAAAGGCAAAGGCTCTTATCGACCTACCATCTCCAAAGAGTCTCAAGGAGGCCATCTCATTCATTCAAAAGGTGAAGTACATGTCACGCTTCATTCACTTAGCCTCAGAGTTACTTCACCCCTTGCAAAAATTGACTCAACAAGTAGAGTTTGCATGGTCTGATGAGCTTGAGGAGTACTTTTGTAACATTAAAGTCATTTTGTCAGAGCTACCAACACTCATGCCTCCTTGTTGGGAGTACACTTTCTTTGTTAGCTCTAGTGTTGGAAAGGAAACAGTGGGTGCAGTTTTGTTACAGCAAGATCCCCATAGTACTAGGATGCGGCCCATCTACTTTGTTAGTAGGGTCATGAATGTCTTGGAGAAAGGCTACACGGAAGCAGAACTCATGATGCTTGCTCTCATCTTTGCGGTGAGAAAATTTAGATCCTACTTGTTACCAAAACCTTTTGTAATTCTCACTACACAAAATTTGTTTCCTTGGGTGTCTTCTCAAATGACTATCAGTGCTAGAATCACAAAGTGGGTTATGGAATTACAAGAATTCCAATACTCTTTCAAGGTAGAAGATAGTGTGCATGCACAATTGGCAGGGATTCTCACTTATAGAGTGCATGAAAAGGAGATTAAGGTGCCTGAAGTAAAGACCCCACCATTGCCACCACCTAAAACTATACCTAATGCATTCACCTTGTTCTTTGATGGAGCTTTTAGAAAAGCCACAGGTAAAGAAGGGGGAGGCTGGTGCTGCTCAACCCAAATGGAGAGGTGGTTATGAAGGAGAAGGTCAACTTGCCAAGTTCTACTAGCAACAATGAAGCAGAGTACGACATACTACTTCGTGGCTTGAAGGTGTGCATCAATCAAGGGATACAACGTCTCCTGGTAAAAGGGGATGCACTTCTTATTGTAAGGCAAATTTTAGGCATTTGGGCATGCAAGAATGAAAGATTAAGGCAAAAGGTTCATGCTATCCGTAGGCTATTTAATCAATTTGAGGAGGTGCAATTGTATCATATTCCTAGGAAACAAAATGAGGATGCTGATTTACTTGCACAACAAGCTGTTGCATGTGTTAAGAAGGAAATGCAAATAGTAGTCTTGGCTGCAGCGGCTATTAAGCAACCACAGTACCAAGGAATGGAGGCACTGGCTCCCATAGTGAGCTACATCTTGGAAGGTGAATTCCCACAAGACTTCACGAAGGCACAAAAGAGGAGGCTCATGAAGAGGGTAAGTCTTTCTTGTTCTTAGAAGGTGCCCTCTACCAAAAAGGAAAAGATCAAGTGTGCAGAAGAGTACCAACAACCAAGGAGATTCCAGCCATTTTAGAGGGTTTGCATGAAGAAGCATGTGGTGGCCATTTTGCTCAAGAATTAACTGTGAAAAAGATTTTGCTTGCTGGGTATGTTTGGCCAAGCTTACATGTGGATGTCCAACATTGGTGTAGGAGCTGTCATAACTGCCAAGTCAATGGTAATAAGAGGTTGCTACATGGTCCACGCCAATTAGTCATTGCAAGTGGTCCATTTGAAAGATGGGGCATTGATGCTATGGGTCCACTACCTAGAACTAAAAATGGAAAATTGTACATCTTAGTGGCCATAGACTACATGACTAGGTGGGTGGAGGCTCAAAGTGTAGCAAGGGTGAATGAAAAGATTGTAAGCAGATTTGTTTACACTCATATATGTTGCAGATTTGGCACCCCCTTGGAGATTGTTTCTGACAATGGTCCAGGTTTTAGAAAAGGTTTGCTCACTGAAGTTTGTGAAGAGCTTCATATTTCACATCATCATAGCACACCCTACTATCCCCAATCAAATGGGTTAGTAGAGAAGGCTAATGGTGTTATTGCAGGAATCATAAGGAAGATGGTGGAGAACAAGACGAAGCTTTGGGATGAGTTCCTTGATGGAGCACTATGGGCATACCGGATCACCTACCGAGAAGCAACGGGGTTTACGCCCTTTCACTTGGTTTATGGTCAAGAAGCATTGCAGCCTATTGAGCTCAACATTCCAACAATGCGGCTACATGGAAAAGGTGGACTAGGAGATCAAGATGCATGGGTAGATCAACTTCTCACTTTAGTTGAGCTAGAGTGGAAAAGAGAAGCTGCATATGAGTGTTATAGAAGAAAAGCCATGCAAGCAGCGGAGAAGTTCAATGCAACTTTGAAAGACAAGGGCATCAAAGAAGGAGATCTTGTGCTAAGGTATGACAATCGACTTGATAATCGATTTGATGCCAAGTTTGAAACTAGATGGCAGGGACCATACATTGTCAAGAAGGTTTTCAACTCTAGCTATTATCAGCTCATGGATTTGGATGGCAAAGAACATTCTAAGAAGGTTAATGGCTACAGACTCAAGCCATACTTGAGTCGCATTCTACCGACAGACTTACAAAAGCAATCACAAAAAGGAGATAAAAGGGCATGTAAGTTATGTGGTTTGAGTAATGGATGTGGTGCAAAACACAAGGAACAGAAGAAAGATGGACAAGAAAACCACATTACACCACTTGCTTTAGAAGGCCTACATTATGATGGTACATGAATATACCATCATCTAGGGGGAGGGCTAAATGATAGCCATTTTTTCGGCTATCCACATTACCATAAGGAGCTACCTCGGCCAAGGAAAATCACATAAACTCTTTGTCATAAATACCTTTTCACTCTGTAAATAGGCGTGTGTGCGTTAGGGACTTTACCCATATCTTCTATATATTTTTTTATTATATAAAAAAAATTCGCTAGCTACTCATCAAAAATAAATAAAATTATTACGGCCCATTTTGTGTAAATATTTCATTTCATATAAGGGCCTAAATATGGGGGTCTCTATTTTCTCAAATATGTAAATACTTCATTAGGTGTGTGTATTACAAAACTTAAGTATATTTAATTTATTTATTTATTTATTATTATTATTATTATTATTATTATTATTATTATTTCTTCATAATACTTTTGGACCATCATTGTACATATGCTTCAACTTCACCATACATAAGTAAATCCTATGTCCTCACATCTCTATCCACACCATGTAGAAAGCCTACTACCCAAATCACTTTTTCCCTTAGACTATTTCATCTTTTATTCTCTCATCTACCCTAAAATAATGAGGGTCTCCCTCCCTTTTAACTTCCATAGTTTAGTATTTTTGTATATATTTTTTACTATTAAATATTTTATATATTTTTATTAAATACTTTTTTATATATCAATTATTTTTGTATATTTTATTCACAATTAGATCTCTTTATTTATTTTCCTATCATAATAACCATATTGTCATGATATGTTGACTAGTTAAATACTAGTTTGTTTTTTCTTATTATGTAAATCCTTTATAAAATGGAAAAAATCTCCTCCATGCAAGTGTCCACATACACTTGAGTCTCTAAGGTCAGGGTATGATGTATTGGGGGGCTCACTCTTGGAGCTATCAAGAAATTCCACCAATGGGGATCCACACAAAGATTTTAAAAATGCAGAAAATGCATGATTCTGCTGAGTTTTTTGCGCCCTCCTCCACTCCGAATTTGGACTGGTCATCAAAAGACAAAAGTTAGCTCGGGAGCTCAGGAATATGCTCAATTTTTTTGAGAATTTTTAAAGCTAATGGCGGTGAGATATGAATTTTTTATTGGACCCCAGTCTGCCCACTTTTTGGCAAGGTACACCTAGTCTCTTCTCACCTCCCTTACACATTCATCACCTACATACCTTTCTCACTCCATCAAACCTGCAAACTTCATGTCCTCTCTCACCCTCTCCACCTTTGCCCTCTCCTTTCCTCTCCATTTGCTCTCATATCTACTCTACACCCATACCTCATCTCCATTTCTCTCCCTACTACTCCCATATTACTAAATTATTTTCCCAATCTCAAAAAATACATAAAAATTCAGCATGAATGTACCATATTAACCTCTGCAAATATGGGGTTTCCATCTACAAAAATCCCCATGTTCTTCACCTCAATCAACTTTTGTGGCGTCAAATGCAAGAAGAAGATCGGCGGTTAACTTAAAGATCTACACATGGGAGAATCCAAGCTTCTTCGAGCTTTCAACCACACAAAGGATCTTTCCAAATATTTACTCCTCTCACCCATTTTGTATATTGTATTACTAACCTTTTATAGTGATTACTAACTACTAACCACTAACATTTGTAAATAAGCACCCACTCTACTACTTTTAGAGTAGGCATTACTACAAGTTATTTGCTCAAACCTCTACATCACACTCTCCTCTCATCTTCAATAATTCTCTCACCTTGAGCCCACATCCATGTGACTCAAGGGATAAGAAGAGACCCACTCTCATTTCAAAATAAAAAATCCATAATCTATGATTTTCCATAATAAGATTGATTAGGCTTAATCCTAATTGGGGCTTCTCAAACCTATAAATAGAGCCCCCTCCATTCCTTGTAAAAGAGGGAGATTACACACATTGTATACCACTCCTAACTCTAGTGTGTAAGGAGATAGTGAAGCTTGAAGCTTGAAGCTAGTTATGTCATTGTGAGAGCTTGAGTGATGCCATACTCCCTATCATAATTGTATCTTGCCTTTGTGCATAAATAAGATTAGTAGTTTGGGTGCAATTGTGTACAAAATCTTGGACTCCTCCAACTCCAAAGTTATTTTACCAAAGCGGTACGATGTTTGATTTAAGGTAAACTCGATCCTTGTATTTTGTGGTGTGATTTTATGCTTGGAGGCTTGAGGGCTTGTTTTTGATTTGTTGCTTTTCAATTCATGGTAAGAGGGTTATATGGTGAGAGGGCTCCCGTAACCTTAAGATCAAGTGCATAGCGACAACAAAATCAAGCTTATATTGTCTCTCCAAGTTCTTCTCCAAGTTTGGTGTGCATCCATTTGTATTATGCTAGTCTCCTCCACACACAATATCATATGTTATGAGTGTTGTTGAGAGTGTGTGTGCCTTTTTGATTGATGTATATGGTTAGCTTGTATTGATTTGCTACAAGGAAAGATTTTTGGTGTCCTAGTTCACACACATAACTAGGTGGTGCCCCTTTTCTTGTTGGGTGTGTGGTTTTGGGGTTCTTATGTTTGTGTGGCGTTGTGCCCCAAGCCCATTGAGCAACACGGGAGCCTTGAGGAGTGCTTAGAGGCCGCTCTTCTTGTTGCCCGCCCCGGACCGTCTCAGTATATCAATCCGTCATACGTGTACATATCAATCATTCATCTCAAAACAAAGTAATCATAACTAATACATATCATCTCACACTCATCTTTAGTCCATAATCTTTCAAGGCATGCGTATTCAAATCAATCACAATCAGTTTCAAGTATAAAATAAGCTTTTAATTTAAACTATCTTTAACTTCTCTTTATCTTTTAAGTCACATGGGAATCCTTATTTTTAACATAATCAATTTTCATGTTCTAACGAGAGAGGTCATCTTAGTCACTATAGCTAAGTCTTAACTATGCTTGTGCATTAGTCCATCTGGTCTATATAGACAAGGTAGTCAATCTTGATAGCAATTTCTAAGGCAAAGTCTAACAACTGGTCTCTTTGGGAGAGTAATATCTTTCAATTTATGTAGAATTATAGAAAGATCAAAACTGTAAAGTTTAGGACTTCTAATGCTTTATAAATCATGTCTTAGTGATGATTCTCTAAAAATGAGTTCTGAAGTCTCTTTAAGAGCATTCAAAACAGTCAAAGTTGTGTTTTCAGCATAAAATTATCAAAAACAGTCAAGTGTCCTTTGTACTCGAATAACTAAAAAAACGAAAGGGATTTGACTTTCTAATGTCTCATACACTCTTGTAGAGTTTTTTGTTGTCTAAAAATTCTTTCTTTATGTCAAAATCTGATTCTAAACATATGGAAAGATAAATGCTTCGCAAAACAGTCCCTAATGAAGGTTATACCTAAAATCTAGTCACAAATTAGTCAAATATTCTATCGTCTAATTCTTTAACTCCAAAAGTGTTTATTCTATGAGTTGGACTAAGGCAATCAACAACAACAACTCTTGGCGGGAAACCCTCTCTCTTCTCTTCTTGCGGTGTTCTCTTATCGTTGCCATGGTTAAGCATGCCGTACATTAACTCAGATTCTCTCATATACACGCTTATCGATATATTTATTTAATCTCAAAAGAATTTAAAGTAAAAAATAGAAAGTGTGTACTTTCTCGATATATTTGCTAATGTCTTGATTGATTGAGAATCCATGTCTACTTTCCAGAAGTTATGGAAGAGCTGTTTGTAGATTTGGTAAGCCTCTCAGATTTGCTGTCAAGGTTGCAACCTACAACATGTATAACTTCGCGCACAGTTATCAGAAACTAGTCATATGGGTACTTAAAGTTACCAAAACACATGCTACAATCCATCGCACGGAATCGCCAAAATCAGCTTTATGTAAAAGTCATATGGGTACTTAAAGTTACCAAAACACATGCGGTCTACAATCCATCGCGTGGAATCGCCAAAATCAGCTTTATGTAAAAGTCGACTTCAAAACTAGGTCACGTTTTACTTTTTTATCAAATTTCAGTTTGCATGTCCATCTATACACTTAAAGGCTTCCTTTGCGCACACTAACTAATTGAAAACTCAATCTTGAATTTTCACTTAATTTCAACACTTAAAATTTTTGCATGCTCTGAAAAACTGCTAAAAATATGTTGAAATTTATTACTGAAATCTATAACATCTAAAACTTAGGATTATCTAAAATCATAACTTGGTTAAACTTAGAGGTATGTTACATTAACATACACTCTCTCTCTCTCTCTCTATATATATATAGATATATATATATATATATATATATATATATATGTATGTATGTATATATATGTATATATGTACATATACATACATACATATACATATACATGTGTATATGTACATGTATATACATACATACATACATATATATATATATATATATATTATGTATATGTATATGTATATACATAATATATATATATATATATTATGTATATGTTATGTATATGTTATGTATATGTATATACATACATATATATATGTGTTATGTATATGTATATACATATACATATACATAATATATATATATGTATGTATGTATGTACATGTACATGTATATGTATATACATATACATATACATAACACACATATATATGTATGTATATACATATACATGTATATGTATATGCATATACATACATATATATACATATATGTACATGTACATGTACATGTATATGTATATATATACACACACACACACACATATATATATACACATGTACATGTACATGTACATACACACACACACACATATCTATATGTATGTATGCATATGTATATACATACATACATATATATATCTATATGTATGTATGCATATGTATGTATATGTATATACACATACATATATATATGTATGTGTACACACACATATACATATACATATATATGTATATGTATATACATATACATATGTATGTATATGTATATACACATACATATATATATGTATATGTACACACACATATATATATATAACATATAGAGAGAGATATGTATGTATGTACATATTTCTCTCTATATGTTATACATACATACATACATATATATATACAACCATGTAAACATACATACATATATATATATATGTATATATGTATGTATGTATGTGTGGTATCATGATCCTAAATTCTTCGGTTTGTACTTATTTGGAACTCCCTCGCTACTATGAAGTCATGTTTAGTTAGCATCCAAGGATTCAGAGAAGTTAGCCAAGGTTAGAATGCTTGCAAGGCAGAGAAGTGCTTTGAAATGGAAGAGTGATCATGCAAGAAATTTTTACCCCCAACTTGACTCTCAGTCTCTAATCAATGTTAGTCATATTATAGCTATTCCAACATAGGGTTGCAATGGTTAATATCCTATCACATGGTCGTCAATATCTTAACACCAGGAAGTCATAATTCCAACTAGGAGTGATAAGGAAGGTTGTAAGTATTGCCTCATGAAGTTTTTATAGTGGTAGTGTCCTTATGTCCCCAAAAGAATGTTATATATTTCGCATGATATAACATCATTAAAATTAACATTTTTTGAAGGTCCAAAAGCTAGAGGAATGCAGTTTTGAGTCTGTAGATGTTGTGTCTTAATGAACAAGAAAAAAATGTCGTTTTAATTTTAGTCTTTTAAGTAACTAAATAAAGGGAAAAGAGTTCAATATACATCAACAACTTAGCTTTAAAAAACCAAGTATAGTTTAGAAGCCATTTGAAATCTTTTTATGTTTTCCATGCCTAAAAAAGAAAAGGAACTTATGTCGTGGAGACATACCAAAATCTTATTAATTTCTTTACATTAAAGGTCTCAATATAACCTACTACAAAAGTAAGCTTTGTACAAGAAAGAAGACATTAAGTCAATAGTAGAGTTTAGCATGTTAATAGATAAAGTAATCCAAAAGTAAGAAAAATACCATATTGGGAAATATGGGAATTTTCCACAAGTTTGGGACACATGGTCAAAAGTTTGGATTTACCATAACTTGAACACCACTAATCCAAAATGAGCGCTTTATAGCTCTTTAGATTCCATTTTTCAAGCGCTTTCCAACGATAGGTCATATGACAGGGTTTTGAGAAACTTACAAACATGTTATCCATGTCCCCTTTTTTAAGTATTCAAAAATGGGAATTGAAAAATTTCCAAATTCACTAATATGGTGTTGGAATACAATTTAAGGTTAAACCCTTGCTATCTAGAGATACTCAAATGGAAAGGACAATAATTAATCATGTTTAACTGCATGCACATGACATAAAGTATGTATATGTATGCAAAATATCCAATATCATCTCTTTCCCCCGAGTCGAATATGTCAAACAAAAGACCCAATATTATCTCTTGCCTCAACTTGATTATGTCAAGCACATGGAATTAAAGCATAAGCATAAGAGAAAAAACATATAATACCTCTAATAACTTCCTAGCCATATTGGAATACCAAAAAAAATGTTAATATAGTCTTTTAAATGCAACGTCAATTTCTAAACAAATAATAAAAGGCATTGAAAACCATAGCTCAAGGGATTGCCAAAATGCAAAAAGAAAGGAACACCTAAATAAGTTAGAGGAAGGTTGGAGGGTTGACCAACTCATAGGGCTCTCGATACTTGGGATGAGAGATAATGCATAATATTTCTTCTTTAAAGGGTGCTTGATCAAGGTCCCTACTGATGGAAACCTTGCCACAGTAGAGGGTAAGGACCAACAAGAATAATATTTTATGCAAGTGGGTAGCATTGTTGAGTTTGTTGTCTTCATTGTGGGCATCCAATAAGGGCTTTTTTGAGTGAAAGGCCACAACAAAGGAGGAACATATTAGAGAGGTTATGTGTGTCATAAGCATGGCATAAGTAGGCCTTATATTGTCATATTATTGTCGCACGTGATAAACCAAAGTTACTAGAAAGTGTAAAAGGAGGAGCATATGGGTAGATATATTTTAGGCCTCTAAGTCTTGAAGGGAACTCACCTGCTAGGTGGTGGTATGAAAACACTTTGTAAGCTTAGTGCATGCAGCTGATTAGTCCATGTTCATAAATGGACACAACAAATATCTAGCCAATAAATCACAATGGTGGTATTGGCTAACAATAAAACCTCCTTCACATGCCATTAAATAAGCAATGGAGTAGGCAACAACGAAGTATCTTCCTAATAATGTACTATCAAAATTTAATTGTTACACTAGTAACTATTACTCTAACTTTATGTTATCATTGGCTTTTGCATGGAGCACCAACCCGTATCCCTCGAATCATCAACTTTAAAGGGACAACATGGAAGTTGTGTCCTTTAGCTAAGCAAGGGGGTTTGAGGGTGGGTAACTGAATCTCTACAAAATAACTAGGCTCATAACTAAGACAACAAATGGCTAGCTAATAGATCATAATGGTGGCATCAGCTAACAACAAAACCTCCTTTCACACAATCTTGAGGAGGCAATGAATTTGTAAGAAGGGCGAATACCATAATGGCCACAATGTATCAATGCACTTTAACTATTGCTAGCTCTAACTTCATGCCAACATTGGCTTTTGTGTGAATTGCCAACAAATATCCGTTCATGAATGGTCAATGTTAAAGGGAAATCATGGAAGTAGTTTCCTTACTAAACAAGGGTTGTAGGTGGTAGATGAAACTCTACAAAACATTGTCTTAAGTAATAAGAACCCTTTACTTAAAGTTATTATGAATATGTTGAGTCCTCAAAATGTTCCTAAAGTATACCAAGAGTCACGCCAAGCATGGACAACAATATCCAGAAGATCACTCAATCTATAAAATGGTTCCAAAAATTTCAAGTTATCATGGTAGGGGGTTATGAGAAACACTAGGTCGAAACAAATAATATAGCTAGTGAAACACCACCATAAGGTGCTCAAGTATATGATAATTTTGTGTTTGTGTGTGAAGATAAGCCTATGCACAACAATTCATAATATAATCACCACCCTGAGTTATTAGGAACTTAAATCAAAGATGACATTGAGGTATTCCTAGTATAGAACATGTTTCCATTTACACAAGAACTTTTACAACAACAAAAGTAAAAATGCCCCAATCTAGGAAAAAGTATTGCTTACTTCCTCTCTGTGTTTATCTTTTTATTTATTTGGCCTCCTATAGACTTTAAAATCAACCAATAAATTAATCTATCTATCTCTCACACACTCACATAGATGCAAAATAAATAAAATAAAATAAAATATCTATCTCTCACACGCTCACATAGATGCAAAATAATAAAATAAAATAAAACTCATAAACCTTCATGAAGAATACTAGCATAATCTCAGATTGCCCACTCAAAGATGAAATCAAGAAACCAAAACTTTGAACTTTAAATGTAGCCAAAAGAGTTAAATGCTTGAGTGACAATTTAAAATTATGTCAAAACCCAATGTGCATCTCTAGGAAGCTAACAAACTTTATAAACATCTAGGTTGTCCAAATCCATTACGCTAGTAGCAAACATTATTCGTCATAAATATGTGGCAAGAGAATCCATGGCCCCAAATAGACATGCATGATTGTCTTGATACCCTCACCGTAATGTGCACGAGGAGGCATGTCCAAACCTAAGGTGCCTCTCTAGGAAGCAAACCTAAGGAGCCTCTCTAGGAAGAAAACAAACTTCATAAACATCTAGTTTTCCTGGATCCATTGTTATTAGTAATGTTATATGCACATCGTATCTAGCTCTGATGTCTTACAACATTCACATTAGATACAAAAATAGTGCTAGAGAAAACCATACAATCTATTAGCAATCTTTTGTGTTTAGAAAAACGTTCAATAGTAGTAGTGTGATAATAATGGATCTTGGGGTGGCCACTATGTAAAAACCCATGTAGCACGTGAGTTCAAGTTGTAATTAGAAAACCCCATATTTACATATTTTTAAAACCTAGATACACCCCTTCTATAAATGTGTAAATATTTTTGAAATATTTACATATTTTTAAAATCTAGATAACCCCCTTCTGTAAATTTTATGATGATAAAAGAACCTCTAGTATCAAAATTTCCACATTTTAAATTGGAAAATCCCTTATTTCTGTAATTACACATAAGACTAGAACCTATTATTTTGAACCAGTTCGGAACTCACATGTTGTCTTATGCATTTTTCAGTGACCCTATTGGGTAATTGCTCTTTTAGAAGCAAAAGTGCATGCTCAATGGGAGCAAAAAAGGCTTAAATCATAATGGTAAGTTGGTTTTTCTTTATACTTTTGAGTATTGGCATCGTGCATGATCAACCTTCTAGAAAAATAACATGCCCATTCTAAAGAAAGGATTTCATGGTGAGAAGATATTTATATAAAATAATCAATCATAGTATATATATATATATATATATATATATATATATATATATATATATTTGTTATCCCACTTTTATTTAGTGAGATATAAATTGTATGATGCTATTTGAAAAAAATAGAACTTGTGGCTATCTAGTAGAGTGATAATTACTGTGGCTTAGAGAGGACATTGAGAAGGAGGTTGTATATGGACATAGAGTTGGAGTTGGAGAGCTGAAGCTAGAGCCAAATTGGAGTTGCACATTACAAACAGTTGGTATCTTCTTGAAGTGATGCTTCCAAGCACAGTACTTCTTAAATAAGTTTAGTCAAGAATATAGAATTATGCAAGATAGCCACATTGTTATGTGTGTCAACAATGGCTCCTATCCAGTGAAAGTTATTAGTGAGAATTGTCTTCAAAATGTACTTTTTATTCCAAGTATAAAGAAGAATCTTCTTTCATTGTGCACTCTAGCAAGGGAGGGTCTTAATGTTGTAGAACAAGACATGCAAATTGTGCTTATGGAACTCTAAACCATGGTTTTTACAAATTGGACATGTATGACAGGTGTGATGATGCTTATGCAGACACTTCACATGCAATGAAAGATACCAAATATCCACAAGATCACTCAATCTATAAAATGGAACTAAAAACTTAAAGTTATTATGGTAGGGAGTTATGAGAAACACAAGGTTGAAACATATAATATAGCTAGTGAAACACCACCATAAGGTGTCCGAGTATGATAATTTTGTGTTTGTGTGTCAAGATAAGCTTATGCACAACAATTCATTATCTAATCACCATGAGTGATTAGGAACTTAAATCAAAGATGACACTAAGATATTCCTAGTATAGAACATGTTTCCATTTAAAAGAACTTTCACAATAAAAGTAAAAATGACCCAATCTAGGAAGAAGTATCGCTAACTTCCTCTCTTCCTTTATCTTTTTATTTATTTGGCCTCCCTCGACATTAAAGTCAACCAATAAATTAATCTATCCATCTATCTCACACACACTCATACATGCAACATAAAATAAAATAAAGCTCTTAAAACATACTAGCGTAATCTCATATTGCCCACTCAGAGGAAATCAAGAAACCAAAATTTTGAACTTGAAATATAGCTAAAGAATTCAATCCTTGAATTACAATTTAAACTTATGTCTGAATGCAAGGTGCCTCTCTAGGAAGCAAACAAACTCCATAAACATCTATTCTGCCCAAATCCATTATGCTAGTAGCAAACATTATTCATCACAATATGCAGGGCAAGAGAATCCATGGCAATATATATTGGTCCGCCTTTGCAATGTCATCCCCAAATAGACATACATGATCATCTTGACACCCTTGTCCACAATGTGCATGAGGAGGCATGTCCAAAAACAAGATGCCTCTCTAGGAAGCAAACAAACTCCACAAACATCTATTTTTCCCAAATCCATTGTTCTTATAGTAATATTGTGCACATCGTATGTAGCTTTGACATCTTACATGTGCACATTGGATAAAAACCTAGTGCTAGAGAAAACCATACCATTGTTCTTATAGTAATGTTGTGCACATCGTATGTAGCTCTGACATCTTGCAGGTGCACATTGGATAAAAACCTTGTGCTAGAGAAAACCATACCATTAAGGCCAAAAATGAAAAAAAGGGTCGTGTGAGGATTAAATCAACTTTCTTAATCAAAGTGATTTAGCTAAAATAGTAGAGACAAATAGCTATATTAAATGTGTCTCTTTTAGGGTGAAAGCATGGAATGGTGGCTCAATAGTTGGTGTCCATGGACACCAACTATTGGGCTATCCCTCGAAACATAGTTAAAATATTAGTGTGTCAAAAAGGACTTGAAAAAGTAAAGGAAAATGGAAAAAACAAACAAACTAATACGGTCTCATGATTCCACCACTCTGAGAAGTGATTACGGGCCTCTCTCTCTCTCTCTCTCTCTCTCTCTCTCTCTCTCTCTCTCTCTCTCACACACACACACACATTGAGTTTCATCTATTTAAGGACTACATTCAATGGAAGATAGAAACTCACAACAAGGTACGCACATTATGGAAGTTTATTATTCACAACATATCCATGCTAGTGAAGCGACTTCATTATTGGAACAAGAATTAGACAATTCTTCACAACAAGGACACCTTCTTGGAGACTTTCCAGATTAGCCACCCATTGGTCAGGGAAGGATGTTCTATTGAGCTACATGGAACATAGGTCTTTGAGGCAACCCTTGTGCAGTCACATGTGAATTTCGAAATAAAGAAATATCTTAACGAGGACGAAGTTAGCTCAATGAGGAAGTATGAATCACATGTCAAGCGAGAGTATCGATAGTAGCGATGTGGCAGATGGAAGCAAGTAGAAATCAAAAGCACTTAAGATAAACACATTGAAGGAGAAGACATTGAAGAAAGGAAGAGGCATACTATTGAGCACATTTTGACAAAGTTGAGTCATTATGGGAAAGATGATAAGAATGAAATAATGCAAGAAATTCTAAATGATAGAGCGCATTTTGCAATGCACAGACGATATACTTTTCTAGTGTATGGGCCTTATTTCTGCATTTAGAAGGTCCTTACAGGTGTTGAAGAATCCAAAATCTAATGATGATGAGATTTTCTTGAAATGCAGCGCACAAGCATACTTGTCAATAGGTTAATGCATGGTAATGAGACCCCTGGGAGAGAACTTAGTCTTTCTCAAGCTACAAGACTTCTTAATATTCATCCAAGGAATTTTTATTCTACTTTGCATAGAGCTTAGAGTGATGCTACATCTTCAAGCATGTTGGCATTGGGGACTTATGTAAAAGAAAGTCCTTTTATGGTGGTTTATCTCATGAAGTGAAGGAGATAGTTATTAGATTCTAGATAGAGCACACCAGGGTGTCTCCAAATAAGAAAGACATCTATAGGCAACAACTTGGCTACAAACAATACATCAAACATTTGGTGCACTTAATGAATCTCAGGTATAAACATATCTCATACCATATGTTCAGTGTTATTCATTGCACACACAATACTGTACATACCACATGGTATTGCCTGTGAGCTATCAAGCTCTTCTTATGCTATCTAGATCTATCTTTCATACATAGCATTGTCGGTCCTACATAGCTAGTGCACAAACATTGAGGAATAGCTCTATTGTGCATGTCTTTGTGCTATATATAGCACACAAACGTTTGCTAATATGTGCTATGAATACATATATCATACATATTTGCTTCATTACACAACGTTTACAGTGTATATGTCCTTGTGATATATAGTAGAGACACTCTCCTATATATAAGTATGTTGTTGAAGCTCTCTGGGCTATACAGTAACAAACTAGATATATAGCATATTGAATTTGAATATATAGGTGTTATAATTACTTCCAATGAGCTAATAACTTAGTCTGTGCTATATGGCATTATTTGTGCTATATAGAACAACTGTATATATTAATAGCACAGTAACTCAGTCTATGCTATATTGCACAACTGTATATATTAATAGCACAATAACTTAGTCTGCGTTTTACGGAATTATTTGTGCTATAGTGCACAACTGTATATATTAATAAGACAACCATAGATAATTATATGTGCTATGAAATTATACACCTCAAAAATATAGCATGCATATGTATGTGATATATAGCTATTAATATTTAATAATACCTCGTCAATGCTATATATCTCGGTCTCTGCTATATAGCTATGTGTATGTTATATAGCTATTCCACAAGGACTTACATTTCTCTCTGCTATTAATATTTAATAATACCTTATCTATGCTATATAGCTTTGTCTCTTCTACATACCTATGTGTATGCTATATAGCTAGTCCATAAAGACTTACATGTCCCTTTGCTATATAGCATATGAATAAACAAAATAGCACATTTACTTATAGTTATGTGTGCTATGAACTACACATAAAAAAATATAGCATGCATATGTATTTGCTATGCTATATAGCTATTAATATTTTTATCTTACTCTGTCTGTGCTATATAATTAGTGCACATTAAAAATATCGCATGCATATGTATTTGCTATGCTATATAGCTAGCTATTAATATTTTAATCTTACTCTATCTGTGCTATATAATTAGTGTATAAAAATTTAAATATGTCTAGCTTACTCTATCGCCGCTATAAAAAGCACAGTCTGTGGTATATAGTTATATGTGTCTTCTTATGCTTTATATACATGGATAGTTATCTTTCTACAATTCATACCTGTGAGTAAATTTGTGTGGTATTTTTAATGATTTTGTTTGTGTCTTTTATAGCTATGATTTTAAGTTTTTTACTGGATTCTTTCCCATTACTGGAACATAGGTAATTTTAGATCTTTTTAGCAAAATCCCATTGAGGTCAAGAATAAAAAAATTATCCTTTGTGAGGATACAGGCGACGCAATAACCTAAAAAGGCATCACATGGTGTACTATTTCAGCTGCATCATCTTTAACCTCAGCATTTGTATCAGCCATTGTAGCAACCTCACTGATAATTTTATCATTCATAGCTCCACAAGTGGGAGCCTCAACATTGGCAGTTGCATGAGCATTAGTAGCATCCCCAACATGGCAGTTCCTTGCGTTATCAGCATCTGCCCCACAATTTTGCGCATCATCCACTTGATCAAGGAAAATATCATCAGCCATCTTCCTTGCTGTGGCAGCATCTGCCCTCGCATCAAAAGCTTGCACATCAACATCTGCTGTAGCGTTAAAATCTTGTGCATCATTTGTAGCATCAACCATTTTCTTATGTGCAAATGACCAGCAAGAAAAGGGGTTTGTGCTGATGGGATTGCATTCCAATTGTCCCCGAGGCACAATCCAATTGGTCAATCCAATTGGTCACTGCTCGTGCCTAGGTTGCAAGTGTTTGTATCTGCAACCCCTGCTATATATCCTACTTTAGCAATCTCAGCAACTCTCTTTGACTTTTGGCTGGAAGCACTTTTACCCTTTAGAATTTTGTACTTGGATGGATCTTTTGCCCTTTTTTTAATGTTCGTTCGAGAAGGACATCCTGCACATCATCGTTAAGAGAGACTGCACTATAAGACAACGTGACTAAGCATGTTTTTGGTCCCCTTTTAACAATGGTCAATGTATTTGGCATATCTATAACATGCACCAATAGAAAAATAATTAACAATATACATTTTTTAACTCTATCCTCATTAGGAAGTGAATGGGGTCTTCTTGGGCCCTTTAGTTTGCCCAAGCCTAATCAAGGTGATTAAGGAATAGCCAAATGGGGGGTTGCCATGTGGACTGAAATGTTGGGTTTGTAAGAGAGGTGTAAGAGTGGTCAAAGGGTGCACTTTTCCCCCCCAAAAGGGGGGGGGAGGCAATTTTACAATTTTCGGACCTCCATAACTTCTACATACAAGCTCCGATTTGAGCGGAGATTATAGATCCGTGATCTACGCATCAAGAGCTTTCCATAGATATGTTACATGATATGGTTTTGTTCGCTAGATTTTAAATTCCATTTTTCCTCCAAAATTCAAATTCGAATAAAGTAGCCGTTTTGAAGCTTCTAATTAGAAAACGTTTCTTCTTAAGAGAAAAGGTTTGACTCCTTAAACTGCCAAATAAAAGGGCCCAAGAAGCCTTCCATTGAGGTCCTAATGTAACCATGTAGTGTGAAGTGTACAATAAATGGTGCAAGTGTTTAAACAGTATGCAATAAGGAAAAGGTACAAATGCAGAGAACGAAACAACTAAATTAGAAGACAAAATCCATTTTCAAGCAATCTTGCCCTTGGGCTACAATATGAAAACAATGGAATGCCACATTGTTAATTAGCATCATCAGAGTGCTTAGACTTATCACTAGAATACAGTTTCTGCTTGGTAGATGGTTTTTTCTTCTTTACAAAATGACTAAGGGGTACAACTAGCTCATCACCACCTAGGCTCTTGGGGGTTGATGTTGTGCGCTTCGGAGTTGGCTTCTTCTGCCTTGGGGATGGCATTCCCTTGAAACAATTAACTTCCGCACGTATCCCCGCCAATGTTTCTTTCAAATCAGCATGAAGTGTTGACTCCACTTCACTTGCCCTATGCACCATCAGCATTGTTAGGTCATCTTGGGTGATAGAATTGACCATCTTTGTGGGATGACATGTGAGAATTGTTCTAAAATAACACATGTGGAGACATGTTTGATAACTGAATTCAGGATTGCAAGTTAAGTTTAAGTATAAAATAACATAATATAGTAACCTGTGGCTTGCATGGATATTTGTGATGGCGCTCCGTAGGCTCTTAGACCACAAACCCAGATGTTCATTTTTCTATACCTGAAAATCACATGTCAGATGTTACGCTTGAAGCATCAGCTTTAGCAACTACTAAGATATCATATGCATCCCTTACCAGTGCTCTGTTCTTTCTTGATAGCTTTGCGATTTAGCCCCATCATACCCTTTGCCCTCTCATGGATGACATGTTTGCAACAATTAGGAGCAACACAACTTCCATATCCTCTGTAGGTATGAGCAAAGCATAACATATGGTATACATAACAGCAAGGCAATGGAAATACATCAAGGGTAGTAGCATTAAAAGGGAACCCATAACCTGTGCAAAGAAAGGAGTCCTCAACTAAGGCCCTCTTACTAAAGTCTTCAACGACACTTGGGGGGAGAGGTAAAAATGTAAACTTCCCATATGGTCAGATGTCACCTCCGTACTTTCACAAAACTTGAGATGGCCAGTTTCCTTATGAAACTCCAACTCAGTTTCTGCCAATAATCTCTGAGGAAACAAGAAACAAGTACAAAATCATGTCAATATTCATGTATTTATATCATTGAGATACCATTGAACATTCATGCTAGTATTCATGTATTTATACCATTTATTATTGATCCTGTTATATAGCACATGTGGAGATCTTTAAAGCCAAATCTCTAAGCTATATAGCACAATCTAACCTATATCCTATAGGTAGATTCCATACAGCAAAAGCACTGAGCTATATAGAATTATCTAAGCTATACAGCACAAAATAAGCTATATAGCATGGGGTAATATACAGACAATCTTAGCTATATAGAACAATCATTGGCCTTGCACTAGGTTCATAATACATGCTCTAAGAGATTATGAGTAATGCTTGTCTTGTATTATTCAAATTGCTATATGGCTCAAGGCATTAAGCTATATAGCTCAATCTTAACTATATAGCACAAACCACTGAGGTACAAAGCCCACCAATATTGGCTATTTAGCATGAAGCACTGAGCACCATAGCCATCTTAGCTATAAACCACATTCACTAAGCTATATAGCATAAAGAATAACCACTGAGTTATATAGCCTAATATAGCATAAAACACCTTTATCTTCAGATATATAGCATAGAGCAGTTAACTATATAGCCCAATCTTAGCTATATAGCTGAAAGCATTGGGCTACATAGCTAAATCTTAGCTATATAATTGAAAGCATTGGGCTAAGCAACATTCACTCAGCTATATAGCCTAATATAGCATAAAAGACATGCATTGTCAGCTATATAGCACAAAGCAATTAGCTATACAACCTAATCTTTTCTATATAGCTTAATATAAGGTATATAGCAGCACAAAGCATTGAGCTACATAGCCTAGGCTTAGCTATACATAGCAATAGCACACACTTCATGGTAAATACTATAGACCACATTTCCTCTATGTTATGATGTTATTGGGACTATTATATATAATACACAAAAACCAATATACCTACAAAACCAAGCTATGTAATCTTAAAGGCTAGCTAGCTAAGTGCCATACCTTTGCATTTGCAACCTTTTCCTCTAATTGTGCGATGTCTTCCTCAGCTATCTTCTGAATCTTCTCCATTAGTATTAAAATCTTATCTCGATTAGATTATGAACTCAAGGAGTTAATCTCTCCCTAAAGCTAGCTCACACAACTGCTATGCTGGTGGGCACTCTCAACCCGATGTAAATATCTCACTACAACTTCAACCATGCTTGTTGCTTCTTTGAAAGATCTCTTTGCTAGAATCAGCCTCTCTTGGACTCCCAATTTCATGTTGTAGATTTGGTCCATTTCTGTCGCATACCGCATGGTGTGTGGTCCCTGGTCACCCATGCATACATCTATTTTAGTGGACCACCCAAGTCCATCTGATTGTCCCGCTTTCGCTGCATGCATTTGTTCTTACAATCTCTTTCATTTGTTTGCTATATGATGTGTTTCCTCTGAGCTCTTCATAGCCCTCTCTGAAAGTGAGCCCAAGCAATAGTGCAATCTACTTTAGTTGGTAGCTATTCTTGCAGCAACACAGTTCTCCATGGTAAAAGCCTTTGTGAATTGCTGACCAACTTTGTAAATGAACGGACCCTCTTGGTACACATCCCAATGATGATCAACCAATGCCTCTGCAAACTCTGCCCTCACATGATAGGCTTTCACCTTCTTATTGCTCCCTTGAACTGGCTTCGGGCATGTGAACACTGTATTCCACTCTTTATCAAGAATGTTGTTCTTGCCATGTAGAGACCAAGGATCAACTCCATCCAAGGAAAGGCCACAATCCTCAATGAAATCATGTACATAATGACAAAACTGAGTCTGCAAGGGCGAGGCCACATTCTTTATGATAGATGTGGAATTTTCATTATGCTATCTTGAAGATCTTGATTTTCCCATCCTATACCAAACCAAATGCATCCAAAAAGAGCATAACTTGTTGCAGACCCTTTATTAACATTTAAAAATACTCTACACATGCTAGAGAATCTATATTGCCCCAATTTCTATACACATGCTCAATTTTTGAACTCTTTTCTCTCAATTTTTCTCTCCAAATATCGACAGTACAAATTGCAAACAATTAAATGCAAACACAGCACCAAAATGCAACCTCTGAACATGCAAACAAAGCTAGAATTTGAAGGTTATAGTACCCTTCCCAAGGAGTCAAAACCTTCATAAGAAGGGTGAAACATAATTACCCTTCAAAATAAGGAAAGGGTTTTGGAAAATTTAGTTATATGCCCTTCCAATCTCTTCATAAAGAAAAGCAAGGTCTCCTGGGCAAAGCCCTTCAAAAAAATTTAGTGCATGAAATCACATTACTCAGCTCTTTTTGCAGTAGCCTTGTGATTAGCACCGGTGCAGAAGGAAGTCAATGGTGTGAAAGCTCCAGAGAATTGTAGAATGAAATTTTGCGGGACTTTAGTATAGTACTTGAAACGCACTAAAGAGAGGGGTGTGAGGGGCATTATCATGACATAAAGAGGCCACTACATATGTTCAAACAAATTTCTACTGAACATTTCTAATATTTCATTTTCCATGCTATAGAGCCTTCAAACAAAACAAAACAAAAAAATGTTTTAAGCCTTTACCTTTGCTATCAAATTTAGCTGTATAACTCTTATAGCATTCCACCATTCCATGCTTTCACCCTTTACCTATATTTAGAGGAGAGTGTCTTTAATATGCCATCCATCACATATCTATAGTGTCTTTAATATGCCATCCATCACATATCTATAGTGTCTTTAATTCACCTATTCTTGATGGCTGTGTTACCTACTTTAGTACACGTTTTCTAAAATAAGCTTATTTCAAATATTTGAATCCATAACATACTTCTCTCTTCCATAGGGTATGACACGAGTTTTTCCCTCTCTTTTCTTTTTACTATCTTTTTTTCTCTACCCGCCATCTCTTGCTTTCTCTTTGAATCATTTTTACTACTATGGCAACTCCAAGGGTTGATCCACACTCAAAGAAAAGACACCATATCAACTCGGTGTTTGACAAACTCTATTGCACATGGAGAAGTATTCATCATAAAGCTCTACATGATGAGGCTGCAGCTCAAAGACTACATGCATAAGGGAAGAAGCATGTAGATTTATGGGGTCAAGGAGGTCTATACCCTCTTGACCCATCAACTAGTAATCCTCCATCATTTAGGACTTTGCATGATCTTGTTTGATTCAATGGGGATGGTAGAGAAGGCTTATTTGGATACTACTCAAGATTAAATAATCAAGCTACTCTTCCCATTGTCAACACACACACATGGCTGAAACTATGCTTGGTGTGTACAAGAAATCTAGTAAAGGGCTAAAAGACATTATGATCTCACAAACTCAGCATGTAAATGAGTTAGAAAGACTACTTCAATCATCTCAGGAAGAGGTAACATAGCTTAGACAAACCAACAAAAACTTGGAGGAACATACACTCCAAAAAACCCAACTATTAGCAATCTTTTATGTTTAGAAGAACGTTCACTAGTAGTAGTGTGATAATACTTACACTTAGGGTGGTCTCCCTTTGTAAAAACCCATGTAGCATATGCATTCAAGTTGTAATTATAAAACCCCATATTTACATATTTTTAAAACCTAGATACACCCCAGGAATATCTAAATATTAACATGTTTTTAAAACCTAGATACACCCCTTATGTAAATTTTATGATGATAAAAGAACCTCAGGTATTAAAATTTTCACATTTTAAATTGGAAAATCCCTTATTTATGCAATTCCACATTTTAAATTGGAAAATACCTTATTTTTGCAATTCCACATAAGATTAAACCTTATTATTTTGAACCAGTTTTGAAGTCACATGTTGTCTTACACATTTTTGGTAATTGCACTTTTAGAAGTAAATGTGCATGCGCAAAGAGAGAAAAAAGGCAAAGCATAATGGACAGCTAGTTTTTCTTATACTTTTGAGTATTGATATCGTGTGCATGATCAACCTTCTAGAAAATAGCATGCCCCTTCTAAAAAAGGATTTCATGGTGAGAGCGGATTTTTTTAAAAAGCAATCATAATATATATATATATATATATAATCCCATTTTTATTTAGTGAGATATAAAGTGTATGATGCTATTTGGAAAAAAAAAGGACTTCTTAGGCACAGCCTAGTATGATTTGCATGGTCTCAAAAAGCAGAGGGTGAAGACTAAGCCAGCCAAATATGGACCTAGAACAAAGAGATGGTATAAGAAGGTTAAGCCAGCAAGTTACATCTTTGTGGCCTTTATTGAGAATCCAGTGGGGACTAGACCAACAATGAAAATTTGGTTTCAAAAAGGATGAGGTGAAGGGTGAGGTTATGGAAAAACAGGCTCTTAGGGGCTGCTCAACTGAAGCTTTGGTTGAGGCTTGTATTTTGCTTGGGTACTAGTTGTCTTGGGAAGAATCTTCTTTTGTTTCTGAGGATGATAGATGAGATTTGGTGTGTAGCCTGCTTAATGATGGTTGACTTATCTGTTGTTGAGGGCTGATTGTGGGGCTGGAAAGAATGCTATGTAAAGTTTTTCCTTTCTTTTTATAATATATATCTATTGATTTAAAAAAAGGACTTGTAGGGACTTATTGTTGTTGAGGGCTGATTGTGGGGCTCGAAAGAATGCTATGTAAATTTTTTCCTTTCTTTTTATAACATATATCTATTGGTTAGGACTTGTGGCTATCTTAGTAGAGTGATAATTACCTATGTAAATTTTTTCCTTTCTTTTTATAACATATATCTATTGGTTAGGACTTGTGGCTATCTTAGTAGAGTGATAATTACCGTGGCAATGTGGGGACATTGAGAAGTAGGTTGTCTATGGACATGGAGTTGGAGTTAGAGTTGGAGCCGGAGCCCGATTGGACGTAGTATTGAGCATTTTCGGCCACAACAGCGCCAGCATCATAGATGTCTTTGGAAAAAGGGAGGAGCGGTAAAACCTCGTCATCGTCCTCGTCAGCATGCTGCAAGGACCGAGTGACACGTCGGAGCTCGTCTGCCACGTGGCTCATGGAGGGGCGTTCAGCACCACGTAAGGCGAGACAGCGGTGAGCGAGGGTGGCGACAGCCATGACGGAGGAGCGAGTGCGCCCGTTAGCATCACTCGGTAGGGTGGAGGGGTGCTCGATGCGAGGGTCAATTAGCTCTGCGCCCCTGCCTTCTTGCATGCGATTGATGAAGAGGAGGGCAAGGTTGGCGAAGCGGGGCTCGCGGGTGCGGTTGTCAACGGGCTTGAGGCCAGTGACGAGCTCCACGAGCATGACGCCGAGGCTGTATACATCACTCTTGTCGGTGAGCTGGAGCGTCTGAAAATACTCGGGATCTAGGTACCCGATGGTGCCCTGCACTGCCGTCGACACGTGCTCCACACCGTCCGGCAAAAGGCGGGAAACGCCGAAGTCCGCCACCTTGGCGTCCAAGTTGTCATCTAGCAACACGTTCGCCGACTTCACGTCCCGGTGCAAAATGGGGGGTGAGGCGGCTGCATGCAAATACGCCAAAGCCTCTGCCGTCTGCCTTGCCACTTTGAGCCTCTGCTCCCACCCCATTACAGTAGCTGCCGCCTGTGACTCCAAGTTTTCCGCCACATTGCCATTCGACACGTACTCATAAACCAACAGAGGCGTCGCTGTCTCCAAACAGCAGCCCAGCAGCCTCACGATATGCCTGTGATTTATCTGCATCAATATGGCCATCTCATTCAAAAATTGCTCATTATTTCCATCTCCGCCCGTATTTGCCTTCTTTATCGCCACCACCCTCCCACCTTCAAGCGTTCCTTTGAAGACCGTCCCAAAACCTCCCACCCCTAGCTTCATTTCATCTGAATAGTTGTTTGTAGCAGCTTTCAGCTCCTCTGCACTGAATAGCTTTGTTGTCTCTCTGCCCCCTGCGGCTCCTATATAAGCTTGTAGCTGTAGGCCACCATTCTGCATGAAATACTTCCTTCTTGTCCTATGCCTCCACCATATTGCGAGGAAGATAAAACTGCCCATCAACAAGGCCAACCCCAAGATGCCTATTCAAAAACAAAAGGCAAAAGAAGGAAAAGAAATCAGATCGAGTCTGTTTCGTGGGTGTGTGTGTGTGAGAGAGAGATAAATATTTCATTATTTTATGGCACAAAAGGTAAAATTTTTAACTTTAACGTAAACATTCAGCAATTATACATTAATCGTTAACCTTGGGGAAAAGTGTCAGCATTCAAGATATCAAGCTTTCTCTAGTCTTAGACCCTTGAAAAATTTCATACAATTCTAAGCTTTAAGCTTAGGAAAGAGCAAGGTGTCTCCCAAGCTACTTACCACCACTAATGGCAAAAGCATTTCTCAAGGAGGGTGAAAATCTGCAACCAGATCCATTTCTGTGGCCGTCTCCCACATAGAACCGAGAATTGCACTTGCATGTGTAGCTCCCATCTGAGTTATGACATGTTGTAGTTCTCAGAATGCAATCATTGTTTGAAGGATCTGAGCATTCATCAATATCTGAAACAGTATACAAAGCGTGCGAGTTAACACAAGCGGAAGAAACTGACGTAAAATTAATCAATGGCAATCAATATATTAGCTTGATTGATATGCAAATAGGTGATAAGGGGGTTACTTAGAAAGCCTTTCATCTGTGAACAAAGAATGTATCCATGGCCTTTCAAGGAGATGAGATTCACAGATAAGCATATTTGGAAATGCCCTTATCTATATGATGCCTACGTCTGAATTAAAAAAAAACTCATAATCCCTCAAGCAAAATTGGCAACAATGAGCAAGAAATACATACCCACACAGCCGGATCCCTTTGAATAGCCATCACCCTTATATCCAGAAGCACAAGAACACAGATATCCAGGGACTCCAACCACATTAATGACATTTGAGTGGTTGGAGCAAGCATTACCAAAACTATTGCTGGTATTTTGATTTGAAGGCAATGCCCACTTAAGCTTTAAGCGGTAAGACTCATTATCAAAGTCTGTGAAATTCGGATAGAAAAGGGTGGCAAAGTATTTAGAGCAGGAGCTATCTGCAGTAATGGTGTCATTTGAGAAGAGCGAGCTAGACTGTACTGTGTAGGAAGCAATGCGGGAGGATGAGTCTGGGGGCAAGGTGGAGACACAGCACGTCCTACCGCCACATTTCGGATTGTTATCGTCTCGCGGGCACAACACAAAGCAACCACCCACATCAACATCAGAGTAATCATCCTCGGAAGAGTTCTGTTGCGAGCTGCTATTTGCATAATTGCCAGTAACAAGCACGCCATCCGTCGTGCAACCGAAGCTTCCGAACTTGTTATCATCTGATATGAAATATGGGGCCGGGAAGGATGGAAGCCCTATAGTCGATGCTGCAAGTCCACATGTTTGATTTTCTGTTAAGCGCAGAACTGTTCTCAAGCTGGTGATATCAACAATGAGGCTATCGTTGTGGATTTCTATCACTTGGAGCTGGGTGAGATTGCCATTGTATGTTGCGCTGTTGGAGATCAACAGCTTCTCTGAACCGCACTGGAGCTCAAAAGAGGAGGAGAAGGAGGGGCATGCAAGAGAGCTTGTTAGCTTAAAAGGGTAGCGAACTGTGAGATTGCCACATGTCTGGTTTAAGCAGTCAACCCGCGTCGGCTGAGAGGATGTTAAATGACAAAATGTGAGAGAAAATACTATGATTATGATTAATGCCATAGAATTAGAGAGAAAATACTATGAGAGGATGTTAAATGACAAAATGTGAGAGAAAATACTATGATTATGATTAATGCCATAGAATTAGAGAGTATGAGGGGCTGCGAAGAGATGGCCAATATTATTGAGTATATATTGGCTTCCTTTGCAAAGACGAGAGACTTTTCTTATTAGACTAAGTCAAGCGCTACCTCACGCACGTTTTTTTTTTCTCAATATAACTCCTCGTTTTTTTTTTCTCAATATAACTCCTTAACTCAACCTACTTAACTCATTTCTGAAAATTAGGGCTACAAAAGTCCTTAATCCGTACCAAAAAAACACATTGATAGTGTATCGTGTTTATAACACTTTGAGTAGATTTCTATTTCTCAACACATAAATTGGAGCAAAACCTTACATAAACTACAGCAAAACAAAGATGGAATAAATTAAAATTATTAACCGTACATAAATAAAATAAAATAATAAGAGAGCTTGAAAATAAGAAAGAGATCACTATCGACACAACGAATCACCCTTGAATGAGTACGGCCTATCATACCGCTCACCCATATTTATATGTATTAAGGCTTGCTTTTTCAAAAAAATATCTCCAAAAACAAAGCATAGGTGCTTTTGAGTTTCTGAACGTAAAAGCTATTCTAAAATATATAAAGTCTTGGGCCTATTAAAAGTATAAATACTAGTTGATATGTACAAAGGTTTGAGGCCTTGGCCTTCCAAAAATATTAATGTCAAAATATGAAACCATAATTTAGGTATTCACATATCTTCTAAAATATCTCATTTGTGATCCAATAAATGTTCCACTAAATCATCGCCTACATCTAAAATAATATCAGTAAGCATGCACATAATTAGTTAAATATATTAATCTTGACTATATTATTAATGCTGGGTCTCCTACTCAAAGCATCATCAACAACATTCTCACAACCAGGTGTATATTGAACTATAGTGCTGAAAACTTTGAATAAAAGATGCCCACTTAAGCATTAACTAGGAGTAAGCTCATTAACTAGGACTAGATAAGTCTAGGAAATTGGTTTAGAAGTTGCAAGCTCATTAATTAGGACTAGATTGAATTCCATCAGCAAACACAATATGTTCGAGGTATTTAACTTTTTTTTTAAAGAACTCTCTTTTATCTGGGTTGACATAGAGTTAATTCTCCTTCAAAAGATTGAATACTATTGAGCTAGGTTTTTTTCATGCTCATCATTGTCTTTGACAATGAGTAAGATATCAATAAAGAAAATAACCACGAAATTCTAGTACTTCAGGAATATACGGTTCATCATGCATTTAAATATCATTAGAGTATTAGTAAGTCCAAAAGGCATTACTAAAAACTCATAATAACCCGTTTGCGTGAAAAAGATAGTGTTATAGACATTTTATTCGGCCATTCTAATTTGTTATCATATGATATGAAATATGGGCCTGGGAAGGATGAAAGACTTATAACTGATGTACTAGCTGTTGCAAGTCCACATGTTTGATTTGATGTTTCCAGAAATCTAGATAGCCACTTGCATTAGGAACTCAATGGAGTCTTTTTGGGCCCTTTAATTTGCCATGAGATTATGGAAACGTTTAACTTTTTGACAAATAAGAGCCCGCCATGTAAGCAAAAACCAATGGTTTGTAAGAGAGGTGTAAGAGTGGTCAAAGGGTGCACTTTTTCCCCCAAAAAGGGGAGGGGGCAATTTTACAATTTTCGGACCTCCATAACTTCTACATACAAGCTCCGATTTGAGCGGAGATTACAGATTCGTGATCTACGCATCAAGAGCTTTCCATAGATATGCTACATGATATGGTTTTATCCGCTAGATTTTAAATTCCATTTTCCCCCCAAAATTTAAATTCGAATAAAGTAGCCGTTTTGAGGCTTCAAATTAGAAAACGTTTCTTCTTAAGAGAAAAGGTTTGACTCCCTTAAACTGCCAAATAAAAGGGCCCAAGAAGACTCCATTGAGTTCCTAATGTCGTCTCGCGATCCTCCCACATTTGTTATCACATCGAGGCAGTTCCCAATCCTACAACGCAATTCCTTTCATGAAGATCATGTGGGATCTCTACGGCAAGCCAATCACAGTGATAGCCTAATCACTCAATCAACAGCGAGAGAAGAAGCAAGAGGGAAGCATGAGAAAACGAGTGATTAGCACTAATCATACCCAAACCCTAACCCTAAGAATACCACACATGCTAGATTAGAGTTGTAAGAGAGAGGGAGAGAGGGAGAGAGAACACTCCAATGCTATTGCATAAATGGGAGAGACAAAGAAGACGAGAGAGTTAATACACAAGGAAATGTCATGCAAGGCACTGAATCAAATGTTCAACAACCCACTCAAAAGGTTTATCAAACATAATTTTGCATACAGGTGGCAAGCTTAGCAATACAAAGAATGCTTGTCCAATTTTCCCAAAGATGTGGTAATATCTATTGTAGACTTTGCTAAGAATTAATCTTTTAAAGGAGCAAAATGAGATACAGTCAATGCACTAGTATTCAAGCCAAGTTTCCATATTTGTGCATATTACATACTTTCGCATTGGAGGTGACATCCACAAAACGATACAGTTGTATATCTATGATGATAAGAAGCATGATACCCATTTTGTGCAACATTGTTTCATGCTACATTATAATTGGGTATTACCCTATGGTATTCCCCTACAACGTCATTGGGTTTACTCTGATGGTGCTTCGTCTAAATTCAAAGCAAAAAGGCCTTTCTACTTTGTTTCCAGGTACACTGCCATCACAGGGTTGCAAATGACTTGGAATTTCTTTGGCTCTGGTCATGGAAAGGGAGAGCACGATGGTGAAGTAGGGAATGTGGTGAAGAGAGCACTAACTCATGAACAACTCAAGCCTACTAGTGCTAAGCTCCAATGTGCAACTAATGTTGTAAAGTTTTTGTAAGAAACGCTCACATTGTAACCGAGTTCACTGATATGAATCACAAGCTCAGTATGTTAGTAGAGTCTTTTGGGAGATAAAGTTGGGTGATATAGATAGAGATAAGGCATGGAATGTCAAGTTTGTAAGTAATAAACACAAGATCCCTACAATCAGTCTCTCCATACTCTTAGCATGATCCAATAGCATTGAGGGTGCCTCGGTGAGGGTGCCTCGGTTATCATGTTCTTGTAGTAATTGCATTGAACACTTATGGCATAGATGCAATAATCAGTCTCATATTCATAGTTGGGACTACATTGCCCTTGAACCATTGGTAGATGGCATTGAAGAAGACAATGTTGACATTGATATTAACATCGCAAACATTGAGGAGGCCACCTACAAAGGGCACCATGATACCCTTAGTGATGTCCTTCTTGTAGAGACAATTTCGCAGTGAGACAGAGCTAAAAAAGGAGATCCAGAGAAAGCGGACTTCCACATTTTGAAATGCACAAAGGAGACAGAGCTGTGCAAGAGACCTACAAAGGAAGGATGGGGGAATGCCATTGCACGAGGTTGTTTTACTATGAAAGGGTTCTTCTATGCACCTAAAGACGAGAAAACCTCTGAGTTGTGGGATTACAAGTCAATGGCCTTGATAGCAATACATCTTGTACGAGCAGTCAAATTTCCACTGGTTGGACCCACACCCACTTAACAAAAATATGTTTGTCCTATCCCCTGAGGTACATGAAGCTATGTACAATAGTATGCCATTCAATTTTTAGCATACTTGTTAGATACAACGCTATGTAAAACAATATGCCATTCAATTATGTGCATACTTGACATGTTTTTATCTATGCTCATGAAATTTAGTGCTCAGGGAATATGTATTATGTAGCTTCAATGATTAAATTCTCATGAATATTTGATTGGATGCACGTAAACCTTGTCAAAATGAAGATTTTGATGATTTGAGGTAGGCTTTAATGATTCATCTGCCAAAAAGAATTTCACACCCGTGGGGGTTTGTTTTAAAAAAAAACTCCTTACTAATTGTGCTATTTCCCTTTTCAACTCACTATTCTTAAAAATGGCGATAGAGGATACTTTCTTTGCAAATGAGAAAATTAATCCTAAATTGGGAATTCCAATTAATACAACATCAATACATGGAGACACTCAAGTACTAACAGTAGTAGAAATGACGCACAAAGAAGAAGAAGAAGACTGAAAAGAATCTTAATACTTCGAGTCTAATTTATACATACATCTGGTTTTGTTCTGTTTATGATTGCAATATATACTGTATAATCATACACCTTACTTTACAATTGATCTACGTTGGGAGGAAGTGGGTTTGATGAGGAGGTGGGCTTCATCTTCTTCGATGGTCTTCCGTCTTCTTTGTCTTCTTCTTGAGCTTCATCTGCTTTTGGGAGATCTATTTTTGGTAGTTACACCTCTGGATGCAACAATTTTGGAGGAACACTTGCTCTCATTAGATATCTTTTGCCATAAGGAGGCAATGTGTCTGGTTCATTTATTCCTACCTCAAGATCCTGGGCTGTGTATGACAAGTAGTAGGGGCATCTTAGCACTTGACATCCATGCCCCTGACCAAACACCCGCAATGCAAACTGTTTCTCCACAAGCACCACATTCTCAGCATTCAATGGCACATCATATCCACCACAAAACCCGGAGAGTACTTTCAATGCGAATAAAGGAAATTTTGCATTGTCTTTTGAGAACTCTTTATGAAATATAATGATCTGCCCATCAAAATTGTAATAATCATGAGTCAAGTCAACTTACTATCAATTATAAGCAAGTGTCATAAAGTGTATGCACCTTTTGATGATTCAAATGTCTTATATACTCAGTGTGAGACTACCATCCTTTCGATGACTTGTTGATTTTGAACTGCTAGCATCGGATGATCTTGAGCCTCCTGCTCTCTTCCGAAAATCATCATCATATACAAAAACATGCAAGCAATGTAATACATTTAATCGACAAAATACATGTAGAACAAATAATAATAGCTTAAGAAATTTTCAGTACTATTACTTGTTGCTTTTCATCACCCTCAAGCATTTTTCTTGTCCACCACAAAGGGATCATAGACTTATTGTCTTCATGTACGGTAGCTGCTATATATTTGCCCATATCTTCTAAACCAAGATGGTCTGTAATCACTATAGCCTCCTCCTCGGAATTGGCTTTCATATGCTCTAGCTTCATTGAACATGTCCCTTGATATCTCCTTGCCAGGCATATACTCAGAGTCCTGGATTGCAAAATCAACTAGCAGATGTTTGTCAACTCCTTGCTCTACCTACCCCATGTCTACTTCACTATAATTTGCTAAAGCAGCCAAGCAATAGTCTTCATGATATTAAAAGGATGCATAATGTCTGTTAATAATATATAATCACATAGGTCTGCCATAGTAAAGCTAGGTAAAGAAGGAAGTGACAAGTCCCTCTATTCATTCTCATTAGGTGGACTTGCTTCCAATGGGATGATACTCATGGGTGCTGCTACATTGACACCGACAAGGGATGCACAGGTGGGAAACATTTCCTTTTCAGCCTCTGCCCTGTCCTTCGATGGATCAATAGCCACCTCTTCTTCAACTATATCATCCTTGATTGGCACTTGACTGCTTGGTAAATCCGTTGTCTAGGGCTCGGAGTCTTTAGTAAGGAGATGCAGAAAACAAAGAAATCTATAATTGTATTTGAGAATGCGACACTTCTTTGAGTGTAATGGGCATTTCTCCTCTACTCTACTGCCGCAGTTGGGATCTTTTTATAAGACAGTGGTTGAGCCTTCTTTTCATGACTTTGTCTATTGCAAAATCAGTTTGATGAACATATCATTCACCATTGGACGTCATGATGTTTCTAGAAACTATATGTTTATAATCTTGCTCCCCTGATTATTGAGAACAATCCTAGAAATCTTGATAATGTTCTCAAAAAAAGGAAATTCTACATTGAACATTACAGACAATTCAGGAGCATGGTGGTGGATATGTGCATTGTATAGGAATATATACAACTTTTCTGCGCAAGACTCTTTTGCCTCGTCACCAGATTCCAAGAGAATGTCCAAATCAGGAGCCGACATGCCTAAAGAAACATTTCAATCGATTAAGAAAAGCACACTTAATATACAAGGGGTCAGTACCAAGCGTGATAAGGGGCTTAGAAAATGCATGGCAGCACCTTGTCGCTTGGTACTGACCACAAAAAAAAGGATACAAAAGGGGTCAGTATCAAGCGATAGGGGCTTACATGATGCTTGCGATCTCCCTAGAACTTGGTACTGACCCCTTCTGTATAAAAGGATAGACATGGGGGTAAATATGAGGCCATATGTATCATGGGGTGGGTACCAAGCAATAGGGGATTAGGAGAGGTCCGCGAGCCCCTTACTACTTTGTACTGACCTCGATAACAAAATGGAAGACCCCAAAACAAAAAAAACCAAAAGGGGGTTAGTATCAAGTGATTAGGGGGGCTTATGCAATGCTTGCGAGTTCCCTACCGCTTGGTACTGACCCCTTGTGTATGAAAGGAGAGACATGGGGGTAAAGACGAGTCCATATGGATCATGGAGTCAGTACCAAGCGGTAGGGGGATTATGCAATGTCCGTGAGTCCCTTACCACTTCGTACTGACTTAGATAACAAAATGAAAGACTCCAAAACAAGAAAAAACAAAAGGGGGTTAGTATCAAGCGATTAGGGGCTTACGCAATGCCTGCGAGTTTCCTACCACTTGGTACTAACCCCTTGTGTATAAAAGGAGAGACATGGGGGTAAATACAAGGCCGCTATGGATCATGGGGTGAAACATCCCTGCCCCCTCCGCGCAACGAATTCGGGGGTGCTAGTAGCAGAAGTAGCACTTCTTATGCAGGACAGAGCCTCTCACTCGGGGCCTTGCCCACGGATATCCGGACAAGAGACTAATCCCTCGGTTCTTCCAAAATCAAACCCGTAAAAACTTCCCTCATCCAGAAAGCACAAGCGATTCCTCTAGGATATTTTTATGCTAACGTAGTCAAGAGCCTTAATTAACCAAACTGATTCGACTGAACCCGTAAGCTACATGGTCAGATCAAGGAAAAGACTCGCACTTGGATCATAGAGACCAACGCTTTTTTCCTCATCAAGAGGCACAGCCGTTGATTCTTTTCCATAGAACAAGGACTATCCGGGATTTACTTCATCTATCGTACCATAACAGAATTGAGTCTCGTTTTAGGGATCCATCAATCCAGCCTAATTCCATCCAGTCCCATGGGTCAGCCAACCGCCCAACCACTGTAGTGATGGGATCCATTTAGGAATTCGGTTAGGTTTTTATCCCGGGTACCAGGGAAAAGAGTTCCTAGGTCCCCTAGCCAGATATTCATGCAAACTTCAAGCTAGTCACACCACTTATACACCCAATATGAAATTACCTTTTTCACAGATTTAGTTGTCTTTAAAACAATCTTTTAATGAAACCACAGTGTCATTGATCATAATCCTCCAAAATATTCGGTTGAATCCTAATTTCCAATCATTCCTTCATCGGTATACCTATGGCATCATTGGCAACTAGAACGCTGATCACTTGTCCACTCAGGGGCCTTTTTAATAGTTCCTAGCTCATAGTACCCGGAAATATATTCACTTATGAAAATCCAGATGGACTCTCCGTTGAAGATCAGCAAGATCAGTAGTGACCCAGAGCCCAAGCACTGTATGGTCAGCACCCTCTAGGATCCTTCGTAGGCCACCTAGCGCTTCACTCATAGGCCGCTTCCTTGGTCCCTCATCCACCACTATGCGAAACGTCCTCCGTGTTTTGACTCTACGTCAACTGTTGCAACTTTATCACTTAGGTCTCCATGACCTCATTCACAAGACGGTCAAAATGCTTCCCCAGCATTCTTGACATAAAACAGTCATTTAAAAACAGGTCATAAATACAGTTGCTATAACAAACTCTCGTCTTTCCACATTGTTCCACATCAATCCACATTGCTTAATCCAAGTCTGATCATATGTATTCCCAAGTCCGATCATATAACGAACTCTCGTCTTTCCACATTGTTCCACATCAATCCACAGTACTTAATCCAAGTCTGATCATATGTATTCCCATCGTCCTTCATTCATTCTCATGCAATCACATCATTTTCCATCTCATCACATCTTTCCACATTCCCAAGTCTGATCATATAATGAACTCTCGTCTTTCCACATTGTTCCACATCAATCCACATTACTTAATCCAAGTCCGATCATAGTATTCCCATTCTCCTTCATCCATTCTCATGCAATCACATCATTTTTCATCTCATCACATCTTTCCACATTTATACTCATCACATCTCATCCACTCGCATCTACCCATATCCACATCTCATCACATCACATTCATTCACATCTCATCCATTCATATCTACCCCGATCCACATCATATCACATCACATCCATTTGACCTCACATCTCATTCATTCACATCTATCCCGATTCACATCCCATCAGATCTCATCCATTCACATCTCATCTCATTCATTGACATCTATCCTGATTCACATCACATCCATTCACATCACGTATCATCTATTCACATCTATCCCAATTTACATCATATCACATCACATCCATTTCACATCACATCTCATCCATTCACACTTATCTCGACTCACATCACATCACATCCATTCACATTCATCACATTCATTGTATCCCATTCCATCACATACATTCTATCCACATTACGTCACGTCCACATCTATCCACATCATATCTCATTCATTCCATCCACTTTACATCACATCCACATCATATCTCACTCATACACATCCCATCTCATTCATCCACATCCATCCAATCATTCATATGCACGACTATCCACATCTATCCATACACTCACATCTATCACTTCACATTCACATATATTCATATCACATCACATTTCATCCATATCTCTTTACATCACATCACATCTCATCCGCATCCACATCACATTCACAGCCACATCTCTTTACATTACATCACATCTCATCCACATCCACATCACATTCACATCCACATCCCCTTACATCACATCCCATCTCATCCACATCCACATTACATTCACATCCACATCCCCTTACATCACATCACATCTCATCCATATCCACATCACATTCACATCCACATCTCTTTTCAGCACATCACATCTCATCCACATCCACATCCCCTTACATCTCATCCACATCCACATCACATTCACATCCACATCTCTTTGCAACACATCACATCACTTTCACATCCACATCCCTTTACATTACATTTTTTTCACATACACATCCACATCCATTTACATCACATTCTTTCACATACATATCCACATCCATTTACTTCACATTCTTTCACATCCACATCCACATCCATTTACTTCCCATCTCACCCTTTCACATATCCTCTCATCTCATTCTCATCTCATCATTCTTTCACATCCACATCCATTTACTTCACATTCATTTTCATCACACCACATCCCATTTACATCCATTCACATCCTATCGCATCCCATATACATCTTATCATATCTATTCACATCCTATCACATCCCATTCACATCTTATCACATCTCATTTACATCTTATCACATCTATTCACATCCCATTTACATCTTATCACATCTATTCACATCCCATTCACATCTTATCGCATCTTATTTACATCTTATCACATCTATTCACATCCTCCCACATCCCATTTACATCTTATCCCCATTTAGTAGCTTTTCTTACTTCGATACCGATAATGGAAATTTTTCTAAATTTTTGCCAATTGCTTGGCTTAGATAAAGGTTCTTTTTCTCGACGACTATTTTCATATTCTTTCTCAATTTCTCAAATGAATTATATTCAATATTCCTCTCTTGAATAAAAGAATTCATGGGATTTACAAAAATCAATTCTACCCATATTTTCACTTTTGATAAATATTCATAAATTGAATTATACTAAAAATTTCTCTTTTCCCATTTAATTTCTTGGATCTCAAATATCATGGGAATTCCTCTTTTTGTATTTAATTAATTGCATTCCAAATGATCCAGGAGAGAGGAGAGATAAAAAGATCACAATTTTTGTAAGTTAAAAACTCCACCACATGTGTGAAATAGGTGCCTCCTTGAAGTCCCCCCTTTTCCTTTCCAAGGTGTCAAAAATGTATCATTGTACCAAAATATCTCATTTTTTAGTAATATCTCCTAGTTTTTAACTAATAAACCGTGTACTCAGTCAACTCTTCATCTTATGTGGGCATTTACTCATTTTTGGGTATTTTATTTTATTCATTGGATTTATCTCCTCCCCACACTTGGATTGATCCTATTGGCTCATAGGAACCTTAATTGGACCATAATCTAAAAATTTCTGAAAATCTAGACCCTTAGGCTAAGGTTCTTTATACATCCATCGTGTCTGCAAGTATTTTGAGATTTTTTAACCTAAAAATAAGTGTTCATTTTCAGGTTAGTACCATGCGATAAGGGGTTCGTAGGCACTCCGCAAGCTCTTGATCGCTTGGTAACAACCTTTTCTTAACATATTGTGGTTTGTTATGGTAATGTTGCTAACAGGTTCTACACCAAGTGATAGGAAGCTTATTAGCATCCTAGTGGCCCATATCGCTTGTTGGTAGTACCAAACCCCCTTAGGGTCATGTTGCTCATGAGGTTAGTACCAAGCGGAACAAATCTCGTTGGCATCCTTAATATTGATTCCCTTTTGAGATTAGTTTTCTCAAGGGGTCACTACCAAGCGATAGGAGGCTCGTGGGCATTATGCTAGCCCCATATCACTTGGTACTGACTCCCCTTGAGATACGTTGCTCATGGCGTCAGTACCAACAAGCAACACGAGTCTTGTTGGCATCCTGCATGCCCCATATCACTTGGTACTGACCCCCTTTTGTGGTCATTTTTATCATGAGGTTAGTATCAAGCGACGAGAGTCTCGTTTACATGCACCATTTTGCTTGGTACTTTCCCCCTAGCGGTCACCTTGCTCACGGGGTCAGTACCAAGCAATAGGTGGCTTGTGGGCATCGCGCTGGCCCCATATCACTTGGTACTGACTTCCCTTTGGACACATTGCTCTCACGAGGTCAGTACCAAGTGACAAGAGTCTCGTTGGCATCCTTCAGAATCCATTTTGCTTGGTATTGACCCCTTGCGATTAATTTGCTCACGGGGTCAGTACCAATTGATAGGAGATTTGTTGGCATCCTATTGGCCCCATGTCATGAGGCATTGATGACCTTTTGTGGTATTTTTGCTAATGGGTTCAGTACCAAGCGATATAAGGCTTGTGACATTTTGCTCATGGGGTCCGTACCTAGCAATATGAGGCTTGTTTGGCATCCTACTAGCCTCATATCTCTTGGTACCAACTTCCCTTCAGGTCATGTTTCTCACGAACTATACTATAAGATCTTGTTAGTGCGGGCTAGTACCAAGCGATTAGTTGCAAACCGGGCATCTTGCTTGTCCATTATTGCTTGGTACTGACTCCCAATAATTTTTTGGTTATGATCTTATTGATTTTATTTATTGGATGGCGCATACCAAAGCAAACTGCTCGAAGGGTAGATATAAGTGAAAGGCCTATGGAGTCACTTCAAGTGCAAGGTAGGAGGAGAAGATATTAAGCCCACATGGCACTGCTGTGAGAGCTTCGACAGATTGAGCAACATGCAACCTGCAGTAGCGAGGCTACCATTTCAGAGGCTTGTGTGTGAAATTTTTGAACACTCGAGTATTGGCATGCAATGGCCAGCATTTGCAGTTTTGGGTCTCCATGAAATTACTCAAGACTGGCTTATAGAGTTTTTTGAAGATACATATTTCCTCGCTGCCCATGCCCATAGGCTTACAATAATGCCTAGGGATTTTGATACACTCTGTAGATTGAGGTACATATATGACCATCTATTAGCACCTGTCTCTATTAGCGATCATTGCATGATGCTAGAAATCCTAACGGTCCCGTCCCTCCATCCTTGTGCAAGGCTAGTTGAGGACACCTGTACTAATCACGATAGGGACATCTACTCTTGGACTCAGAGAAGAGTAGAAGCACAAGACCAACCATAACAAGATGCCACACACAACCAAAACCAGAGGCCCAATCACAAGCACAACTGAAGGTTGTTGTCGCACAGTCACACAACTGTCTGGTTCTGCCAATGATGGTGGTGATAGTTTTTTTTATGATCAAGAATATGATGATGCATGCCAAGAAGCCAATAGGATTCGTATAGAAATCAACGTCATTGAAGCAAAAAATACTAGAGAATTAAGGGAGTTGGAGAATATTGTGCCCATCAATATGGCATTTATAATTCGGGGAAGCAGGCTTGTTATTAGCTTAGATGGAGCTAACTTACATATTTTACGATGTGGCGAGATATTGGAAGTCACAGACACAGTCGTGAATGTATCACTATGGTATGTTCACATGATTATACTGTGTTCTATTTTCTAATTCTATTTTTTACAAATCCTATTTCTATTTTCTCACAAATCCTAATTTTACTTTCTATTCATTGTGGCCTGTAGGTATTGTCTCTTGCTTCTACCAGAAGAGACACAAAATAGTACATATGTTATAGACCCTCTCATATCAAGGCAATTACAAAATGAGGGGACATCATTTTTGGACCTAATGGCCTCGTTTCAGGGGATCAACCTTAATCTGGCATGAATTATTGTCACAACTTCTAATGAAGAGTGAGTCTTGTGTTAAGTTATAAACTAACAGTATATATTAGGTAATTTGTATGTGTTTTTTTATAACACCTATGTCCTTTTTGATTTTGCAGTGCACATTGGAGTTTTCTTCTTTACAACATTTAACAAAATACATGTTACTTCACAAACTCTGTCTCCAGATATCATGGTCGTGTTAGAGAGTAAGTCCCTATTGACATTTCCCTCTTCCACAATCATTTAGATAGATTTATTGAAGTCGGATAAACTAATGCGTGTTTTGTCAAACTTTCAAATGTGTTCGAAAGTTTGCATCAGGTGTGGAACACCTATTATTGGAGCCTAATCTTATTCAGACCATAAAATATCGAAGAATAAAGGTTCCAGTCCAGCCAGGCGCGATAATAATTGTGGATGGAGGATGTGCCTTAACGCATTTTTTTGCTAGAAATATTTTTATTATTCTTGATGTAAGTGATGTTTATATCAACATCTCCGACACCTAACGTAGAGCTCTATGAGGTTTCTAACAAAAAATTTTCCTTTGTGTACAGGAACTTAATCTGCACAAATATACTCAATTGTATGTTAAACAATTTAGGATAAAAGCTGTACAAAGAATTATTTTGGTGGTGCACGATCGTGTAGAAGAAGAGATAAGATGGGCATAAGATTTCTAAAGGGAAGCCGAAGAGCCTAGACGTCACCAAGAAGAGCAATACCAAAGGGAAGTGCAAGCCCACCAAGCTGCTAATCGACAAATTTGAGAGCCTCATTCTTAAGCACCTCCGCTTGCATTACTCCCAAACGCCTTAGCCACTGACCCCACTGGCTTACTTTGGGACTTGATATCAATCTTGTGCTCTACTAGGGTAACTTGGCATACTTGTGAGTAGCTGTTAGCAAAAAGGTTAGGAAATACATCCAACATTTTTAAGTAATTCTCCCTTTCAGTACTCGCTGCTATGGACTCATCACAGAAGAAGTTCATTCTGTATGGTGAAGACTAGTGACGTCCACATCTCCTTTCTTGAACATGGTTGAAGAAGCTTCCCCTTCCAAGGCTCCATTGTCTTCAGCATCCCCTCGATCCCTTCCCAGGGAAAGACCAGATGCAACTCCCTCCACCTCCCCTTCTAAGATGGAATCCTCGGAGCTACCACTTGTCTCCTCTTCATCGAACGACTCTGACTTTGAACTTTCGGAAGTTGAAGGTTCACCTCTTACCACTTTCTTGCAAGGACGACTCTTGATGTTGTAGTGGACCTTCCTATTCTCACTTTGTAGAATAAGATCACATGTCCCACTTTTGAATTGCCTTCACTTGGCGAAGCCATGGCCTACCCAATATCAATGGTGGTGGGTAAGCCCTAGCATCAGGCTTTGTAGGAATGACCTGGAAAGTTGTAGGCACAGAAATACCACATACATCCACTCCCAAATTCCTAACAATTCCGTACCCTAGTATTATCAACAAGTTTGATGCGATAGGGAGAGTTAGTAGAAGACAACTTTAAATCGGCATCTTTCATTGTTTTTTCACTCATGACATTGATTAACGCACCTCTATCAATGTATGCATTAGAAATTGTTTGCCCCTCAATGATGACATCAATCACAGGCACATCATCTCCTACATCAATATCCACCTTTTGAGCCATAGGAGTCCCATTATTCCTCTTCTTCTTTTTCTTAGATTCCCTTGTGCTAGCCAACTTACTCCATTCCTTTTTGAGCTTTGGAGAGAGTGCCAAAAGCTGCCCAAATGTGATTTGTGCTGTTTTCTCCCTAAGATCTGTTAAGAGGTCACTAAGAGATCCTTGTCCAAGAGGAAAGTCAGATTGTCTGATTTTTCTCCTAGACGACTTCTTCTTCTTCTTACTTTTCTCCTCTTCTTCAGATTTATCTTCTTGTTCTTCTTCTTCCTGGCTCCTAGTTTTATGACCCCTTTTTGCCATTAATGGCATCAATGTTTCCTCTTCTTCTTCTGAGCATGTTTCCTCTAAAAGTTAAGGTGCTCCATTGCTAAAGAACTCTTTGAATCTCCCATAGAAGGTGAAAAAGAAGAAGCAACAACATGTAAAGCAGCTTGTTGATATTTGATGAACAAGGCTTCATACCTCACTGAAAAGGCAGAAAAACTGAAGCTTGTCGTCGTCAAACGTTGTCAATCCGTCGAGCTCAAGCCGTGCTCAAGAGCTCCACTATCGCATGTGGATAGCCACTTGTCGTCTCGCGATCCTCCCACATTTGTTATCACATCGAGACGGTTCCTAATCCTACAACATGTGGTGCAATCTCTTTCATGAAGATCATGTGGGATCTCTGCGGGGCAAGCCAATCGCGGTCGCGGTGGTGATAGCCTATTCACTCAATCAAGAGCAAGAGAAGAAGCAAGAGGGAAGCATGAGAGAACGAGTGATTAGCACTAAGTACACCCAAACCCTAACCCTAAGAATACTACACATGCTAGATTAGAGTTATAAGAGGGAGGGAGAGAGAACACTCCAATGCTATTGCATAAATGGGAGAATGAGTTACAAACAAGAGAAATTGGCTTTTATAGTTCCAAGCCTTTTCCCACTAGGCCACCCGGGAGTAAGTGACTCGAGGTGCTTGGAACATAGTTACAAGGATTTTCTTTATGGTTTGGCCAATTAGCCGAGATCCGAGAGGTAATCGAGGGCATCCACACTCCACTGGCTGAGTCCATTAGAAGCATATGGCTCAAGATTATTCACACCCTCCAAGGTCAGTGGTGGTGGGAGAAGCTATAGGGAGGTTCCAACTGCATGCAAAAGTGGGAGAAGCTATAGGGAGGTTCCAACCGCATGCAAAAGCAGTGGGAAGCCTTTTTGAGGTTCTAACCACATGCGGAAGTGGTAGGAAGCCTTCTTGAGGCTTTGGAGGCTTGGCCCATTTCTCGTTGCTCGCAGATAGAGAAGATGAGCCTACTTGGCATTACAGACCACATGTGAGGCCTTGGAGGCTTGGCCCATTTCTCGCAGATAGAGAAGATGAGCCTACTTGGCATTACAGACCACATGTGTGGTTGTTCCCCCCCCCCCTCCCCCTATATGAGAAAACCTTCTCCTCACAGAGCGGCCAGCCAAAGGAGAAGCACCTCTTCCCCTTTAATCGTTAGACTCCTACCCTTAAATGAGGTGAGTTTGTATTTAGCCCTTTGTGGCTGTATCTAGCCCTTTGTGGCTGTTTTTCATCAACTAATAGAATGATCTTTTTCATGAAAAACAAAAAAGAAAACATGGAAGACTCATTCCATGAGTTGAGGCATTCTCACTAATCACATTCACACACAAGGATAACCAGTCCTTGAAAATCAACTTGAAAACATAGACGACTCATTCCATGGGTCAAGGCATTCTCACTAATGAGTCATAGAGCGAATCACTTCAGTTGCAAAAAAGTGTGCAATGCATAAGCTCACACCATATTGATTGATATCTGTAGAGCTTGTAACAAGATGTTGGATGGTGAAGATGAGGACCAGGAATATAAGCCCCTCCTGAAATCTAATGGGTGGTAGCCTAATCAAATCTTGTCATCAGAAGTTGTCGATCCATCGAGCTTGCACCATGCTTAAGAGCGCCACTAGTTTTCTCCATCATCTGAGTCGGTATCATTAGGGAATTTGGAGTAGAGAAAAGCATTGGCAGTTGCGGCTTCTTCGGGGGTATACTCCATTGGGAAATCCAAGGGAAAGCCACATGCGAGTCATCAAACTGCTTAACTTACCTATGGCATGGGTAACCTCCATCTGCAAATGTTAGCATTGGTATAGGATGAGGAGTCCCTCTGCTGAGTATGGTGGGAGCTCGTAGCACTAGAATGATTTTTGTAAGAATCATATATGACTTCCCAACCTGTGTGGTGGAGGAATCCGAGGCCTTCTGCAATTTTGGGGGAGGAATAGGGGTAAGGGCAGAGCCCATCTAGTACGGCGAGGTCTATGGGTTCTATGTGTTTGGTTGGTTGGCTATCGTAGCAAAGGAGATGGAGGTTTTCTAGAGAGGATGGGCTGGGAAGTCAAAAAAGATGGAGGGGTGGGCGAAAGAAAGTTGCCCCTGAAAGAAGAGGGTGGCTAGGAGGGAGATACTATGGGGTGGGAGTTTGGTTAATATATAAGAAAAGGTGTTTTGGGATAGGGATTCATCGATAAATATGGCATGTTGTAGTAGGTTAAGGTGTATGGTGCAAAAATTGAGCTCAAGGGTTTGCGAGGGGTTCTGGGGGGAGGAATGGCCATGATGGGAAGCTCCATGGCGCCATCAATGCATCAAACTTTCTTTCAACCGCGCTCAAGACAAGGACAAAGGGGGTGGTTGTGCATATGCTTTAGCAATTTCTAGCTGCACTATTTTCTGATGGATGGAGAGTCTCCTTTGTGACTCACAGTAGTGCTGGAAGCTTGGTTTTGCTAAGGGTTTCTTTGTCCTGGGCTGTGCTTTGGTGGAGGTCTTGTGCTACGGCCTAGGCGAGGAAGAGTGCATTGAAGGCCCGCTGCTCTACTTCTTGTGCTATCTGTAGCTAGCTTTGAAGCTTTGAAAGGGAGGATAGAGTGCTTTCCAATACCCTCTCTTTGTCCTCCAAGGCCTATTGGAGGTTGATATTGTTGATGATGGTAGTATAGAGAGCCTCATGGCTTTGTTGTTCATGTGCCTTTGCAAGCAACATTTGTTGTTGCGCTACCATTGCCATCTCATGTTGCTGATACATACTGTATGCCATTATCATCTGTGTGATGAGCTCATGGGCTAAATGAGAGAATCCCTGGGGCAAAGTCAGGCAGTTCCCCATGTGATGCATGGAGTCCTTTAGAACACACCTCATGTGATGCACAAACTCCTTCATAATACGCATCATGTGAGCGGAAGCTCCCAGTGCACACCCAGCGGAGCGTTTCCAAGGTATTTCTCTAATGAGAGGAGAGAGGACGAGGGAAAGGAGAGGAGCATGCAGGTGGTGGGGTTTCATATAAATTTTGAACAAAAAATGCCTTTTGATGTGCTTCCTACAGCAGCTTTATAGTGGTGGGCTTTAGCAAGCAATCTCCTCTATGGTGGTCGGGGGCCCTAGCTGGATTGGGGTGGAATTTTCTCTTGCTGCTTTGGTTCTAGGTGATGGTGTTTTGGGGTTGGAGAGTTGGGAGAGGATTGGGGGGGAGGGAGATATATTGGCATGACATTAGGCCCTTATAGCTGAATTGCCCTCGGAAGTTTGTCCCAGCCCTCCGGCCGTATGGTAGAGCACCTTGGTTAATAGGGATGTGGGCTGCGAGCTTTCCTTAGGGGTTGGCACAAATGGAATGCAGCTCCTTATGAAGATATTCTACCCAATTAATGAGTGTGCCCTGGTGGACCCTTGCCAATGTGGAGAGGTTGCACTTGTTGAACCTATCTGTCCACCACCGGGTTGTGAGCAAAAATGATAAGGCCTTGGTTGGGTGGCATTACAAGCTCCTCTTGTGTGATGTTGGCCCATTTCACCCCATCCTTATTGTGGAGCCTTGGAAGATGCTGCGAGTCAACAAATGTGTGGCATTTGCGAGTCTCACATAAGGTTGTTCCATCTTGGGGAGGTGTAGGGCATATTTGACTGCATCAAGACTTTAGGGCCAAAAACGGCTAGAAAAGGGCTGTTTGTTAATCCAAGGATTAAGAAATTGTCCAATTGTGAATTGACACGTATACAAAAGTATGGCATTCTTGTCTCCTCCAAATGTCTTCTTAACGGTTCTATTTTAGTGGCGAACGGCTAAAACGGCTAAATTTAGACGTTTACGATGGCCAACATTAAAGTTTGGGTCCAAAATAGTGACATCATGTTCCATTTTTTATTTCAAAAAATTAAGCATTAAGATACGAAATCCCCTTTTCAGGCCTTGAAAACAACGCTATTAATGACAAAACATCAGACGTCTACTTTCCGCCTTCCTTTCATTTTGGCATATGGTTTATTCTTTCTTCTTTGCACTTTCAAAAGATTCACTATTCAAAAGATTTACTATTTTTCTCTTATCTGTGAGCTTCTATGGCGTCCTCACGTCGTCCTTCTCATAATATTACTTCTTGTGATTTTCATAACACGAGAGAAGATGGTGTTTGGAAACCCATGTCTTTTCGTGTGAATGATTGGGTAACAATGCTTCCCTCTTGCAAAGGTGCCCACAGGGTGAAAAGAACCAAGCGAAATGAAGTGAAATCCCATTGGAAAGGTCGTGTTCTTGCATTCAAAGTGACCGACAATGGCTGGCTTGCAAAAGTTCAACATGTCTACATGGCCAAAGACATGGTGTTGAACTTGGATGAACATCCAATTCTCCATTCTTACTGTAATTCAACAAACCTTTATCTATTTGACACAACACAATATTTCTCTTTCTGATATATTTGTTGTTTGTTTCATTTCAGTTATCTTTCCGTCAACAGCTGTGGAGTGGCAGCCTGTTGAGAGCTTAAGTGGCACATTCAAGGCAATTCACAAGGGGATTGCAGATGTCATGCACGCAGACAAACCACCTTCATTTTACAAATCAGTGGATTTATTTGTGTATTTTGCAGAATACAGGGTTCCATCAAGAGAAGGTGTTCATGGAGAATTGTATGACATACCTATTCCCACAATAATGTCACTAGAATGGGAAGTTCCTGATCCAAATACCATAACAAGCTTCAAATCCAAAATCAAAGATGATATTCTTAAAGCAATGTCTCCTGGAAGGATTTCAAGAAGGATTAAACTTCAATGGTTCTTGCCTATACATGTCTTTGTGGCATGTTTCAAAACAATGGAATTGGAGAGGACAAGAACGATGTGGCTTAATAGAAGACTATCTCTGACTGATCTGGACACTGTACTTGGAGAAGGATGGAGTACCAAGGAAACTTTTCATATGGGGGACAATATCAGTTGTAGAGTAAGCCCAAATTCTTTGTCCATCTCATACCAACTGTGTCGCCAATCCTTAGTTTTGGGCTATGACTATAGGAGATGGAAAAGCAAGCTTGGTAGTTGGGTCCCTTTGGACTCTGAAGAGAATTGTCCAGAGTTTGAATTTAACATCATAGTCCATCCATTCATAGATCCTAGGAAACTCATAGTAACATCAAACTGGCGACTGCAACATGTTAGAGAGTCGCTTGAGTTTCTGGATGAAATATCACCTGAATATAGATTCAAAGTAGATGATATTGTTATCCGTACAAGGATGGAGAGTGTAACCTCATGCATCACATGTCTCCCCCCAAAAAAGGTTGTATTTGAGCCACTTGCAAGGGCAAGTTTGTATAGTTGAAAATGATAATGTAATCAATATATTCTGCTAGATTTCGTCTCGTCTTCTTCACAAAATTGGTTAACAAATTGTTCGCGACACAAAACAAGGTTTAACAGATTGATATCAAATTATTGATACAGAATTTTACAGAAAATTAACCCAAAAAATGTGTGTTCATATGGACAAAATGAACAAAACAAAATCCAATATGTGGAATCACTCTGCAAAATCAACTTTCCTTTTGGCATGAGATGACCCTGCATCTTTAGAGAATCTTTCTCTCTTCTGTTTGCTTCGATCAAATTTTGCTGATTGAGGTTCTAGTTCTGGAGTTTTCAGCACTTGAGGTGTTGGAGAGGAAGACTTTAGAGTGGATTCCCCTAATGGTGGTAAGTTGGGCTCCTCTTTTAGACCTTCACGTGTTGGCGAGGGAGATTTGGCAGTGGGGTCTGGTTTTGGAGAAGATTCTTTGGAGGTTGGCCTTGGAGACTTGGCAGTCTTCTTGGGGAACTTGAACAAGAAATTAAATGGAGAGCCAACATTTGCCCTCTTACTACCTTTGTTGGACAAACGACGCTTCTGAATTTTAAATTTCACTGGTGAGTGAAAAGGAAGACCTTTAGCAGCACTCCTCTCTTTGACAGGGGTCTTCTCTTTGATAGGTGTCTTCTCTTGAGCTGGAGAAGAGCTCTTCTCTTTGGTAGGAGGACTAGGGATCTTCTCTTTGATAGGTGTCTTCCCTTGAGCTGGTGAAGAGCTCATCTCTTTGGCAGGAGGGCTGGGGGTCTTCTCTTTAGCAAGTGGGCTAGGGCTCTTCTCTTTCACAGGAGGGGTAGGGATCTTCTCTGTAGCCTGAGGGATCTTTAATTTAGAATGGCTCTTCTCTTTAGAATGGCTCTTTTTTCCCTTGGAAGACTTGCTCTTGGAAGGGCTCTTCTTTCTCTTCTTCTTCTCTTTGGCAGAGGTCTTTTCCTTCTTGAATGAGTCATCCTTGTCTTTGCTTTCCTTCTTCTCCTTTTTCCTTTTCTTTGAAGTTGTATCCTTGGATCCAGGTGGAAAGGGAGAATCAGGATCATATGGATTGATGGATCTGCTCAAAACCATGGACACTGCCTTCTCCCTTACCCAACTTACCCAAGAATCTGAATACTCATGCAACTAAGACAAAAGAAAATAAGAAAGTAAGAAAACAGGTCACTCAATGTATTCACTAAATCAATCAATGGTTTTTATTCATGAACTTACAGGAAGTGTTGTCATTCTGAATCTTGACTCAAGAAATCTCCAAGCATTAGCAAGAACCATCCATCCACAAGATGTTGAGTCTTTTTGCAAGGGAACTTCCTGATTGAAGTACTTAAAATCTTCAAGTTTGTAGTCTACATAGGTAGAGGCTAGAAAACTCAAGATAAGTTTGGCAGCACTGCAAACAAAAAATTTTGAGGGTCAACCAAATAATTGAAATCATGCAAGAAATTTGAGGGTCAACACATGGCAAAATTGATTCTTACATTTTACTTCTCCCATGGATGGATGCCAAAGAGTTCATAAAGATCACATCTCTATCCAATAGATTGATAATAATAAGACTCCAATGGCCTCTGTGATAATATGAGTACTGAAATTAGTAATGAAAACTGTCATGTCTATAATAGGCAAAAGGTAATTGAGAATGAGTCTTACACTTCAACATAAGGGTACACAATGTAATTGCAGGTAAGCATATCAAAGTTTTTGAGAAAACTTGCTAGATCCCCCTGCCTATTGAAAAGGCACTGTGTAACAAGGGGATCAAGAATTGTCACTTGCACAGCCATTGATTCATGAAGATCCCTCATAAGACATCTGGATACACAAACAAAACATGTCAACAAAATATGGTTCCTGGGAAATTCAACAAGAAAACAAAAGCAAATCCCTACAAACCTCAGGCAGATGAAGAGGACTGTGTCAGATATCTCAATATTAGGATTCACAAGCATGCTTGTGTCCTCAGGGGCAATGTCACAATACACTTCATCCTCTCCAGGCATGGACACATCTACTATCATCTGACCTGTCACATTCTTATAAAGCTCTGAATTGGATGAATGGAGAATCTCAGCTTGCTGAGAAAGAAGTGCATCCTCTGAAATTTTCTCTTGCTCTCTCTCTTTTTCAACTTCTTCTTTGATATCCTGAGCTTTTCTTGTATCATAAGGATGAGAAATATCTTCAATAACAACAGACTGCTTGGGTTGCCTTGCTGGAGGGATATTGAGAATTTCAAAAGCTCTCATATCCTGACTTGGAATAGGCTCCAAAGCTTTGTCAAACTTATATCTAAGTCTGGACACCAGCACAAAATCTTTGCTCATAAGAGTGATCCTATGAGCGAATGCAGCAGCAATGTAGCCATCATTCATAAAGTCGATTAAAAAATCTTCAGCAGCCTCTTGAAGACACATGAGGGCCTGGGTTTCCCATCGAACTTTCTGAAGATATGTGTTTCTCATTTTACCAACCAACCTTTCTGATATATCCCTGACAACCCGTGTAAATGACAGTCGAGGGATGAGGAGACTTGTAGATTTCTGTGCTGCTCTTATCTCTCTTAAGGACTTCACCTGATAATTCAATCTCTTTCTTGCTGTCGCCCTCGCACGAGGCTTTGGAAGGGGCTTTTTCCTGTTCGGAAGGACTTGGCTTGTCTTCAGCTTTTTCAGTCTCCAATGGTGGGTAAACTTTCCTTGCAGTCTGCTTCGTCCTTGCCATTGAAAATAGAAAAGGAGACCAGATCAAGCAGTTTGTATTATAGGACAAAAAAAGGAAGTAGCCCGAACGAAGCGATAAAGGGATTCCAAAGATTATGGATGGTGATTATCGCTTGATTCGGGCACGAAGTAAAAATACTTAAAATCCCGAACGAAGCGATGATGAAAATCCGGGAGGTTTGGATTTGTGAAATCGCTTGATGCGGGATGGAGAAAAAAATGAAGACCCGAACTAAGCGATGAGGGAAATCCTAGTGGATCGGATGTGAGTAATCGCTTGATTCGGGCAGGAACGAAGCGACGCGGAGAATGCAAGGATCTCGGATGTTCGTATCGCTTGATTCGGGTAGGGAATTGAGAACGCTTGATATGGGAATAGTGGGGTTGAGAAACAAAAGGTAGCCTGATTTCGCTTGATACAGTGACGGAGAAAAAAATGAATATTTTTAACAATATTAGGTTTTTATACCTCGGATATGTCGTACAAAGTACCGTTGAGTGCACGTGGTATGTAATCATTATTGCCACGTGGCATAAACGGTCACTATTTAATGTCTTTTAGTCACGCGCTTTTAAAATTTTTCCCCAGTTTTGGACCACTCGTTTGCGTCAGATCAAGCTGTGCACCGTTTTCTCTTCCAAACTTTTTTTTGCAAAAATCAAAATTATTTTGGAGACCTTGGAATTGTCAAATCCCGCACCAAGCGATAGTGTCAATCCAATTTTTTTGGACCTTTCATCTTCGCTTGGTTCTGGCACATCATAATTTTTCAGGCATTTTTGTCAAATATCTCAATGAGTAAAGGTGTTGCGGGTCGACATGAGCTTCTTGAAGAAAGCCCAAGTGAGAAGCTCTTGAATGCTATTTTGCAAGATGGTCATGATATGAAGGTATACTTTGATGCAGTGGAGATTTTCAATCCAAGGTTTTCTCTTTCAGATGTTTTGTTGAAGCTCAAGGACATTCTTGAAGATGAGTACAACCAATTTGAAATGTCAATTCAAGCTCATTGTTTTCATGTCGGAGACCATGATTTTTGTCACCTTACAGATTTTACACAGCTATCTGTGGAGAAAGCCAAAGTAACAAAGAGGTTCAGTAGATTTTCAAATAGAACTTCTTTCACATGCCCTTCATCCATTTCTTGTCCTATCCATAAAAAACATTGCAACCTTGTCCCCAAGGATGTCTCCTTTCTTTTCTTCCTATTTTTGAAAGCAGAAATACAGGATAAAGAGCAACAACCAGAAATTGATGCAGAGAATGAGGAAGAAAACTTAATTGTCACCACAGTTTCAAAGTTAGAGAAATGTGAAATTTTAGAAGAGGAAGAAATTGATGTTCAAGCTGAGGAGAGAGAAAGTGCAAATCTTGATGTTGCAGAATTTAGGGCTTCCACTATTACTGAAGAGCCTTCAGAGGTAGCAAGTATATCTGAATCCTCTGTTACTCTTCCAAACCTTCCTTTCTTTTATATCAATGAGAAAGATTTTATTCCTCTTTCCTATCTTCAATGTCTCTTCAATATCAGAGAAGACTACTGTATTGCAGCAATTTCAGAAGCTTGTGAAGTGGCCAAAGACTTTATTGATACAGAAGTAGAGCCAAAGGAAGAGTTTTTGGCACTTGATTTGCAAACATCTGACAACTCATTTATCCCTGCTACTGATGCACTTGCCTTGTGCCTTAAAAAAATGGAAGAGGGGAAACCTTCCTTGAGTGATGAGGATTTTGAGGACAGGCTCATTGAGTTAGGTATTGAGTCTTTTGGCAGAGATTTCAAGCTTCAGGCAGATTCTGATAAAGTGGAAAGGGTTGGCTCTTGCAACTTGATGAAAGACAAAGTAGTAATTGAGGATGAGTTGCAGAAGGTAGCTTCCATTTAATCCTTTGTTTAATGTTATTGTGATTGTAATTTTTTTTAATTGAGGTTTTTGTCTTGCAGATTGAATTGCTTGATAAGGATGATTTTCTGGCAAGAGCTAGAGGCACCAGAGTGAAATCTACAGAAACAAGGTCAAGAAGGCCTTCATCTGCTCTCATGCACTACTTGCCTACATTGGATAAGGCTGTGTTCTGTGCATTCCACATGAACTTCTCTGAAGATGCTGAGTTGCCAATATTTGCCTTCAAGGTGTTGTCAAGGTTTATGGGATATACTCCCCTTCAAATAAATGCTAACAAGGTTTTGCTTCTAGAGAGTGCTGCTGCTCTTAGAATCTTTGGATATGCTGCAGGTTTCAATGCCTCAAGAGCAGGATACTTTCTTTGCTACTCTAGCTATGCAGCTGCAGCTGAGGTGTCAGATATCAATCTCCTTGGAGGTTATAGAAGGAGAAAATTTTTGAGATACAGAGGTGACATGCCAAGAAGTCCCAAGAGAATCAAATACTAATGTACACAATATTTTGCAAGGACCAACTTTATTTCAGCAAAACTTTTTGTTAGAGGTACAAATGTGTTAGTAATCATTAGTCTCTTTCTTGAGGTGTTGGTGTAGTTTCAGATTGCTGGGTCTTTGATCTCATCCTTTGTAATTGCCTCCTGTAGAACCAATTGAATAATTCGTTTAGTGCATTGCTTCTTCTTTGTCCACCTCCTCCTCTTCGGGTACATCTAAAAAAGGAAGTTCTCGCTTGATAATGAGACTTTTCCAATCCTTGTGTATTCCATGTTGCAAGTGGTCCTTCTGTAGCAAAATATGGTCCATGCAAGTAAAGAATATGCTACAAAGAAAATTTTTGTTAGTACATTTAAGAAATTTCAAGTAATAAGTCTGGACACACCAATATATAACTGTTTTGATAAGTCTGAATACTCACCAAGTAATAAGTTATGTCTTTTTCTCCCCAGGCATCTGTGATAGCTTTGATCAAAAGCTTTATTGCGGTTTTGAAATCATCTGCATAAGTATTTGAACCAACTTGTCGTCTGAGGACTTTGAAAAAATTGTCGAGTTTTTTCCAAACTTCCATACGTTTGTTGGCTACATCTGGTCTACTTTTGACATTTGTGGTGATGACACACAGCTGTTTCCAACAGTTCCACATTGCGTTGACTTGTTTGGTGTCATGGTTGCTCAAAAATCTTCTCGCTTTTGCTCCTCCCATTGAAACATCTTGCAGAACATCACCTGTTCCTCCAGAAAGAACAGGATCTTTTTTAAGATGCACTTCCCCACCATGAAAACCCATTTCAGAGAGCAAGGCTTCGCACTTTTCTATGCACTCATCTGCAAGTTTAGTCGGCTTAATAGAATATGCATAGTCCAGATGAAGTCTGAGCAATTTGTCCAAGATTCTTATCTCTGCATGCAGTGTACATATATGCACATTTTTCAAATGTATTGGTAGAATTGGATCCCATATTTTTTACAGAAGTTGGATAATCGACAATATTCACATTATTTCTGGATGGTGGTTTTCCAATCTCATTTTCTGCAAGCCATTCTTTTGTCCCTGTGCTTGCCATGCAATAAAGACATGGATATTTGGTATTTGCTCCTCCACATACACCAAACATACACTTCAACGCCTTGAGGTCGGCACTCAAATGCCATTCCACAATGAAATCACCTATGTCATCAACATGAAGGTGTTCACCTGTATTCTGGCTCTGAATAACTGAAGGAATGTCTGTTTTTGAGAAGAGCCACTTTAATGTTTCATGACTCTCTACTGGTACCTGAGCTGATCCAATCCACCATAGCTCCATTTCTGATTGAGTTTTGTGGTATGGAGAATCAAGCTTACCCTGACTATAGTCCAATGCTTTATTCATTAGGGATATAGATATTCTTTCCATTTTTTGACACTTTTGGATTTGAGCTTCATCTAATTTTAAAACAAATACAAGTTTTCCTTCACAATCTATTTCTCTTATGTTGTAATATCTCACCATAAAAGATTGGACTTTTCTAATGTTCATCCAAATATTATTATAAACGTTGTATTCAAAAGATGATTTTTTTTTTTGTCTCTCATATGGCATTGTTCCCTCAATATGGAAATACTCTCCGAAATGTTTAGAAATTTCCTCATTTAACATAGTTCTATATTTTCCAACATTGTGAGGTCTAGGCAACCCAAAAGCTTTGATTTTGTAATACTTAAGGACCCTGAACCAGGTTTTAGAGATGGCTCTGTATCCCTTTCTACTCACTCCCACTGTGTCACAAACTTCTTGCATTTGGGAAGGCTGGACTAATAAGTCCATATCTTTTAATAGATGTTGAAAGACCAGTTTTTTTTGAGTTTGATTTTCAGGAAGTTCTAAAAGTTTCAAGATATCCGACCTATTCATAAGCTCATTCAAAAATCTCACCCTTTCCTGAGCATTAGACATGTCAAATCCTAGAAGGTTAGTAACATGATCTCTTACAAGTTTTAACCTTTTTTTTCTTTGTCCAGATCTCTCTGTTAAGTTAACTACATCCCGCATTCGTTTTACTCGTGCTCTTAATCCTATTGGAGTTTCTTTTAAGGATTTCAATTGATCATTTTCTTGTTTCAAAGACACTATTTCGTTTTCAAGTTCTAAAATTTTTGTTGCATTCAAAGATGAAGTATTTTGAAGATATGTAGTATATTCTGCATAATTAATATGTGATTGAGATAGTCTTGAACTATAACCAAGTAAGCCATCCTCCCCATCACCAACAAATCTAATCAAATCATGTGGTGTGTGAAAAGAAGGATACCTTCCTGTTTTGGGATCCGGTGGATATAGACTTCCATCTGTCCATAGGTCAATATGCTTCTTTCCTTCGTTGCGAAGATGTTGAGCTTCATTTGCACATGATAGGGATCTTTGGTAGACACTCCGTGTAGTTGCATACTCTTGGTTGAGCTTGATGTTCAAATGAAACTTTCGATTAGATGTATCACTCATTACTAACCGAGCAAAAAGTATAAGCAGAGCTATTAGATCATGAGAGACACAGAAGAATGAGAATGAGATGTAGCTTGTGAAATTTTTAGAGAAGCAGAGGAGTGAAATTTTTTTGGAGAATGGATAAGAGCGCGTTTGGAGAGAATGGTCATTTTGCCACGTAGTCACTATAAGAGGACAAATTTCGAGACGAGCCATTAAAGAGTAGCATGAAAACGATCTATTTTTTAAGATTTTAAAATATGCACTTAGATACGTATTCAGTCAGATAGATACGCTTTAAATACCCAAAACGGCTAAATTTGGAGCCGTTTTGACCGTCAACATTCTACTAATTAGCAAGTTAGCGAAATTCCTTACACAGCCCATTTTGAGACGTTTTTGGCCCTAATGGGTGGTCTGGGTCTGTCCTGTGGCATCCAGCACATGTCTAGTTGCGGCGTTGGTGTCATATGTCCCTGGGACATAGAGTCAATTGAAGAGGTATGGACCCAAGGTTGGCAACTTGCTGAGCCCAATCTACTCCAAGCAGGCAACTATGGCTGGATCGGATAGCTCGAATACAAGTTCCTGTGTAGTAAAGGAGCTTGTGCTCCACCTTATGATTGTTCTTCATCAAGCTGTAGACAGTGTTTCCACTAACCTGCTTCATTAATTTTTCCCCAAGGTGTGTGGGATGGCGGCCATACTCCTCAAAGCGTCCCCCAACTGGGCGCTTCTTTTTCTACAAAGTGTGGGGAAGGACTTCAAGGGAGGAGTCTAAGTGCTCTGCCATAGAGTGGAGGATAGGGGACAGGAGGAAGTGCAAGCTCAAGATAAAAAATTGGAAGAGTTTGGCTAGGCTAAGAGAAAAAAGTGAGGAAAAAGAAGTGGTGGACCCATTTTTATAGGTTTTCAAGAAGGACACGGCCGTGGAAAAGTTTGGTACAGGAATGGCAACTCGAGAATACGAACATACGCTTTTGAATTGGTACGGGCATGGCAAGATTCAGGACAACCATGGCTTTTGGTTAGTATGGTTGTGGCAGTTGAGGTAGAGGTTGGTACGACCGTGGCTTTTGGGGTATGGCCGTGGCACAATGAATGGAGAGAATGGTACAATCGTGGCTTCTATTGGTAACGGCTGTGGCAATTGAGATGTAGAATGGTATGACTATCACTTGGTACAGCCGTGGCAATTGAGGTAGAGGTTGGTACGGCCATGGCTTCTTTTTGTACAGCTATGGCAAGTTTTTTTTGGGGGGGGCACCCTTCAAACAGGTTTTGTCCCCCCCGGGCTATGTAGCTAGCATGCCATTGTGAGTTTTGTACACTAACTGGGTGCCCAGTTTGCCAAATGGAGAAGACGGTTCCAATTGGGTGATTGCAAGGGTGGTATCTCTTTGGGGAGTTTAGAGGCTTTTAAAGGAGGGAGTAGTTGAGAGTGGAGAGGTTAAGGGCTTCGAGGGAGTACTCTGAGGTAGTTGGATAATGAGGGGTGGAGTAGCCAAAGTCGAGGGTATATCATTGTTATGGACCGTGGGCTTCTGGTGGGGGGAAAAGGGTTGTCATGAAGTTTTTTCTTTTCCTTTCTCCTATGCAGTAGTAGTGGGCAGAGGCAACTTTGGGCTTCCATTGGAGGGTTGACAGCTACAAAATGACAAGAGTAGGGAGTTTGTACCTTGGTGATTTAGGACCCAAATTTGGCATTGCCCTCATAGTAATTTTGAGCTTGAAGCAGAGATTTTAGGATCCACTGGTAATTTGTTGGTGGGAAAATGGGGATGGTTTGGCTTTGGCGATCGTTTGGGCTGGTGATTCTCCTATACTCTATGGGCTTGGAGTTGTCATGTGGGTTGCCTTTGAGAGGTATGAGGAGCTTGTGTTGTCAGTATATGAGTATGGGAAGTGGATTGGTGGGGGATCCACACAGTGGTAGTACCTTCATAATACCCTTGGGCTGTGAGAAGGCACTTAGCTACCCACTGTCAAGAGTGCTTGCCCTATGAGCAACGGTCAGAGTTGTTAGTAAGGTTAGTGTTATTAGTTTTGTGAGGGTAGTCAACACAATAGTGGTGGAATGTGAGATGTCGGATTGGGATGCTACCAAGTTGGGTAGTTGAGAGGATACGCAAGGCAATGGGGTGTTCAAAGTGGGGAGCGGCCTCCTTTTTAGCGGTATGGATCGGTGTTGATTAGAGGGCAGAATAACATTGGTGAGGGGAGGGGTATCATCTTGGCATGAGCAAGCGAAGGGCATGGATTCTCCGTCATTAGGACTGTAACTTGGACGGAGGCCAGTTGTAGGATGATATTCCTTACATCCCAGTCGATGTTGCATCGGTTGTGTCCCATCCAACCTCATCCGAGAACAATCTCCTCATGCATGGTTGTAGGATGATAGTCCTTGCATCCCAGTCGATGTTGCATCGGCGGTTGTGTCCCATCCAACCTCATCCGAGAACAATCTCTTCATGCATGGTTCCTATAGGCATCACATAAAACCTCCATAAAACCTCCCTTCCAAGGGATTATTTCCAATGTGGAATAAGACTGTGATTGTGCCTGAAGCTTGCAGGACACATGAACCGAATAATTGATAAATGGGCCAATGAATACGGAACCTTAGATTGGAAGGAGATTCGGGAGCTCACGTGAAAAGGACAACCATTATTCATGGAAGTATTCTCAACAAATACAGCCAAACCAGGAGAGACAGCCTTTCTTGGAAAAACTGTTGCTCCTCCCCTACGAGAGTTCACTAGAGAGGGACCTTCAACATCTAAGTGGACCACTGCTAGTAGCCCAACTCTAGCACCAAGATATAGTCCTACACCAAATGTGCGACCACCGATCACACCACAACAACATCTTTCTCACTATGACAATCGGAGGAGAGGGGAGCCAACTCGGCCTCCCATAAATGCACCTCCTGAAATGCGGGTGACAAGATCTTTGGAGGGGTTTGGTGAGGCTGGTAATAGGGTACCCACACCAATTTGGGATGCATGTGGACCATCTTACCAAAGAGAGGAACAATTCCCACTGAGAGTGAGAGGCCGTAGGCCCTATGATGAGTATTCAAGACAAGTAAGGCCATCAACTCTTCAGAAACTGGTAAAGAAGTACGAAGGGTCGGGATATCCATACGACCATGTAGCAGCATTTAGGCAAGCAGTTCGAGCTGAGCAAGTGGCTGACAAGCATACTCAAATTGAAGGATTTGGACTCACTCTTGAGGGAAAAGCCCTTGCTTGGTTTCAGGCACTAGAGGCTTTAGACAAATCTTCTTTACGAGTTTTGGAAGAGAGATTCATTGCTGCTTTTTCCTTGATGGGAATTCAACATGACACGGTAGCACACATCTACTCTTTCAAGCAAGGCGAGAATGAGAGTGTTAGAGACTGTGTAAATAGAATAAAGCAGTACATTAATCGTTGCCTAGAAGATGAGAAGCCCACCCAAAGTTGATTAATTTCTCTCTTCTTAAAAGGACTCAAAAATTCAACACTGCATACACATCTCTATGCGAAGAAGCATACAAATTTCAATGAGTGTTGCCATGATGCTATGGACTTCACCGATAACTTCAAATTCCAAGATGGTTCTGGCCCTGAGGTGAAACCTAGAGATCAGTGGGGTGATGACCAAAGTTCAGGGTCTAGCGCGCTAGTAAATCCAGACCAGATAGCTAACCTAGTACTAAGGAGATTGGGATAGACCTATCGTCCACCCATGCAGCCACAACAACAGCAGCAGAGAATGAGGAGTGTACTTCCTACAGGTCCTCATCTTTGTGGAGCATGTGGCGGTAACCATAAAACAGAGGAATGTAATACCTTTTCTCCTCTAGTCACAAACCAACCCACAAAAAAGTGGTGCCAAGCCTGTGCTTGGAACTTTACCCATACCACACAGGAATGTACTCGCATTGCAAGAATGAGATAGGAGCGTGAGCAGCCAAGGGGTGGAGTGGCTCCACAAATGTATCAACAGTATACTAATTTTGAACGTAAGCCACCGATGACACAAGAGCAAGTACGACCTGTTCTTGGTGCTCAACCTCTTGCTCCTGGGACTGCTCCTGTGAGGGTTGTTGACTACGACAATTCAAATATGTGTAGAGACTTGGTAAACCCAGGCTATGTGGAGGAGGAATATGCATCATATTCATCCAAAGAAAATCTCTTTGAAAGTCCCACATACCCAAGCCAAGCACTGGTCAACCAGGGGAACAAAACTCTTTGATGTTGCTAGGCGGCTACCAACCTAGGACTCCAGGCCCCTCAGGTCAATGGAAGCCAAGGAAAGTAGAGGCCAAACTAATGGGCCCTTGTTATGAGTGCGGAGAACCCCATTGGGCTCGCGATTGTCCACATCGCTCAAGGCAAGTATCTCGATCCAATACAATAGTACAACAGTTTCCACCAATTGAAAGATATTGTCTAGGGTGTTGTGTAGAACACTTCCCAAAGGATTGTCTGCTGAAAACACATGAGGAAGGCACCTCTCAACCAAAGGTCTCACTCAACCTTGTAGGAGCAGTTCCATCACCACCTTCATCTGAGAATGAGGATGTCGTGCCACTTAGAGTCATGACTAGATCACAGACACGAAATGCCGAAATACAGACCGATGAGACACCTCGAAGTAGGGATGCAAAGACAAATCTAGTGGACAAGACCCTACAGTCCAATAGAAAAAAGACCACTAGGAGGAAGAAGAACCGAAACAAGCAAACTAAAAGTGCATCCTCTAGTTCTCAAGAAGCCTCTAAACAAAACATGAGGAATAAAACTTTTACATCCCAAGTAGTGCATGAGGAACATCAACCTCAACCTGGGCCTAGTGCTAAACAAGATGAGGCTAGTACGACCGAGGATAGTTCTGGGGGTTTTGTTTTTGTGGAAAAAGTGAATGAGACTCTAGATGCCATCATTGATGCTCATAGAAGTCGCATTGCAGCTTTATCTGAGCTACCCAAGAAGCTTCAAGAATACCCAAACCCTCGTGAGTGAGGAGAAGATCAATCTAGCTGTACATCAGCAACTCATTAGGGAAGCTCAGTCAATACTTGAGGGACCACCACCACCTATTCCTCGGGGCCCAACCTCTATTAAGCCAACATTAGAAACCATACCGGAAGTATCATCAAGTCGGGAAATGAAAAGTGAGCTCATTTCACAAGCTCATAGCGAAAGGTCTGCAACAATTGACACCCAATTGAAAGGAGGTATTCTGCCACCACCTAGCCTTGTCTTCCCATGCAATGATGAAGTTATTGATGCTAATGAGGACATGGCAAATGAGATGTGGGCAGCAGTTCATGAGAAAGTTAATGAGAACATGTCTTCTCTTAGTTCACCTCCATTCTCTGAGGTGGATTTTACCAGGGGCACGGAAAACAACTTTGGATGCCCAAGCATCCAGGAGGAAGTTCAAACAATTGTTTCTCCTAGAAGTAAGCATACAATGAAAACCTTACCATCATATCTGGGAGAATATGAGAACGGTTCTCAAACCTTGAGGATACCCTCCATGCATAAAAGGTTGACAAAGGAGAAGGATATGAGTATCGTGCAAGCTATTTTGTCAGCACCAGTGGCTTGTACCTTACCTTTGCTTGATTTGATAAAAATTCGACCTGAGTTGTGGAATGATATTGCCACATGTTTGTCAGAGCAGGTATTGCTACAAAAGGGTCACCATGAGTGTACTATACACCCTGAGACAAAGCATGTTATGCCAGTTCCTATCAACAAAGTAGGAAAATTTTGTGAGGACGATCAGGGAAATGCTACCCTCCCATTAGAAGTGCGAAAAGTAGCTTCAACTGCAATACTTGATAGTGGTGCAGGAGTGGGCATTGTGACAAGGTCCATTTGGGAAAAGTGGGGCAAACCAGCTATTAGGAGTACCAGGATGCGCTTGCAGCTAGCAGATGGAAGCTTAGAACATCCCCTTGGGCTGCTTGAGAACATATTGGTCACCACATGTGGGATTGAATATGAGCACACCTTTGCAGTAGTGGATTTTGGAAAACATTCAAACTATGAAGTGATATTGGGTAGACCATTCATGTGATAATTTCAAATGATTCAAGATTGGGGATACAATTATTTGTACCTCCGACATGATTCTGTCATCACAAGAGTCAACCTAAGGAATCACTCTATCATGATGTAACAAGGTCTCCAATAGATGAGTTTGATTCTGCTTCATCTGAGGGCTCAAGAGTTACATTGTCAGACGGGCGAGAAGATCTGTGGATGTGTGGAGCCTCATGTAGGGATTTCAACACTGAGAGACTTAAGGGTAATCGAAGTGTATCAGACGAGGCATACATTCCACAACCCTTCCTTGAGCATTTAATTGATCCACTAGAATGGAGTCATGTCCTTGCAACATTATCGACATGTGCTTTACCTAAGCCAATTCAATTTTGTGACTCAGATGGATATGATATTATTCCTATACGAATGGTACAACCACGTGATCTTCTAGATGATTTGTACTATAGGGATGCATCCACAACAGCTCTGCATGTCGAGGAAGTCTCAGTGGAGGATTTAACACTCGAATCTGCTAATGATGCTGATAAGGAAGATGGCTGGGACTCTGATTTTGATAATAATGTGATAATCCCTGAGGAAGAGTTAGGAAAGGCACGCCTACTCTTGAGAGGAAGGGAGGTTCAAGTAGAGATCCCTCGAAACCGACCTAAACATAAATGCTGTAAGAGCCATAAAAGAATCCGTAAACAAGATGAGAGGGAATGACGTGAGAGACTACAAAAAGAAAAGGAGGAGTCTAAGAGTGAAAACTCTCGACCACCACCTCACTTCTCAGGAAAGAACGGATATCTATACTATGTCCAAGCACAAGATAGTATCAAAGACCAAGTAAAACGATCAGATGGATTCCAAGCAGAAGAAAAGCTAACAACTGTTAGCAAAAATCGTAAAAAAACGAAGAAACAAAAACCAAAACTCCAGTCTAAAACCGATTCAAAAGAGAGTGTCGGAAGTGCAAAGACAACGGTTGAACAAAAAAATCCGATGCAAGATGGCAAAGGAGAGCTCAAAACCGCATGGTCTTCAATGAGTGAAGACTCAAGTGGACAAGAACAAGGTCTCAATGTTCCTCCCAACTTCACACAGTACACTCTTCAAGATCGGAAGATTCTTCTTCAACAGCCCATGCGACAAAAACCAAGCGTGCCAGCAGGGGTTTCATATGATGGTCCAGAAGATGCAAAAAAGATTGATATTTCTAAGCCAGGAGAAGAGCCTCGCTATGTGTGGATTGCCACAGACTTGTCCTTAGATGAGGAGGAGTTATTAATTTAAACAATAAAGGAGTATCGCGATGTTTTTGCTTGGAGTTATAAAGACCTCAAAGGAGTTGATCCAAGCATATGTCAGCATACAATTCCATTGCGAGAGGATGCAAAGCCTTCTAAACAACGTCCTTATACTTACAATGAGAATTTTGCACGAAAGATTAAAGGAAGAAATAGACAAGCTCTTAGAGGCAGAATTTATCTATGAGATTGAACACACTGAATGGGTCTCCCCTATTGTAGTGGTGCCCAAGAAAAATGGAAAACTTCGAGTATGTGTAAACCTCAAGAAGGTAAATGCAGCTACTGTGCGTGATCATTACCCACTTCCAATCACGGATCATGCTCTGGAACGAGTTGCAGGGAAAAAGGCATATAGTTTCTTGGATGGATTCTCCGGTTACAATCAAGTGTCAATTGATCCAAAGGATCAACATAAGACAGCCTTTGCTACTGAAGATGGCATCTTTGCCTATCCTCGTGTTATGCCATTTGGTCTAGCAAATGCACCAGCAACCTTTCAGCGGTTAATGAGTCATGTATTCAAGGAGTATCTTAGGCAATTTCTTGAGATCTTCATGGATGATTTATGTGTTCACTCACAAGAACGTGATGATCATATAGAACACCTCAGACTTGTGTTTCAAAAGTGTCAAACTTTATCGTATATGCTTGAATCCTGACAAGTGCAAATTCATGGTGAGACAAGGAAAAATCTTGGGCCATATTGTTTCTCGCAATGGGATTTCAACAGATATGGATAAAATTGATGTCATTGTCTCATTACCTCGGCCTATCAACCCTAAAGGGGTACAAACATTCATGGGACATTGTGGCTATTATCGTAGATTCATCTACATGTACGCTGTCCTAGCCAGACCATTATATGCTCTTCTTGTAAAGTTTAATTGGACTGATGAGTGTGAGGAATCCTTTGAAAAGTTGAAGCAAGCATTAGTGACTGCACCCATCTTACGGGCACCAGATTGGAACCAAATCTTTCATGTCCATATTGATGCTTCAACTTTGCAATTGGATGTATTTTGGCTCAATCAGGAGAACATAATAAGGATTTCCCAATCTCATATGCTAGTCGACAGTTGAACAATGCTGAGAAGAATTACACCACAACAGAAAGAGAAGGATTGTCCATGATATATGCAGTGAAAAAGTTTCGCCATTACCTTTTGGCATACAAATTCATATTTTTTGTGGACCATCAAGCACTGCTATATTTGGTAAATAAGCCTTGTGCAACTGGAAGGATTGTGAGGTGGTTTATCATCCTTCTTGAGTTTGATTTTGAAGTGGTAGTTCGAAAAGGAACAACTCATCTTAGGGCAGATCATTTGTCTCGAATCACCTCTGGCAAAGCTCTTGTGGGTGTGGATGATGATATGTTAGATTCAACACTTTTCCTTGTAGAGACAGCTCCTAGATGGTCTGAATCCATTTTAGAAATTTTGACAAGTGGGCAGATACAACTAGCAGGTTCTAATGTGGACCTATGGCGACCGTTCAAGTTAATCTCAGGAAGATTATATCGTCAGAGTAATGATGGAGTGTTGCGGCTTATACCTAACCCTGACCAATATGAGGAAATCTTGGAATGGGCACATGCAGGTATCGATGGAATCTGTAAGATTCCTCCCCCAACCCCTTTTTGATGTCTAGTATCTTCCCCTGTAATCAACCCTCTTCAGAAATATAAAGACCTTGTTTCTATCTGTTTTAGCCTAGAGAGAGAAAAATATTCTAGAGAGAGAATATTCAGATTTTGAATATTTTTGGATAGAAAAATATCTCTTATAATTCAGATGAGTTCCCCTGAAATAGAAATTCAAAAAGAATTTTCCAATGTGCAATTGGAATTAATTGGAAATAGGTATAAAGAACCTTAGTCTAAGGTTCTAGATTTTCAGAAATCTTTAGACTATGGTCCAATTAAGGTTCCTATGGGCCAATAGCATCAATCCATGTGTAGGGAAGAGATAAATCCAAATTTGTAAAAAAGAAGATACCCAAAAATGAGTAAATGCTCACATAAGGTGAAGAGTTGAAAATGTACAAGGTTTATTAGTAAAAAACTATGAGCAATATTAAAATGATGCCATTATGACACATATGTAAGGAAGGGGAATTCTTTAAAGGAGGTGCATATTTCACATAAGATGAAGAGTTGAAAATGTACAAGGTTTATTAGTAAAAAACTATGAGCAATATTAAAATGATGCCATTATGACACATATGTAAGGAAGGGGAATTCTTTAAAGGAGGTGCATATTTCACATAAGATGAAGAGTTGAAAATGTACAAGGTTTATTAGTAAAAAAACTATGAGCAATATTAAAATGATTCCATTATGACACATATGTAAGGAAGGGGAATTCTTTAAAGGAGGTGCATATTTCACATAATGAAGAGTTGAAAATGTACAAGGTTTATTAGTAAAAAAAACTATGAGCAATATTAAAATGATTCCATTATGACACATATGTAAGGAAGGGAAATTCTTTAAAGGAGGTGCATATTTCACATGCTTGAATGAGTTTTAAACTCATAAAAATTGAGATATTTCATCTCTCCTCATTCAAGTCTAGTTCCAAAAAGTTAGCTTAACTGACCTAAAAATGGTCAAATATTGACCAAACTGATTTAGAAAATTCTAGAATCAGTTTGTTTGGTTAGGAGCTCAATTTTTCCTATAAATAGAAGCCTCCCCCTTGTTGAAAAATAGTTAGTGTTTATGCATCGTTACTCTACTCCACCTAAGCCAAGAACTGTGAATTCATTTAATAATTCACTAGTTTTTGAAGCTTTCCTCTTTCTTCAATCCCCATTAGTGGCTCCATCAACATACTTAACCAATTGATTGGTTGGGGGCCTCTACCGTGAACAAAGAATCAAGCAAGTTGTAAGGTAATTAGTGAATATTGATCTTTCTATAATTTCTCAATGTTTCTCTCTTCTCAACCCCTCTCAAGCTTGAGAAGTTTAATTGGTATGGTTTTTTTTTAAATACTATTGAAGTTTGAATAGTAGTGAAGAGTTACATAAGTTAATAAATGCTATTGAAGTTAATTTTCATTTATGTTTAAATTCTAATGATTTTTATGTAAATTCTCTCTCTCACTCAAGAAATGGTCATACTCATGACCCGTTCTCAATCCAAATCAAGCTTTTCATAAAGCTTTTCCTTAACCCAAGATTAAGCTATGCTTGAGGCCAATTTAATGGCTTTTTTCTATGCTTTTAGTTTATGCATATTGATGATTCAATCCACTATAGATTAATGATCCAATTAGAGATCATTTTAATTATTTCCTTAATGATAAGCTTTATCCCTTAGAAAAAATTGAGATTTATCAGTCATAGCAGCGGAGCTATGGCAAAATTTTTATAAAAATTATGCATAAATTAATTTCATTCAAAGCATAAAAAGAGGACTTCCTACCATATTCTAGGAATTATCATCCTAGATTAATTGAAAGAATTTCATTATAATCATGGAGAAATTGAATTTTAATATCATGCATAAAGGATAATTTTTTTTATATCAAAAGTGTTACTCTTATCATTTTTAATTTCATGCATAGAAGTATGCATAAAGGAAAAATTTTTATATCAAAAGTGTTACTTTTATCATTTTTTAATTTTTCATGCATAGAAGTATGCATAAAGGAAAATTTTTATATCAAAAGTGATACTTTTATCATTTTTAATTTTCATGCATAGAAGTATGCATAAAGGATAATTTTTTTATATTAAAAGTGTTATTTTTATCATTTTTAATTTTCATGCATAGAAGGATGCATAAAGGAAAAATTTTTATATCAAAAGTGTTACTTTTATCATTTTTAATTTTCATGCATAGAAGTATGCATAAAGGATAATTTTTTTTATATCAAAAGTGTTACTTTTATCATATTGGATTTCATGCATAGAGGTATGCATAAAAGTTGAATATTTTATTATAAAAGTGTTACTTTTAGCATAATTGAATTTCATGCATAGAGGTATGCATAAAAGATATGGGAAGTGATAAGATATGATAAGATGCATGTGGATGTGGATGTGGATGTATGAATGTGGATGTATGGATGTGAATGTGGATGTGGATGTGGATGTATGAATGTGGATGTATGGATGTGGATGTGGATGTATGAATGTGGATGTATGGATGTGAATGTGGATGTGGATGTGGATGTATGAATGTGGATGTATGGATGCATGAATGTGGATGTATGGATGTGAATGAGGATATAGATGTGGATGTATGGATGTGAATGTGCATGTAGATATGGATGTATATATGTGAATGGGAATGTGGATGTGGATGTATGTATGCATGTGGATGTGGATATGGATGTGTATGTATGAATGTGGATATGGGATGTGGATGTATAAATGAGGATGTGAAAATGGAGATAAGCATGTAGATGTGGATGCATGAATGTGGATGTATGGATGTGAATGAGGATATAGATGTGGATGTATGGATGTGAATGTGCATGTAGATATGGATGTATAGATGTGAATGAGAATGTGGATGTGGATGTGGATGTATGTATGTATGTATGTGGATGTGGATGTATGAATGAGGACGTGATAATGAATGTATGCATGTGGATGTGGATATGGATGTGTATGTATGAATGCGGATATGGATGTGGATATGGATGTGTATGTATGAATGTGGATATGGGATGTGGATGTATAAATGAGGATGTGAAAATGGAGATAAGCATGTAGATGTGGATGTATGGATGTGAATGTGGATGTGGATGTGGATGTATGGATGTGGATATGGATGTGAATATATGATATGTGATGTGAAGGAATCTGAAGTGAAGAGATGGAAAATGATATGATTGGATGAGTACACATATAAATGAAATGTGGAATAAGTAATGTGGATTGCATGAGGGATAATGTGGAAAAATGAGAGTTAATATAGAAATTGTATTTGTAAACTGTTTGTAAATGCTGTTTGTAAATGGCTGTTTTATGTCAAGAATGCTGGGAAAGCATTTTGACCGTCTTATGATTAAGGTCGTGGAGACCTAACTGATAAAGTTGCAACTGCTGACGGAGAGTCAATGGAGGACGTCTCGCGTAGCAAGGTCGGCCGAGGTCTTGACCAGCCTCGGTTCGATTAAAATGGTGAGCTTCCGGTACGGTGGATGAGGGACCAAGGAAGCGGCCTATGAGTGAAGCGCTAGGTCACCTGCGAAGGATCCTAGAGGGTGCTGACCATACGGTGCTCGGGCTCTGGGTCGCCCAGGATACCCACGCGTGCGTCGAGGAAGATATTGGAACAAGGAGTAAGAGTTGTTTTCTGGAACCGGGCATGGATCTGGTTGACTGACCTTGCTGGTCCTCAACGGATGAGTCCATGGCTCTTTTATATGGATCTGTTGGTTGATCTTGCTGATCTTCAACGAGAGTCCATCTTGATAAGTGATTATATTGTTGAGTATTATGGGCTAGGAACTATTGAAACGGCCCCTGTGTGGACAGGTGGTGAGCGTTCTAGTTGCCAATGATGCCATAGATACTCTGATGAAGGAATGATGGAAAATTATGAATCAACTGGATAAATTGGGAGATTGTGATCAGTGGTACTATGGTTTCATTAAAGGATTGTTTTAAAGTTAACTGATGCTAAGAAAAAGGCAATTTTCATATTGGGTGTGTAAGTGGTGTGGCTAGTTTTATGTTTGCATGAAATTCCGGCTAGGGGGCCTTGGAACTCTTTTCCTTGGTACCCGGGACAAAACCTAACCAAATTCCAAATTGGATCCCATCACTACAGTGGTTGGGCGGTTGGCTAACCCATGGGATCGGATGGGGTTAGGCTGGACTGATGGATCCGTAAATCGAGACCCAATTTCTGTTATTACGATAGATAAAGTAAATCCCGGATAGTAATTGTTCTATGGATAGGAATCAACGGCTGTGCCTCCTTGGTGGGGAAAAAAGCGTTGATCCCAATGATCCAAGTGCAAGTTTCTTCCTTGATCTGACCAAGTATCTTTATAGATGCAGTCGGATCTGTTTGATCGGTAATGATCTTGACTACGTTAGAGTAAAGAGTTATCCGGTGGAATCGCCCATGCTTTCCGAGTAAAGGAAGTTTTTCCAGTTTCGGTTGTGGACAAACCGACGGATTAGTCTCTTGTCCGGATATCCGTGGGCGAGGCCCCGAGTGTGAGACCCCTACCCACGCATGATGTGCTACTTCCGCTGCTAGTACCCCGAATCCGTTGATCGGTGGGGAACAGGGATCTCACAGTTGGTATCAGAGCATTTGGTTAATAAAGATCAACTGAGAAGACAAATATGTCAAAAATTTATCAAGAAGCACAAAAAGGTTGTAATTGTGTGATATAATTCATACAATTTGATATTCAAACTGAAATTCGTAATTTGGTAATTGGGTCTTCAGATGGAAGTACCGCAATTATATAGAATCCCTGACTTGCTTGAGGCCTAGACATGATGGTATTTACCTTATAATTCCAAGAGCCACGACTACCCGTATATACCGAGAGTATACTGCAGCTCTTTACTGACAGTATATACGAGTAAATCTAAGACTTGAAATTATAAGCGTTAATGCTATCCAGATGATGAATTCGAATGTGGTTGATATGATTTTTAATTCTATTTGAGAATTGATAAATTGAATTGGATTCTGATTGAAAATTCTGATTGAAAAATGATGATTTCTGAAATTAGTTGAAATATAAAAATCTGAACAAAACCACAATGAGGATGAATGGGACGAGTCCCAGTGATGATATTCATAACTGGAATGATGATAATGAATTCAGCAAATCACTATGAGATTAGTGGGTTGTGCTGTCAAATTGTTACTGTTAACACTTGATCAGTAGATCAAGTTAAGGGATGACAAATTGAGAACTTGCTTGACTGAAATTCCCGTGGAGGAATGTTCAGAAGGAAATTTTTCGGTCTAATGGACCATTATCATGTTAAAGATATGAATGATATGATCTGAATATTAATGATGAGTTCTATATAAGGGATATTTATCCCAGTGTTCTGTTGGGTTGACCAGAATATAAGGAACCCCAAAATAAAATTGGATGTTAAGAAAAAGAGTTGTCCTCTACCTTGCGAGATGAGGACATCTCGCACTTTTTAAGTGGGGTAGAATGTAAGATTCCTCCCCAGCCTTCGAGGTATACAGGAGTAAGAATCTCCCTTTCTGATCTTATAATTATTCCCGCTCTAAAATAAAAGAAAGTTCTGTTTAACAAAGGAAGACCCTTTTCCTAGAATACTTCTCAAGAGTCCCACCTGTTTTAAGGATTCAGAACAATGAGTTCAGATGTGAGAATCGATGTTTTGGATATCAAGGTTTTGGTCTTCATTCGAGTACGGCCCAAAAGAAGTTCTTTATCTCTTGGGGAGTATATGAAGTTATCCCCCAGATATTGTGAGCCTTATATCTGAATTCAATGAAAGTAGGTGACTTAGCCTACAAGCTTCTTTTATCTCTTCATCTCAAAATTCTTAATGCCTTCTATAGAAAAATGTGTCAAACCCAAATCATGGAAAGACGGTAAAACTTCAGTGGCAAGTTACCGTTGGCTTCTAAGTTACGCTAGCTCCTTCCTTTATATAAGTCGTAACTTTTACTTGTCGCTCACAGTAATCTTACTTCCATCGATCTCCTTTCTTTCTTAATCTCCTTCATGGCTTGGCAACAAGAACTAGTTTTATCCATAATGATTCCTCACCTTCAAGACGCAAGTGAATCTGTGAAGAAGGATTTTATAGAGCAGTATGAGCGCTCACTTTTCCCTCACTTGGGAACTTCTGTAGCGCAAACCAAATGGCGGACCTATCAAAACATAACTAGGGTAACACCCTGGGGTCAGCAGCACTTTCGTAACAATGTCCGCTTGGCCATGGTTATTGAAGCTTTGGGTTTGGGTCCCCGATACTACTGCGTCATGAGATCAAGGCATCCTGGGTTTTCTGAGCGGGTCTTCTTACTGGCGTGTTTTCTTCCTCATGAGAAGATATGCCTTTACCCCGTTTTTGGCTTGCCTCTCAGAGGTCCTTTTGTTAGAACACCTCATACCACTGAGATAGGCGCAGCAATAACCCACAGAATCATTCCCATAGATGAGTTACCTTATACTTGTGCAGCTTGTGAGGACTGCTTTTGTGATCATATGATGGACGGGCTTATGGAAGTGTAAAGAGTTCTTCTATCTTTACTGTATAAGTTCCAAGAATGAATAAAGTTTAAATCTTGTTCTTATTTTGAATCTTGCTCTCTTTAAGACGTTTCTTGGTGGTTAATCTTGATTAAAATTTTTCTCTAAGTCTCATATTCGTGAATCTTGCGAAATTATCACAAGTTGCGAGATGAGGACATCTCGCGTTTTTTAAGTGGGGTAGAATGTAAGATTCCTCCCCCAACCCCTTTTTGATGTCTAGTATCTTCCGCTGTAATCAACCCTCTTCAGAAATATAAAGACCTTGTTTCTATCTGTTTTAGCCTAGAGAGAGAAAAATATTCTAGAGAGAGAATATTCAGATTTTGAATATTTTTGGATAGAAAAATATCTCTTATAATTCAGATGAGTTCCCCTGAAATAGAAATTCAAAAAGAATTTTCCAATGTGCAATTGGAATTAATTGGAAATAGGTATAAAGAACCTTAGTCTAAGGTTCTAGATTTTCAGAAATCTTTAGACTATGGTCCAATTAAGGTTCCTATGGGCCAATAGCATCAATCCATGTGTAGGGAAGAGATAAATCCAAATTTGTAAAAAAGAAGATACCCAAAAATGAGTAAATGCTCACATAAGGTGAAGAGTTGAAAATGTACAAGGTTTATTAGTAAAAAACTATGAGCAATATTAAAATGATGCCATTATGACACATATGTAAGGAAGGGGAATTCTTTAAAGGAGGTGCATATTTCACATAAGATGAAGAGTTGAAAATGTACAAGGTTTATTAGTAAAAAACTATGAGCAATATTAAAATGATGCCATTATGACACATATGTAAGGAAGGGGAATTCTTTAAAGGAGGTGCATATTTCACATAAGATGAAGAGTTGAAAATGTACAAGGTTTATTAGTAAAAAAACTATGAGCAATATTAAAATGATTCCATTATGACACATATGTAAGGAAGGGGAATTCTTTAAAGGAGGTGCATATTTCACATAATGAAGAGTTGAAAATGTACAAGGTTTATTAGTAAAAAAAACTATGAGCAATATTAAAATGATTCCATTATGACACATATGTAAGGAAGGGAAATTCTTTAAAGGAGGTGCATATTTCACATGCTTGAATGAGTTTTAAACTCATAAAAATTGAGATATTTCATCTCTCCTCATTCAAGTCTAGTTCCAAAAAGTTAGCTTAACTGACCTAAAAATGGTCAAATATTGACCAAACTGATTTAGAAAATTCTAGAATCAGTTTGTTTGGTTAGGAGCTCAATTTTTCCTATAAATAGAAGCCTCCCCCTTGTTGAAAAATAGTTAGTGTTTATGCATCGTTACTCTACTCCACCTAAGCCAAGAACTGTGAATTCATTTAATAATTCACTAGTTTTTGGAGCTTTCCTCTTTCTTCAATCCCCATTAGTGGCTCCATCAACATACTTAACCAATTGATTGGTTGGGGGCCTCTACCGTGAACAAAGAATCAAGCAAGTTGTAAGGTAATTAGTGAATATTGATCTTTCTATAATTTCTCAATGTTTCTCTCTTCTCAACCCCTCTCAAGCTTGAGAAGTTTAATTGGTATGGTTTTTTTTTAAATACTATTGAAGTTTGAATAGTAGTGAAGAGTTACATAAGTTAATAAATGCTATTGAAGTTAATTTTCATTTATGTTTAAATTCTAATGATTTTTATGTAAATTCTCTCTCTCACTCAAGAAATGGTCATACTCATGACCCGTTCTCAATCCAAATCAAGCTTTTCATAAAGCTTTTCCTTAACCCAAGATTAAGCTATGCTTGAGGCCAATTTAATGGCTTTTTTCTATGCTTTTAGTTTATGCATATTGATGATTCAATCCACTATAGATTAATGATCCAATTAGAGATCATTTTAATTATTTCCTTAATGATAAGCTTTATCCCTTAGAAAAAATTGAGATTTATCAGTCATAGCAGCGGAGCTATGGCAAAATTTTTATAAAAATTATGCATAAAATAATTTCATTCAAAGCATAAAAAGAGGACTTCCTACCATATTCTAGGAATTATCATCCTAGATTAATTGAAAGAATTTCATTATAATCATGGAGAAATTGAATTTTAATATCATGCATAAAGGATAATTTTTTTTATATCAAAAGTGTTACTTTTATCATTTTTAATTTCATGCATAGAAGTATGCATAAAGGAAAAATTTTTATATCAAAAGTGTTACTTTTATCATTTTTTAATTTTTCATGCATAGAAGTATGCATAAAGGAAAATTTTTATATCAAAAGTGATACTTTTATCATTTTTAATTTTCATGCATAGAAGTATGCATAAAGGATAATTTTTTTATATTAAAAGTGTTATTTTTATCATTTTTAATTTTCATGCATAGAAGGATGCATAAAGGAAAAATTTTTATATCAAAAGTGTTACTTTTATCATTTTTAATTTTCATGCATAGAAGTATGCATAAAGGATAATTTTTTTTATATCAAAAGTGTTACTTTTATCATATTGGATTTCATGCATAGAGGTATGCATAAAAGTTGAATATTTTATTATAAAAGTGTTACTTTTAGCATAATTGAATTTCATGCATAGAGGTATGCATAAAAGATATGGGAAGTGATAAGATATGATAAGATGCATGTGGATGTGGATGTGGATGTATGAATGTGGATGTATGGATGTGAATGTGGATGTGGATGTGGATGTATGAATGTGGATGTATGGATGTGGATGTGGATGTATGAATGTGGATGTATGGATGTGAATGTGGATGTGGATGTGGATGTATGAATGTGGATGTATGGATGCATGAATGTGGATGTATGGATGTGAATGAGGATATAGATGTGGATGTATGGATGTGAATGTGCATGTAGATATGGATGTATATATGTGAATGGGAATGTGGATGTGGATGTATGTATGCATGTGGATGTGGATATGGATGTGTATGTATGAATGTGGATATGGGATGTGGATGTATAAATGAGGATGTGAAAATGGAGATAAGCATGTAGATGTGGATGCATGAATGTGGATGTATGGATGTGAATGAGGATATAGATGTGGATGTATGGATGTGAATGTGCATGTAGATATGGATGTATAGATGTGAATGAGAATGTGGATGTGGATGTGGATGTATGTATGTATGTATGTGGATGTGGATGTATGAATGAGGACGTGATAATGAATGTATGCATGTGGATGTGGATATGGATGTGTATGTATGAATGCGGATATGGATGTGGATATGGATGTGTATGTATGAATGTGGATATGGGATGTGGATGTATAAATGAGGATGTGAAAATGGAGATAAGCATGTAGATGTGGATGTATGGATGTGAATGTGGATGTGGATGTGGATGTATGGATGTGGATATGGATGTGAATATATGATATGTGATGTGAAGGAATCTGAAGTGAAGAGATGGAAAATGATATGATTGGATGAGTACACATATAAATGAAATGTGGAATAAGTAATGTGGATTGCATGAGGGATAATGTGGAAAAATGAGAGTTAATATAGAAATTGTATTTGTAAACTGTTTGTAAATGCTGTTTGTAAATGGCTGTTTTATGTCAAGAATGCTGGGAAAGCATTTTGACCGTCTTATGATTAAGGTCGTGGAGACCTAACTGATAAAGTTGCAACTGCTGACGGAGAGTCAATGGAGGACGTCTCGCGTAGCAAGGTCGACCGAGGTCTTGACCAGCCTCGGTTCGATTAAAATGGTGAGCTTCCGGTACGGTGGATGAGGGACCAAGGAAGCGGCCTATGAGTGAAGCGCTAGGTCACCTGCGAAGGATCCTAGAGGGTGCTGACCATACGGTGCTCGGGCTCTGGGTCGCCCAGGATACCCACGCGTGCGTCGAGGAAGATATTGGAACAAGGAGTAAGAGTTGTTTTCTGGAACCGGGCATGGATCTGGTTGACTGACCTTGCTGGTCCTCAACGGATGAGTCCATGGCTCTTTTATATGGATCTGTTGGTTGATCTTGCTGATCTTCAACGAGAGTCCATCTTGATAAGTGATTATATTGTTGAGTATTATGGGCTAGGAACTATTGAAACGGCCCCTGTGTGGACAGGTGGTGAGCGTTCTAGTTGCCAATGATGCCATAGATACTCTGATGAAGGAATGATGGAAAATTATGAATCAACTGGATAAATTGGGAGATTGTGATCAGTGGTACTATGGTTTCATTAAAGGATTGTTTTAAAGTTAACTGATGCTAAGAAAAAGGCAATTTTCATATTGGGTGTGTAAGTGGTGTGGCTAGTTTTATGTTTGCATGAAATTCCGGCTAGGGGGCCTTGGAACTCTTTTCCTTGGTACCCGGGACAAAACCTAACCAAATTCCAAATTGGATCCCATCACTACAGTGGTTGGGCGGTTGGCTAACCCATGGGATCGGATGGGGTTAGGCTGGACTGATGGATCCGTAAATCGAGACCCAATTTCTGTTATTACGATAGATAAAGTAAATCCCGGATAGTAATTGTTCTATGGATAGGAATCAACGGCTGTGCCTCCTTGGTGGGGAAAAAAGCGTTGATCCCAATGATCCAAGTGCAAGTTTCTTCCTTGATCTGACCAAGTATCTTTATAGATGCAGTCGGATCTGTTTGATCGGTAATGATCTTGACTACGTTAGAGTAAAGAGTTATCCGGTGGAATCGCCCATGCTTTCCGAGTAAAGGAAGTTTTTCCAGTTTCGGTTGTGGACAAACCGACGGATTAGTCTCTTGTCCGGATATCCGTGGGCGAGGCCCCGAGTGTGAGACCCCTACCCACGCATGATGTGCTACTTCCGCTGCTAGTACCCCGAATCCGTTGATCGGTGGGGAACAGGGATCTCACAGAATCCATGCATCAGCTACTACTTGTGTGCGACGTATATCTCAGGATGGGCAATGGTGGCCTACCATGCATGCAAATGCTGAAACATTTGTTCGTAACTGTGCTTCATGTCAAATTCAACAGCCAATTCATAATGTCACATTATTCCAAATTTCAACTACACCAAGTTGGAGTAAGTATATTGTGGACTATCTTCAGCATGGTCATACGGATCAAAAAATTCCTAAACATCGAAAGCATGCTATTAAAGTTGAAGCGGCAAACTATATGCTGATAGAGGGCCAACTCTACAAGAGGGGCAAGGATGGCAACTTACGCATGTGTGTATGTGAAGCTGACTACTTAAAAATCTTGACTCATGCACATGCAGGTGTTGGGGGGGTGGACACTTTTCGGGCAATACCACAGCTAAGTTGATTAGGTGGTCTGGGCTTTGGTGGCCAACCTTACAAATGGATGCCGAAGAATATGTGAAACGTTGTGACGATTGTCAAAGGACCAAACCTGCCATTACAAAGGACAATATGCCATTGCGGCCTATGTTAAGCACACGTGCTTTTGCAAAATGGTGTATTGATTTTGTCGGTCCCATTAAACCTCCAGCTCGTCACACGCATGCTGAATATATTATAGTCGCAACTGACTATTTGACCAATTGGGTAGAGGCAAAGGCAACAGTCAAAAATGATGCCAGAACCACAGCCAAGTTCCTGTATGAGTACGTGTTTACACGCTATGGCTTACCCACCATTGAAATCGTTAGTGATCAAGGTGTGCACTTTGTAAATGAGGTCATAGAGTTTTTGCTTCAAGAATTTATGGTAATTCACAAGCGTTCTGCACCTATCATCCCCAGACCAATGGACAAGCCGAGAGTACTAACAAGATTCTCTGCACAGCACTTACAAAGATTGTTGAGGGACATAGGACTGATTGGGAGCAAAAGTTACACTCGGTTCTTTGGGCATATAGGACAGCCTATAAAACATCTATGGGCACAACCCCATTTGAGCTTGCTTTTGGGCTAGATGCAATTCTTCCCATTGAATTTCTTGTACCTACTCTACGAGTAGCTAAACAATTGGATTGGACTGGTCATGAGCTTTCACAACGCGTTGACGAATTGCAAAAGCTTGATGAGACCCGCTTATTGGCGGTAATGGGGATGTATGCTGAGAAGAGGAGACAAAAGCAATGGTATGATAGAAATGTAACAACTGGCCGATTCACAAAAGGAGACCTTGTGCTCTTGTACACACTTAAGAAGCATAAGAGAAAGCTCAAGAAACGGGGCCTAGGACCGTTTGTGATTAATGAGCTTACTCCAAGTGGTGCAGTGCGTTTAGAGACACTAGAAGGTGAGCAAATGCCTAACTTCATTAATGGAAGTCGTCTCAAGAAATACAATGAACCATTAACTGAAGCCATGCTTCAACAGATGCATGCTGCACAAACACGGAAAGAAGCACTTGACCTACTTAAACGTCAGGCTCAAGAGGAGGCTAAAGCTAGAGTTGCAAAAGCCAAGGAGCGTCGCAAAGCTTCTATGATGGCCTTACAGTTGGTTACTGATGAACCATATGTCGATCCTTTCAATATTCAAGTGTGCCTTCATCTTCATGAGACTACCTACTTTGTCTCTGCCTTAATTGACTCTGGTGCAGATTATAATGTTCTCTCGTTTGACACATGAAAAGCCTTGGGACAACCACCACTTGTGCGAATTCCTGTTGACTTACGAAGCTTCTCAGGGGAAGATAACCCTATAGAGGAAAAATGTGTTATTATGATGTCCATTCAGGATCACCAGATGTCAGTGCCCTTTTATGTGGCACGTAAGTCCAAGGCAGTAGTAGATGCTGTTCTCGGTCGATCGTGGTTAAATGCTATCAATTGCTCATTAGATTGGAAGAATAGACAATACAAGTTGCAAATTGATTCGGATTGCATCTTGGGATTTGCTACTCCACGAGCTTTATCGTGTCGAAAGGGTAATGTTTCTACCTTACACAACCCACTCTCAAAATCTGCTCTTGAAGCTCCAAAATAAATGATGTGGATAATTGATGAGTACTTAAGTGAGGGCCATGGCTAGCATGTTCCAACTACTCTAGTTGCTGCTCAAAGAAGGCCAGGCAAGAAGGAACTATCAATTTGGCTACCCAAAGATGCGTACAAACTTGTACCATCTAGTCCAGTCGCTAAGCCTCCTAAGAAGCACATCTTTTCCAAGCCTAAACCTCAGATTGTTACTCGTTGGGCCCCAAAACATGTTCTTAAAGCACAAGGCTATTATGAGGGGGCAACAGCAATTTGGCTTCCAAAATGCCATGGTTTGCTAGGGGTAAAAGAGTGTTTCAGATAGATTCCAAGAGCCACCCTTGATTTTCCATATCAGTGGGTGCAAAAGAAATCAACACAAACTCTTCAAGATAGGATGGGTGGCTATGATAGCACCTACAAATCTACTTGTGTTGATCTTCCTAAAACATGTATTGAAACACCGGTTGTCCCAATTTCTCCTTGTTACACAATTCCACCATCAACTTGTGTACCTAAGACAAGTCCAAATGAGTCTCATTTGAGCATAGATTCTAGCATTTCAATGCCTAAATCCTCTTATCTTGCTCAAATTCCAAGACAATTGCTAAAATTCCCACCTCTTAAAAAGGATATACCTAAAACCAAAGATAAGGCATTAACACTACAATTGAAGCTCTTTGGTAGATCAATGTTTGAATAATGTGGTTCCTTATGCCTTTAGAGGATTGTGTTCTTTTTGAGATAATCTTGTTTTTTATTGGAATTGTAATGATGGATATGAGTGTTCGAAATTTCATTGTTCTACGTCCAGATAACTCCTGATGGATATGTGGTGAGATACATGTCCACCATGCATTGACCCTGATAGTACTCGACCTGATCATCGCGGGGGTTATAGTGCTCCTCCGTTTCAAACTCGATCTAGGTACTTCTATGCTCCCTTAGGTGAAAATTGCTGTGGGCATCACTTTGTCACGTTATTCTATCAACAGCATCACCCATTTCCACATTGTCAAGAGTGTGCACGACTCGTATTAGGAGAAGCTTCACATATTTGTTGGATATGTCGCTCTTACTTTAGACGATATAGCACGGGCTTAATGAAACAAATTGTGGGAATTACACCCCAACGCCATAATCTTCTTAATGTGAGAATACCAGAGAGAGGACCAAATCAACGTAGATTACCTGAGGAGGTTCAAGCACAACAATGGAGGGATACATGCTTAAATGACTTGCAACCACCTATCTTGCAAGCCCTCCTTCCCCAAGCCTCAACATGTCAATATTGGATCAATATGAGTACCTATATTGTGCAGTTCCAAAATTGAAATTGTCTGCTTAACCTTCCCATAGAACTAATGCCATATTTTAGTGAGGAAGCACTCCTTCCTCTACCACCTTCTCCAGAGGCTGGTTTTTGTGAAGGGTTGTCCCTGCATCCTGAGGAAATTGATACCATCTTTCCAGCAGACGTGGACACGGATCCACCACCAACGCAAGGGTAAGCTCAGCGACTCCACAATAAGATCGACAAGCCAGGGCACTTTTCTCCCATTGGGTTTTTCCCTTAGGCTATATTCGGTGAATGGCACCAATAACAAATTTTATTCCTTTACTTTCTTTTCTTGTTTGTTAATAAAAATTTTGCAGAGATCTCAGCTAAACAAGAGCATCTAACATGCCCCAACAGTCCACCTACCATGCCCACAAATTAGGAAGGGGGAGACATGCTACGCCTACAAAGACCAAGGAGGAGCAATCTGCACAAAATCAGCAATGCATCAATGCAAACAAACAACATCAACGGGCACTACAACAGGTGTATTCAAATCATAATCTTTTGTTCTTTATGTGCTTTTATCTTTTGGATATATGGTTTGCATGTTCACACAATGTTGGCTGGTTTAAGTTTTTGATTAGTTGTTAAAATATGGTGAGTGAATTCTAGATTCTTAGTGAACTTAGTAGAAGATATTTCTATTTAAAGACAGTGTAGGATATATACCAATGGAGTATGCCAAGTGTATATGCTTTCAAGGTATATTAGTTATCCCTAGTGGTAGCTACCTCTTAGGTATGAGCTAGGTGCTAGGAGTAATAAAAATTTATGAAAATATACCCTTAAAAAAATATATACAAAGTGAATTGAGACATGACGTGTCTACAGCCATGAGGAATGCTTGGTAGGACCTGGGGTTGTCTTAGCACCTTGGGCCCGATGCCTTGGTTTCCATGGGGTGAACACTGACGTCTAAAAGCTTCAGAAAAAGACCTTCAAGGAATCTATCGCCTTGATAGATGTTGGTAGGACTCTGGGGTACACTATGGGCCCTCGAGACCGATGCCCTCATCTTCATGGGGTACTCCTTATGTCATAAAAGAAAGAAAAAAGGGTCTGTCGCCCTTGAGATACTTAGCGGTTTTTAGATTCTCTTGGCGGAGGTCTCTTGGCCATTGCTTGGGTCTCATTCGGATGGAACCTTAATCTTTATCACCTTCTACACACACATCAAAAGAAAAAGAGTTCTAATCACCTTTGCTCATATTTAGGAGTAGGTTTGCCACTTAGAAATAACTTAAATACTTGTAGGACATTGAGACTGCGGTTATAACCGGTGGTGTACAAGCACACTTGCCTTTGCATAGCACTATCTACCACTTAGTCTCACTTTGACTAGTCTTTACTCACCTATTTTAGTACTCTTTAAAACTCTAATCAGCCTTTCACTTGTATGCTCACATGTGGAATTGTCATTGCTGTTTTTTCTTTTCTTCTTTTCTTTTCTTTTTTTTCAATAAAAGGCTTTACTTGTATCCATTGTTTTTTTTGCAGCTCGTGTTCCTACCGCGCTCGAGGACGTGCGCAAAATAGGAAGGGGGGAGTGTTGCATGACGAATGAAGATCAATGCAAGGATGCAACAAAAAAGACACTTAGGGCTCTTGTAAAGAGTTCCAAGTTGTAGATGAATGTGGGAGTGGGCTTAACAATAATCCCACATGGGAACTTTTGGGAGTTTTAGAGTTTTTGTATAAAAAGTGGCCCATTTGAGAGCTAAAGAGGACTCTTTGGTCATTTGGTTGAGAGGCTCATAGAGAGAGCTTGCTCCATAGCTCCTTCTCATGTGCTCTCCCAAGGCTCTCCATCTCCATTCTTGCTTCAATCTTGTACTCTCTATTCTCTACGTATTTAATGATTTGAGGTTGCGGTCTACACACTTGCTAATCTAGATTTCTTAATGATGTTTTGATGCTAAAATCTGATTTGTGAATTGTAGAGTGCATGTGATGAAGCTTGTGCATGAAATGATGTGTAGTTGAGGCTTGTGTGATAGCTCTTTGCATGTTAGATTCTTTGCATAAGTTGCATTTTTGTGCTTAAGTGTAGCCTAATCTTGATGCGTTGATTATGTTAGATTGATTGCTTGATTGTTGAAGAAGGATTGAGTAGGACTAGAAGTCATTAGTGTGTGGTTAACTAATCTTCTCCCATTCGGGATAGCCTCTATGCGCTAACCGGGTTGCATTCACGGATTGACAAAGTGTGTGGGTTGGAGTGTAGCCTCCGCTACACTATGATGTCCCAAACAGTAGTCAAAAGTCAGTTGGATTGGTAGTGGGCTAGATGGTGGTCTAGGTCAGCTGAGGGCTGATTCAGGTCAACTAGGGTTAGCTAAGTATCAATAGGAGTTAGTTAAGGGTATACAAGGGTAGATTTGGCCTTTTTGGATTGAAAGGAAGTGATATAGATTTTTTGTTTTACTATCAGATTTTCAGTTAGTCAGCAAACAGTAGCAGTCAGATTTGCAGAATTGAAGGAGAATGTATTCCAGAGTCAACACAGTCATCTGCTCTGCTGTCAACCTTAAGTGTGTGGAGTTGAGTCTTGGGGATTTGAGGTTTTTGAGGTTTTTGAGGTTTTTGAAGGAGTGGAAGTGTTACAGGGCACTGGAGTGGTGAGATCTGACTCAGGGCTGAGTTAGCTAATGTAGGTAAGTCAGATTTCAATCCTCTCAACAGAAAGTCAACAGAGGAGAGCTAACAGGATCAGTGAAGTTCTAAAGCAATTTGAAGTTTGCTGATACTAGAGGACTTTTTTTGGAGCTTGGAGGACATTTTTCTAATTGGGGTCAGCAGTAGGCATCTGAATCAGGTTACAGTCTCAGCAAATGATATTCAAGTGGCTATCAAAACTGTGGGAGCTATTTGGTTAGCTAGGTGATAGCTGAGGATATAGGAGTGAAGATTCATATTTAGAGATGCAACACTTTTCTAACCATCTAAGTGTTAGCTGGGAGCTTTTTGGTCAGCTGAATGTCAATTAGAAGCTGTTTGGTCAGCTGGTGTCAGCCGAGGTCAGTTCGAGACTTAGGAGTGAAGATTCATATTTAGAGATGCATCACTTTTCTAACCATCTTTTACATTTTGTATTCTATACGTCAGCTGAAATCTAAAATCTCCTCGTGTTTACATTCAACCCCTGAAATTCTCCCATGTATACACAAAGCAACACACGTATATTTTCTAAAATATATGAACACATGCTGAAATTCACAAGATATTGAATATTGTTGTCTCATGTATATTTTCTAAAATATATGAACACATGCTGAAATTCACAAGATATTGAATATTGTTGTCTCTTTTTTTTCCATTAGAAACATGTCAAGTATGCTAACAATTGGATGACATATTGTTTTACATAGCTTTCTATCTAACAAGTATGCTAAAAATTGAATGGCATACTATTGTACATAGCTTCATGTATCTCAGAAGATAGGACAGACAGATTTTTGTTAACTGAGTGTGGGTCCATTGAAAATTTGATTGCTCGTACAAGATGCGTTGCTATGAAGGCCTCCGACTTGTCATCCCACAACTCGTAGGTTTGCTCATCTTTAGGTGCGTAGAAGAAGCCTTTCACAATAAAACAACCTCATGCAATGGCATTCCCCCATCCATCCTTTGCAGGTCTCTTGCATAGCTCTTTCTCCTTTGTGTATTTCAAGATGTAGAAGTCCACATTCTCTGGAGTTCCTTTTTCAGCTGTCACCGCGAAATTCTCCTACAAGAAGGACATCACTAAGGGTATAATGGTGCCCTTCTTAGGTGGCCTCCTCAGTGTTTCTGATGTCAACATCAATGTCAACATTGTCTTCTTTAGTGCCATCTACCAATGGTTCAAGGGTAATTTAGTCCCAGTAATGAATATGAGACTGATTGCTTCATCTATGCCATAAGTGTTCCATACAATTTGTGAGACCCCCGCCCCCTCCGAGGCACTGGCATTGGAAGCAACGTCAACCTCTCGTGCGGGGCAGGGATCCACACTCGGGGCCTCGCCCAGGGATGTCCGGGCAAGAGACTAGTCCGGCGGTTCCTCCGAAACCAAACCCGAAAAAACTTCCCTCGCTCGGAAGGCACGGGCAATTCCTCCAGGGAAAATCTCCTAAAAAACAGGGAAATTAATCTAATGAGTCAAAGTCTTAACTATTTAAACTGATACGACCAAACCTGAAGTCACATGATTAGATCAAAGAAGAGACTTGCACTTGGTCCATAGAATCACTACTTTTTTCCTCCTTTAACGAGGCATAGCTGTTGATTCCCTCCCACAGAACAAGGGTCTTCTCAGGACTTAATCTAACTAACATAACTAATCGTAACTTAATGGTATCGCAGGAATCCCCCGATCCAGCCTACCGGGCCCATGGGTTCCGCCGACCACTGTATTGGTTGGATTCCTTTATAAACATTTGGTTATGTTTTGCCTGGGTACCGAGGAAAACAGTTCCTAGGCCCCCTAGCTGGCGTTTCATGCGAAAATTAAGGTAGACATACCACGTACACACCTAATATGAAATTGCCATTTATAACAGATTCGGCTGTCTTTAAAACAATCCTTCAATGAAAAATCATAGTATTACTGATCATCAGCCTCCAAAATTTTGAGTCCATTGTATTACAACAATATGTCATCTGGACTCTCCACTGAAGACCAGTTGGCCAACCAACAAGTTCCAATATGTCATCTCGACTCTCCACTGAAGACCAGTTGGCCAACCAACAAGATCCCATATCCAAAATTTGATTCAAAAAGTCATTCTTCTTAGTCCATCCGAATCTTCCTCGATGCACGCATGGGTGTCCTAGCAACCGTGATCCCATGCATCACCTGGTCAGAACTCTCTAGGATCCTACTTAGGTGTCCTAGCACTTCACTCAGGGACCGCTTCATCGATCCTCGCCCACGTACCGGAAGTGCACCATTTTAACTATACCGTGCTGGTCAAGACCTTGATAGGCTTTGCCGCAAGTGACATCCCTCGACAACTCCTCGCTAGCTATTGTAAAACGAGCCTCTTCTTAGATTAAACACATACCAAATGCTTCCTCCAACATTCTGGCATAAAGCAGTCCTTTAAAAGAAAACAAAGGTTCTATGCCCAGTTCGAGATTGGTTCCACAAAACCCTTTTTTCTTAATCCATAATTTCATAATGAGAATCCTTGATCTCTCATCAAGGTAATCTACCCATCATTTAACTGACTGTCCAACTAGTTTCTTGGTGAATTTGGTCAAGGAAAAACTTGTTAATTCAATGGTAGTCTATTCATTGTATTTAAGAACTCGAATTGGTCACGAAGTTTTTGCTTCAGATCGAGAGATGGACAAGTAGTTTACTGACCGTCCCTCTCATAGTCGTGGTCTAACCAAAATCATTCGGTTTAGTTCTAGCTTTGATTCAAAGGTTCCTAACCATAATAGATTAAGAAATGGTTTTATATGAGAATATCGGATTTTAATGAAAATATTCTTCTTCCATTTAATCTGATTTTGGGTAAATACCAATTTGGTGATTTAACCACATAAAATATCTAAAGAAATTCTTTCTACCACTTAATTCCTCAACCTTAAGTCCCTAGGTAGAATTATGGTGAAAATTCCTCTTTTGTCACCAAAAATTAATTCAATTCTTTCTCTACTTAAATACCATAACAATTCTTCTTTTGACTAAATACAAATTTAAATTTTATCATGCATAAAAATAAATTTATCTAAAATTTCTCTTAAAATTAAATAAAAATATCCATTAATTCAAATATGACATTAATTCCACTTTTCCATTTAAATGATTGAATTCCAAATATGATGGGAATTCCTCTTTTATCATTTAAATTTTCTCAATGTAACTAAAATTTCTCTTTAAATTTAAATAAAAATATTCATTATTTTAATATAATAAATTTCCTCTTTTTCCATTGAAATACATGGATCTCCATTATCATGGGAATTCCTCTTTTTGCATAAAAATGAAATCACCAAAAATTTCTTTTTTTCTCTAATTAATTATTTATGCATAAACACTAAAAATTATTTTTCAATGGATGTGATGAAAATCATTCTTTTAACATAGGATGACTAATCCTAGAATATGGTAGGAAGTCCTCTTTTCACATTATGCATAAAAATGATTCATGTATTAATTTCTAAAAAATTTTGCCATAGCTCTGCTGCTATTACTAATAATTTTCAATAAATTTTGAAAGAATTAGACTTTGTAATACTATTATGATAGAATGACTATCATTTAAACGTGAATCCAATTTATGGAATTAAATCATAAGTTTATCATAATTTTATTAGCATAAAAGCATTAATAAGCCGTTTCTTTAACCTCTAGCTTGACTAGCATAGAGTTTGATTTTTGAATTGAGAATTTATCAATGAGAAGCATCATTTGAATAGAGAATTAGTGATAGGAATAACCATTCTTTTGGGGAGAGAGAGAGATATACATAAAAAACATCCTAAATTAAGCATGAAGATAAACTTTTTGTGATTAATCATTAGAATTCTTTAGAAAGCTTAATTTGCATTAAAAAATAACTTATTTGAAACTTCTCAAGCTTGAGAGGGGTTGAGAAGTTAAAACATTGAGAATACTAGAGAAAAACCATGAAATTACATCTTACCTCTTGATTTTGCTTGCTTCTCTATCTTAGAAGGAAGCCCCCAACCAATCAATTGGTTAGTATGTTGAGAGGAAAGCTCCAAGAATTTTTGAAGAGAGAGAGAAGCTCCAATCTCTCCAAAAGTAGAGGATTTTTAGGGGATAATCGATACTCGCATGGTCTAGCTCACAGATGACAATACAAAAGAATGAGGGTCTATTTATAGGTGAGGGAGACCACTAAGTGAGTCCAACTAAGTTCTAGAATTTTCCAGGTTCAGTTTGGCTGAATTTGGACAAGATTAGGACCAGTTTAGCTCCCATTTTGATCTAGTTTGATTCAGGAGAGAGGAGAGATAAAAATATCTTAATATTTTTGAATTAAAAATCCTCCCACACATGTGAAGGATGCGCCTACCTCAAAGGTCCCCCTCTCCTTACCAAGGTGTCAAAAATTCATCATTCCTCTAAAATATCTCATTTTTTAGTAATATCTCTTAATTTTTAACTAATAAACCTTGTACTCAGCCAACTCTTCATCTTATGTGAGCATTTACTCATTTTTGGGTATTTTCTTTTATTCATTAGATTTATCTCATCCCAACACTTGGATTAATCCCATTTTCCCTTTGGAACCTTAATTGGACCATAATCCAAAAAAATTTAAAAATCTTGACCCTTAGGCTAAGGTCTTTTAAATCATTTTTAATTAATTCCGAATGTACATAGGAGAATTTATTTTGAATTTCTATTTCAGGGAAATATATTTTTGATATTTGTAGAATTTTTATATCCAAAAATATCTCAATATTGAGTTACCTCTCTCTAGAATTTTTCTTCTCTCTAGACAAAACAAGAAAAAATAATATTTTCTTGTATTCAGAAATAGGGAATGATTACAATGGATTGAGGTAAAGCTTTATTCATTATTCAAGCTGAGGAGGAATCTTACACAATTACCAATAACATGATAACTGATGCACTCTTAACGCTATTGGATCGTGCTAAGAGTATGCAAAGACTGAATGTAGGGATCTTGTGTTTGTTATAGCCTTGACATCCCATGCCTCATCTCTATGTATATCACCCAACTTTATCTCCCAAAAGACTCTACTAATGTACCAAGCTTGGGATGCATATTTGGACTCAGCTCTAGTGGTGAGCATTTCTTGCAAAAACTTTACGACATAAGCTACACATTGGAGCTTAGCACCATTAGGCTTGAGTTGTTCATGAGTTAGTGATCTCTTCACTACAGCCCCTACACCGTCGTGGTCTTCCTTTCCATGAACAGAACAAAGAAATTCCATGTCATTTGCAACCCTGTGATGGCAATGTGTGTGGAAACAAAGTAGCCTAAGGCCTTTTTTCTTTGACTTGAGATGAAGCACCATCAGACCAAACCCAATGACGTAGGGGAATGTCAAAATGTAATATTTACCCAATTATGATGTAGCATGAAACAATGTTACACAAAATGGGTAGCATGCTTCATCAGAGATATAAAAGTGTATCGTTTTATGGATGTCACCTGCAATGCGAAAGTATGTAATGTGCACAAATATGCTTGAATACCATTGCATTGACTGTATCTCATTTTTCTCCTAGAAAGAGTAATTCTCAACAAAGTCTACAACAAATATTACCACATCTTCAGGAAAATTGGATAAGCATTCTTTGTGTTGCTCAGCTTGCCATCTCTACACAAAATTATGTTCAATAAACTTTTCGAGCTAATCGTTGAACATTTGATTCAGTGCCTTGCATGACATTTCCTTGTGTATTAACTCTTTCCTCTTCTTTGGCTCGCCATCATCAGTGGCTCCACATTCTATGTCCCGAAAGATCTTCACAGTGTGACAAGCCGACCAAGATATGCAGGTTCAGTTGGACAAATTGCTATGTTTCGAGAACCATAGTTAGTGCAACTCCCCATCAGACACTTCAAAGCATGGAAAGTAGTACCTTCAACTTTGGGACATAAGATTGACCCCCATATGCTTGTGATGCTCTTGTAGGACTTCTCTGTAGCCTTGCACCCACTTGGTTGAGAACCCACTTGGCTGAGAACCCACATTACAAATGACACAATCACATTGACATGCTTTGCCATGCAACCCAAAAGTATCTGGTTCGAGGCATCTTTTAAGAATGACATCTGAACATGTGTTATGCAGCAAGTGTATCAATACTTAAGCTTGCGCACAAAGTATGGCTTTAATTTTTTAAAATCTCGTTTGATGAATTGGTGCATTGTGGATGCATCTCCTTAAACAACAAATACAGTTCAACCTGCAATATAAAACCATCATAGCAAGTTAAACATTTGGTTTAAAATTGGTTTGTGGTTATAGGTTCCTAGGTGTATGCAGATGGTTTACCAACCAGTATCTTATTGGTTTAACACCGGTATCATATTGTTTCAAAACTGGTGTTGTCTAAAGCAAAGCTAATATTTACCTTATATCTAATGCATGTTGCATAGAGCTAATGATAAATGTTCCAAATGGTATCATATCAGTACAAAACACTGGTATCATATGGCTACCCTAAGTTCTCCTTCTAGTATTATGCCAGTGTTCAACAGTATAATACTGGCTCAAAAATTTGCTAAATACAAATTACATTAAAGGAGACCTTGCTCTTAAGCCAGTATGATAGTAGTGTTTAACTAATAGGCTAGCTTTTTCCCTATGGATAGTGTTAGTTCTATATAGCTATCATTCCACAATCGGTATCATATTGGTTTGGGACCGATATGATACTGGTGCAAAGCCCGTTAAGCTTGTTTTTGCTATAGCCTAAGTGTATATATCTTGGGACCGATATAATACTGGTGCAAAGCCCATTAAGCTTGTTTTTGCTATAGCCTAAGTGTATATATCTTATTAGTTTAACACCAATCTCTTACTGGTTTTACACCGGTCTTCTTGGCTTTGTTTATTACTGCCCCAGGTTGAAAACCGTTTAGAACCATGTTGTATTTATATCAGACAAGTTAAAAACTGGTTGTATTTGTATCAGCACAGTATTCTCTAATGGTCAGCCCAGACTTCAAACGAGACAAAATATCTCTTTTACAACATCAGTTGACTAAACTAAACACACAGCTAACTCCAATTGACTTTGTCAAACCCTGTTGTTGAGACCAAACCATATAATAAGTTGTAAGAGTTTAGAACCACTCGTTAGCCTATTTCGAGGTTGGGAGGAGCAAAGCAGATGATTTCAACAGAGAGCTTTGCAATCGGCTAAAAACTATGGCAATTATTTTTGTGTTCGATCTTAGCTTTTGTATAAGCTTCTCATTCTCTGCCATTAATCTCTAGGATTATCATATATTGAGACGTTTCTTGAACTTTAGGACTTCATTTTTTGCATGAAGATGCATCATAAATCCATGGAGACCATTTATTCCATCACTTGTAAATCGAAGAAGACTTGTGACATTTGAGAATGGAGGTGTAGAATTTGTAATAGGATCCTTTGGATAAATCCTTCCATATCCATGTTCTTCTTTGCTTGCATTCTCATATTGGTTGCCTCTAATGGAGCCAAAGTGCTCACCTTATTTCATTTCTTGAGTGGTTCATATTCTTTATCAATCTCTATATGGTAATTATATAAATCTCTTCTACTGCCCACATAGTTTCTATGTTTCTACTTTTCAAAATGAGACTTAGATACTATATAGAAAATACAAAGAAGATGATTGGCGTGAAAGTTTGTACTTTGCTCACCATAGTTTTTATGTTTCTACTTTTTGAAATGAGACTTAGATACTAAAGCTCACTTATATCTACAAAAAGCTTAGTGTTTTGCTCCAATGGCACTAAAATAGGCTTATAGCCTGATGCCATGCTACTTTTGGATAACAAGCCATACTTAGTGTTATACTCCAATAGCACTAAAATAGGCTTACAACCTATCATATGATACTTGGATAGTAAGCTTAGTTTTTTACTCAAATGGCATTAAAATAGGCTTATAACCTATCACACCATACTTGGACAATAAGCCATACTACCTTTGTAACAACAAGTGATCTCACCACCTCTATACTAAGAAAATATCACAACTCACCCAAGTCTTTCATCTCAAACTTCTACTTCAAAAGCATCCTACCATCATGTATGTCAGTATCAATATCATTAGTGATAATCAAGTCATCCATGTAAATGCCTACCAACATGATCTCTCTATCTTTCTTTTTCACATAAAGTGAAAAATTTTCATTGGTGGATATCGAAAATCTAATGCTAACAAGATACTCCCCGATCTTGTTTGACCATGCTCTGGTGGTGTTCCTTCTCTTTAAGCCATACAAGGCTTTACGTATCCTGCACACAAAATTTGGATATACATCACTCTTATAACCTGGGGCTACATCATGTAACTTCTTCTTGTAAATCACTATGCAAGAATGTATTTTAACTAGACAATGCAATAGATACAAAATGGAGAGAATTTAAAATTTTGATTATACCAAAGAGGTACAAGTGATGGTGATGTCCACCCAAGTAGAGCTTAGATGGCAATTTAGACAAACTCTGGATGGAGAGTATGTACGAGGTGTAGAAGGGGGTGGATACTCATAAGCATTGGATGCCTTAGCTCATGGCAACCATGTCCATATATAGTACTGTAGGCGGTGTGGTAGACGCGTATATAACGAGGGCGGCTACATTGCATAGACATGTGCATAGACACGGTCACCGACCGCATATCAAGAACACGGCCCATCGACCACCGCCCACTAATGATAGACCTGGTATCCAAGGGAATATTCCTCATACCTTCGCCTCGAGGGCTCCCGCCCCCGAACCCCTGCCAGAGGCTAGCCCCCTTGGGACCCCCTAGTCGGGGCAATGCCCCGGACCCCAGCTAATACTCATACCCCTGACCATCTCCTAACCATTATCAAATGGTCACAATAATGACCCCATTGGCATCTAAGCTGGAGTTCCCACTAAAGACATATGCACCATGGCTACTCCTCATAATGGGGGGTCTAACAAATGTGCATTATACATCAAAGTGAGATACATGATGTTGAGAGGCGAGCATTGAGTGTATACTAACATCCTCAACCACATAAACTAGGTTTTTTATAATTTTAGGAATATGAAGTACATCTACTAGGTACTTCATTTTACCATCCTGCATAGATAGTCCAACATATGCAATGCCCAGTATCATTACTTGTTTTTACATACCTTGATTTTTCCATTTTATGTATATCTCTAAACTACTCACCATGGCTCGTCATGTGGTTAGAGGTTCTAGAATCCACATACCAAATATGTCTTGATCTATAGTTAACACATATTCATAGTCTCCAAATCTACATGATGGGAGCATAGGAGTAGGGGCAATGATGGTACCCACCATTTCACCACTATCTGGTTCCGGTTTGACAATTGTCTCCTCTTGAAGCCCTCTCACGTTCAACTCATAGCTCATCTCTCTCTCTTCCTTTGGGTTCAGTGGCTCTTCTTATTCATCATAATGTACTAGCTCCTCCACATGGTCTGTTTCCACTGCATTGGTTTCTTTCTTTGGGATTTTATCTTCTTCCTTTTCATCTTCCTCAAAAAGCAAAAAAAGATAGAAAACAAATCCAATGTGATAATCGAGCAATTTGTATTTTTTTATGTGCCTTGCACACTTGGGCTCTATTCTTTTATAGTGTTCAGGCAACTTTGTGATGCTTCTACTTAGCTTGCTTCTTAAATGTTCTGAACAAACCAAGTCGTTAATGTGGACAAACATCTTTTCCTCAAAAACCACATGATTTTCCCATACTCTTCTTGGTTCTCATTCAAATAATATTATCAGTCCCTACAATATCAAGCAAATTTAATTACATATTGAACATCTCACTAATTTTTAGGTAAAGATGATGTTGGTTAATCTTGTGCAAGAAATTAAATAGCATCTCTTGTGGAGTTTCCTCTTCATTTTTATCTTCCTCCGCTTTGAAAAGGACTTCACTAGCCATCTGCAAATAATAAAAAACATTACATCTTGCTCCACTCTTCACTAGCAAACTTCAAATAATAAAATACATTAACATAAACACATGAATAAAGAAATAACAAATTTACATTGTGAGATTCATTTAGATAGCGGAGAAGGTAACTCTCATTAACCAAGAAGAGAGCATTGTAGGGATGCATAACAATGTAATATGGTCAAACCTATATAAATAAAATAATGGTATTGCTTTGTATTGTATTGATGACCGAGGAGAAAACATGTATCTATATTTAAGAATAAGTTGACTGAGAACAGAGCTTCACATGGACAAACCTATATAAATGAAATAATGGTATCGCTTTGTGTTGCATTGATGAGGAGAAAAAATGAATCTATATCCAGGAATAAGTCGACCAAAAAGGGAGCCTCATAGGATGCATAAAGGTAATTGTCAGATGAGATTGGTTTTCTAATAGATGTTTGACTATGAATTTGCTCTAATGGAATCCACTTTCTTCCTACACATTGTTTTCCTTAGAGCCATTGCATCATCTTATGATGTGTTGTTGAATGTTTCCACGCTTCTTGTCTCCTCTTCTTCTAAAGAAGGCAAATTGTTCTTGTTACACATGTGATGACTTGTATTGCTGTCTTTATTTCAAGTTAAACAAAATTCTTATGTAGAGCCATTGGAAAACTTGAAGTAAACTATTTGCTCTATTCCTTCCTTCCTCTCGATGGCTTGTATATCTAAAAAATGTAGTACGTGCTTGTAATGAGACTTCTCCATACCTTGTGTGGACCAAATGGATGGACTTCCATACTCATTGATAAGGAAGATGTTTGTATATGATATGCTAGGAAGACAAGCTTCTCTAGGGTTCTACATAGAACATATAGGATGCACATGGGGACTCTTTTAAGAGGAATGTTAAGCACCTGCTTTAAGTCAGGATCCTTGAGGTGTCTAACAAAAGCTTTATTCCAATACTTCCAGTCCATGACTTTAGAAGCTTCTCTAGGGTTCTACATAGAACATATATAGGATGCACATGGGGACTCTTTTAAGAGGAATGTTAAGCACCTGCTTTAAGTCAGTTAGGATGACTTAATTCTTTAAGTCACGATCCTTGAGGTGTCTAACAAAAGCTTTATTCCAATACTTCCAGTCCATGACTTTTGAAGCTTCTATTATATAATATAAGCATGGATATTTTTCATTAGACACATTGTATATGCATGTGTCTTCAAATCTCCTGCCATGTGCCACTCTGAAAATCCCAGTATAAGATATCAAAGTCTTCACTATCCACCTATCAAATAATATACTTTTAGGATAAGACTACAATATTCATTATGTTAGATAATCATATTGATAAATATAGAACTTAAATTTAAAGAAATGTTTTGCATACCTCAAATGCTGTATAACGACCAAATGTTATTCTTGGATTCTACACTAAAATGACATGTGTCTGCATTTGGTATAGAGGGATCAAGAGGCATGTTCATAAGTGTCACTAAAACATGCTCTTGTTTCTTTCCTTTGACCATTTCACATTCGTCAAGCTTGATCACAAATTTAAGCACACCCTTGAATTCGTCTCATGAGTAATATTAAAATATTTAATCATTAAGTCTTGATTACCACAATATTAAAGAATATATTATTGTATTTATTGAAAATAAGATCTTTCTTCTTTTCATGGTAGGTATGGAAAGAAGATCTTTCTTCTTTCCATGATCGTAGATATCCTCTATATGATATGGCTCTCCAGGATATTGCATCAGTTCATTGTTCATTATATGACGTTCTTGTCTTACAAGTGTAGGTGTAGATAGAATATTTTCTTTGATATTGTTGTCTCTTAGCTTTCCTTATAATGTTTTATAAACTTGAGAATATCCATCATGGCTTATACCCACATTATCAAGTGTTGCTTAAATTACATTTGTGTCTATGGTATTTCTTTGTAAAAACTCTTCAATGAATTTTTTCTTAAGTTTTTTATACCATTTTTTCTCACACATATTCTACATAATCGAAGCATCAATAATCTTAATATATCCATCAATAGCTTTGCATGGATCAATGTTTTATTTATTTAGATGAAGTATTCCCCTATTAGTAAAAATTATAATTTATTTAAAGAGACTGTAAATAAATCTAAAGGAAAAATAACAAATAGTTAGTATCAAAGATACTTGGATGCTTGAAATCTTTTTTAAGGCTTCCCCACTGATTGAAAGATTTTATATATTATTGAGTTTCTTTATTCTTAAACAAACACTGAGTAAAGTATTCTTTCTCCTTGCTTCTTCAATAAGGTTCTTTTCTAATGTGCTGATTGTTTTTGTGTTTGATCTGAGCTTTTGTATAAGCTTCTCATTCTCTTCCATTAATCTCAAGAATTCTTATATATTGAGATGTTTCTCAAACTTTAGGACTTCATTTTCTACATGAAGATGTATCATATATCCATGGAGACCATTTATTCCAGTCCAAGATAACTTGTGACATTTGAGGATGGAGGTGTAGAATTTGTAATAGGACCCTTTGAATAAATCCTTCCATATCCATATCCATGTTCTTTTTTTTTGCATTCTCATATTCGTTGCCTCTAATGGAGTCAAAGTACTGACCTTGTTTTGTTTCTTAAGTGGCTCATATTCTTTATCAATCTAGAGCTATACGATAATTATATAAATCTCTTCTATTTCTCACCATAGTTGTTTCTATGTTTCTACTTTTCAGAATGAGACTTAGATACTATGTACAAAATATAAAGAAGATAATTGGTGTGAAAGTTTGTACTTTACTCACCATTGTTTTTTAGTTTTTGAAATGAGACTTAGATACTATGTAGAAAATATAAAGAAGATTAGCGTGAAAATTTGTACTTCAAAGAATAATCATCTTATAGTGATTGATATGAAGAATATATCTAAATTTATAATGACTTATTTTGTGTACGTTCTTATTCTATGTACGTCCTTATTCTCAATTTATAACGACTTATTCTATGTTCATTCTTGAAAACTAATATACTAATGACATGGCCATTCTTCGATACTAACTATTTCATAAAAGGCTATAAGAATGCTATAATTATAATTTTTTTATTATTTTTAATTCTATCTATATTAGTGTTCTTTACTATTTTTTATGTTTCACATACTCTCTCTCTATGCTAAGTTGGACTTTTTTACGTGGCCCAAAAATGACCTCCAAAATCCCCTAATGAGCCAAATGGGTGGGAGAATATTCAAGTTTTATCATTTGTAAGCGAGTGTTTGAATGCGATATTATGTTGGGATTTCATTGGTGTGAAAGGTGGAGTTTTCATTCTTTCATGGATGTGAGTTGGTGTTTTCAGGGGTGAAGTTTTTGGGGTTTCTCTCTTCCTTATCTTTTTTGGGATTTTGAAAAAATAGAGTTTGTGTGGAGAGTGTTGGAGTACATTGGGATGAGTACTCAGTGATGATGTAGTCCCTTATGAGTTTGAGAATCAAGTTTTTGAAGGAGTAGTTTCATAATGGAGGTTCTATTTTGATACTTTTGCTTGTGGTTGGGGACACTTCACAAGCTACGTACAAAAGGAGACAACCAAATTTTATACCAATTCGTGAGATAAATAAAGTGGTTCTACATTGGCAAAAATAATATTTTACTAACCTTTCATGGCATTGATGCCTTTGTAAAATTTTATTGCTAGATCTTTTTACCACTTTGTAAGTGTCGGTATTAATAGCTGTAAATTCTCTAAATGCCATTCACATGCTTTTATGTTCCTATTGCTTGGCAAGGCTTTAGAAGTTTTAGCCTTAGGTTTACCTTTCAAAAATAAGGCCTCTTTCCAAAGATGAAAATAAATAAACCATGTAATCAAACTTTTATTAAATAAAAAATGGCAATTTGGAGGGTCATGGGATTGTGGGCGGTTGAGGAGGTTGAAAAACTTCTTGTCCTTCTCCCTCTCCATTCTTGCCTCTTCTTGGTAGCAATTTGTATCTTTCTTTCGATGGCTATGCATCCTTATGCCCTTCTACCGGGTTTCTTGGATGTGATTTGCAATCATTTGCGAGTGTCCCAACTAGGCTACAATTGTCAATGAACAACATGCATTGTTTGGCATTCATATATCGCCATTGCATGCACACACAAGAAGGTAGACATATTTGTATACAATGAAATGCTCCTCGATAAGTTTCACACAAATGACATGATTATCAATGTAACCCTTAACAAATTCTACAAAGCTAGCATGCAACAATGGCTTGAAGAGAGGAGGACTTCCATTAAGAAAGATAATCGTTGGTGCTAAGGCGATGATCATAGAGAATATCAATCTCTTTATCGGTGTAACTAATGGAGCTACACGTCAAATTTTAGAGATCAAAACCTTGATACGAGCACCAGTATCACAATAAATTATTGAAACAACCATTGTAACAATCACACTACACCATTCAATGGCACCAACACATGGATATTAATGGATCATGGTATCATAAGTTGACATTCCCATTGGTACTTACATACGCTATCATAGGCTACAAGGGGAACCTACTCAAGGTGGGCTGATATTTAAAGAGATATTGGCTCTTGGTTTGGGCTATGTGTGATGCTAGCTTGAGCAACCAAACATTCCCATTTATGAATCCTTAACACATTGCACCCAAAGTCCTTCACTCAGCATCACAAATAAGATAAGATATGTTGTTTGTGTAAAAGTAAGAAATGTAAGAAGACCAAATTAAAATACTTCATTATTTGATAACATTTTAATTTGACTTTATAGTTGTTGCATTATTCTATATAGAGATACATGGCAAAATGTATGATAATGGACACAAGACCTTTACACAAAGAAAAATCTCCTTACACATTCTAATTCTAGAATCAATGGAAACTAAATGTTTGGTTGGTTAAATGGAGCTCTTTAACATGTTTAAGAACAACTCCAAAGCAACAAAGCCTTTATCCATATACAAAGATGCACACCTTATAACAAAGTGATGTGGTGGGCTAATAACATGCATGAGAATCCCACAACCTACATCAATGGATTCAACGTTCTCAAGGAGCTATGTGATTTCATGTGCACCGCTCACCTTTATCCATGCACAAAGTTTCACACCTTATAACAAAGTGATGTGGTGGGGTAATAAGATGCATGAGAAGCTCACAACCTACATCAATGGATTCAACATTCTCAAGGAGCTATGTGATTTCATGGGCACATGCACCGCTCACCTAGCAACAAGACCAACAAAGTTGGATCCTAAGACCTTTAGATCTGCAAATGGTAACTGATGAAAAATAAGCACATGCACCCTCATAAAATAACCTGCTCTTCTTCAAAAACAAGATAAACTTTTAGCAATAACTTCTTGTCGGGCTTATTGAAGAGATCCTAACCAAGCAAGGTGCAAAGTATGATGCAATAAACACATTGCTTGATGGTATATAGCCTTAACAACACTTGGATGCAAAAATGATGGGCTATGGAGTTGCTACATTACAGCTACAATGTGTCCCTTGAGCCCCTTCTACAACGCGTCCCTTGAACCCGCTTCTACAATGTGAGCATTTTATGGTGAAGTTCAACCACGAACATGACACAACTCGACCAATAGAGAAAATCACATAGGCATTCAACAAGGAGGTATACAACCAACACTTTGGAGCTAAAAGTGATCCTTCAAAAAAAATAGAGGAGCATGATTGCAAGTATAAAAATTTGTTTCTTCAAAATGTTCAAATTCACCATTGCTAACCATGCACTAGTAAAGAAATAATATGATATATAGAAGCCATTGCAAATCGGTCTCTATAAGAGCACGAAGTCAAAGCGCCCCCACAAGGATAATACATAGTTTAAAACATCTCTTGTGTACACAATGGAAGAAAATACATATAGAGAAATAGCATGCGAGCTCACTGGCCAACCAAAAAAAGGAACCAAGGACATGGAAAAATAGTTTACTATGTGCCAAATGGAAGAAAATACATATAGAAAAATAGCAGGTGAGCTCACCACCAACCAAAAAAAAAGATCAAGGAAGCGGAAAAATACAAGCCTTTCTATGAAAATTTCAAAATCATAATTTGGAGACAATAGACAACATACAAAAAAGACAAGAACAATTGAACACAACTACAAATAGATACCAAGACTGCATACAACACACTCGATGGACACATTGGAGCACTGAATATTATTATAAATGAATAATTAGATCTTAGAATGTGCAAAAAGTCAAGATTTCCAAACTGATTACACTTCCCATGCTTGCTTGCAAGTTAAATAGCAAATAAAGTATATCCTAGGACTATCGCAAGTCACTATGGAAGAGAATTTGGATATGATGACTACTTCAAAAACATAGGGTTGCCTATGTTGTTTGCATCGATATTCAAGCATTTTTCAAACTATCATGACTATGTGACTATGAATCAAATAAGAAAGACCATCTCCCTTAGATGTACACATTGTGAAAGTACACAAGAAACTGGAAGCAGAGCAGTCCAAGCATACTAGCTGCCTATAAAAAGTGAGAAGTGGGAAATTCAACCGTAAATTTCACATAGTCTAAGGCCTTTCACTCATATCCCAAGGGCACTGGCTTTTATCAATGATTTTCCAATGTGTAAAGCTAAAAGCTTGATTTGAGCCCCTTCTTAGGATGTGGCTACCAAGTAAGAACCCAATAAACACTACATTTTAGAGGCACCCGAGAGGGTGGGGTCACATCTTGTGCGTTCTTTTTTTGGGGGGGTTTGAAGGAACTGAGAGGATGGTCGAGGCCAATGAACCATGTTTAGGTAGGGTTTCTTTAGGGCCTTACTATAAAATGCGTGGCTTCAACTTGGCCAACATGTGCACAATTTATCACTAGTTCTGCGCTCGCGCGTTGCTACTGCGGCACTGTCCCCATCCGTGCGCACTCTGCCCCTTTGTACAATGTTGCCATGTGGCTAGAGGGAGATAGTTTTAGAGGAGATGCTAGAGAAAGTGATATGTGAAAGGGGTGCAGCTTAATAGAATGGATTGAGGCCTTCCACATGCGGGTAGTAGAATGTGTCGCCGGGCGGGCGTCCCGGCCGAGCGCATCCAAGTGTGTAAGCACAATGCTGGTATGCAGACATTGCCTTGTTCGACTCCTCCAGCAAGCCCCCGAAGGTGTTTACTGATCCGCAGTTTCGCAACATGCTGGGGGGATAACGCTTCTCAGCAGCGAAACCCTACCTTGAAGACGAAGAAGAAGCCACCATCAGATTTCCAGCAAATCCAGGCCTACGCTTCCCTCCTTCAGAACGCAAAGGACTTCGCCGCAGGAAGCCTCGCCCACCACATCATCGTCCAAGCTGGATTCGCAGGTAACAGATTCCTCTCTAACCTTCTCCTTGAGTTGTACGGCAAATGTGGTGCCCTCCCCGATGCCTGCTCCATCTTCCACCGCTTGCACAGAAAGAATCTTTTCACTTGGAATATCCTCCTCGCTGTATTCGTCCAGCACGAATATTCCACCCAGGCCCTCCACCACTTCCACCAGATGCTTCTTGAAGGCCTCCTGCCAGACAAATTCACCTACAGCACCACTGTTGATGCATGTGCCCTCATGGAAACCCTTACAGAAGGTACATTCATCCATTCCATGCTTGCCCACAGCCAATCAGAATCCCATGTTGTCGTCGCTACTGCCCTCATCAACATGTACAGCAAGCACAGCCGCCTCACCGAAGCGAGACATGTGTTCAATCATGTAAGTGAACATGACACAGTGTCATGGAGTGCCATGATAGATGCATATGCCAAACATGGTTATGAAAAGCTGTCAGTCCAGCTTTTCCAACAAATGCAGAGAGAGTGGGTGAAACCAGACTCCGTAGCCCTTATTGCTGTTTTGGGTGCTTGCGCCACCTTCTCCACCTTGACATGGGGCAAAATATTTCATTCTACTATCATTGACAGCGGCTTTGAAACTGATCTCTTGGTGGGAAATGCCCTGGTCAATATGTATTCTAAGTGTGGGAACTTGGAGGATGGCTTGTGTGTGTTTGAGAGAATGCGTCTCCGTGATGTGATATCTTGGACTGCCATGATTTCTGCATATGCGCAAGTTGGGCGTGTGCAGGAGGCACTGCAACTCTTTTCAGCAATGCAGGCAGATGGTGTAAGGCCGAATGAGATAACTTATGTGAACATATTGTCGGCATGTAGTCATGAGGGCATGGTGGAAGAGGGTCTTCGTTACTTCTTTTCAATAAGCAAAGACCACTGCATCACACCAACTTCACAGCATTATGGGTGCCTAATTGACCTTTATGGGAGAGCGGGTCGAGTAGAGGAGGCAGAGGTCTTGTTGAACAACACAGACGTTCGAAATAGCACCGTGATATGGCAGACCTTGCTTGGTGCATGCAAGGCCCATAATGACATAGAGCGGGGAAAAAGAGCCGCCGAATGTATCATACAACTGGATCCCTTGATATCTTCCGCATATGTAGTTCTGTCGGATTTTTATGTTGCGTGCTGAGGGTGGTGCTGTGTAGCAAGAGCAAGGATGTTCAAGATGATTAGGATGTAGAGATGCAGGTTCTCTTAAGCATCACAGGAGCTGTTTCGGCCGGGGACCTTAAAATCCCATTCACAGGAGCTGTTCCAGGCCATTCATATGTTACACAGACTAATTTCCTGCAGAATGCATATGATTCTGTGCACTGCACATTGTGGGACCTTGTAAAATCTAGTATTTCTACCGAGTGGAACGTCTATCAGCTACCATGAACACTAATTGTTTGCATGATTTTTTGGTGGGGCATGGAGCGTAGGGCATTTTAGTGAAAACATTCCACTCATCCACATTCTAGTGTGGTCTTTGCTCTTCAATTTAAAATGTGATTAGCTCCACCAAATCGCTGTGTCTAGCATGAGTTCTGCCTTTTTTGCTTCTCTAGTTTTCTTGAAGAGCTCAACTAGACATAATCTTACCTACTGGAAGTGCTAGGAGAACATTGGTTGCCCATACACTTTAGATTGGCAACTCCAACATGCATGCTTTAGGATGCATTGTATTGTGTTTCTTACGGACTTGAGGATGAATGTTGTAACAATGATGAGCCATGGACATGAAAAGTGGTAATGTACATATTAGTCTAAATGCTTATATAAGTTCGGGCATATGTACATAGTTTAATAAGTGTGAAGGAGGGCTAAGTTTATAAGACAATTATTGGGCATAATCCTACACTAATTCACTTACTAATCATTTCACTAATGCACTTTTTTGGAGAGCTCATTCAAGCTTCCATGGAACCTTGGCTGTGCAAAAGCAGACTTTCTTTTGTCTTGTGCCCATTCAAGTCTCAATGGGATCTCCTTCCTTACATTGATATTAGAGCACAAGCTTTGATCCTCTTTCTTGCTAAAAAATTTCAAAAAAAAAACCGAAATGAATTTTTGACTATTCCTACTTTTGGAATTTTTTGTTGATTTTTCTTCTCCAAACCTTATGGCTTTTCAGTGCATCTTGGTCTTATGAAGCTTTGTGAGTGTTGTGAGCCTTATTTAGGGTTTCTTGGGCATGACCTTCACCATGGACAAGAAGCAAAAAAGAGGCAACAAAACGTAGCAGTCGATTGTGAAGATCTAGGTGGTAGCTTGTGTTTTATGTGTTTTCTATATTAATAATCCATGGGCATGGAAAGAAAGCTTGATAAGTGCTCGAAGTCAACCAATGATAAGTTATTTTGAAGGTATTTAGGATTTCTTGATCATGTCTTGAAGTCTTCTCTTTACAAATCCTAGCCATAGAAGAAACTAGTAAGCATTTGCAAGCACATTAGGAAAAATTTGGGCTCCAAATGGGTCATTTAAGTAAGGGCTTTCTCTCTCTTCTTTTAGAATCTAAATTCACCTTCTTTTATATTTTCTAAGGAGATTTAATGTTTATTTTATTCTAATGTGCTTAAATTCTGTATAACTTCAATTACTTTGAGTCAAAATTGTTTAGAAATGTCGTGCTATGGAATACAAGGAAGGTAGGGAGTGAATCACATGAGCAAGAAAAGAAGTAAGCACATTAGAAAAAGAAATAGACTAAGAATGTGTTTGTTCTTGTTGAAATTAGAGCATTGTGATGAGCTATGATGGTGGATCAAACACTAGAATCAGCATCATTAATAAAGTGATTAGTAAATAATTAAGATATAATTAGTAGGTAATTAGTGGGTAATCAACAAATAGATTAATGTAGGCATGGATACTAAAAAACCAGCAAATTTTCATTAGGGCAATGCCTCAATTTATAAAGTTTACATCAAGCATCAAATTCCACTAATTTCTCCATGATTCACTCCACCTCTTTTCCCTGATTCTTTCCACCTCTTCACTTTTCCCAGAATATCTCCACACTTCTTAAATCTTCTCATGCTACCCTTTATTCTTTCCCAGTAGATTCTTCTCACCTTTTCACAGGTTCTTTCACATTTACACATCCTCTTTTATAGCCTCCAACCAAGGGCTTGTTCTCGCGCACACACCCTATTCACTTGTATATTTCAACACCTCTCCTCAAGTGAATACTCCTAGTACACCTAGACCCTATACCAAGTTTGTCTCCCCTTACTTGATAGTCCGCGACCAGTGCCTCAAGTCCCTAAACTCCATAGTCCTTGACACTCTCTCTCTCAATGTGTCCAAGGCTACTATAAGTGCCCGCGACCTTGACTAAAGTGCTCACACATACATCTACCACGTGGCCTACATCATCGGTGGCTCAGAGGTGGTTTTACTTTGTTGGGGCAGGTTACATTGGATTGTGGGGTCTCTCTCAGAAAAGATGATTCGACTCCACTTCCTTTGGAGCCTCCATGAAGTTTGCCGATATCGTTCCTTCTCCACTGGGTTTGCTGTAGCAGTCTCTCGCCATGTGTCCTAGCTTTCCACATTTGTGGGGCAAGTGAAGGTCCTTCCTCCTACTCTACCTCTTTCTCGTCCTCGTCCTTGAGAGAATCCTCCTCGGGTGGTGAAGAATGCTTTTTCTTCTCTCCTGCTGTTGAGTCGAGCCATTTCTTCTCTTTGCCTCTGCTCTCTTGCTCTAGTAGAGCTGCTTCTATCTCGTGTAGCTTCAATTCAGGTACATTCTTTAGTGTTGCTACAATATTTTCATATTCACCTTTGTCCACACTCTTTAGAAGCACTGCTAGTGCCTCATCATCTTCTACCTTTTTACCAATAGCTGCCAGCTGCTGTTGCTTAATGCTTTTATATTTATTCAAGTGTGTGATTAAAGGTTCACTTTCCTTCATATCCAATTTGTAGAATTGCATTAACAGATTTATCTTTGAATTTTTTGCTTGTGTGTCAAATAATTTATTGAGTTCATTCCATGCATCTTTTGTCCATTGTATCCCTGTGATGTAATGAATGATTTCATCATTTAAACTGAGTGCAATAAGTCCCAATGCTTTTTCATTCCTGCTCTTCCACTCATTTTCTCCTCTCTCTGGGCATTCATCTCTTCCCTCAACTAATCCCCACAGATTTTTCCTCATGAGCAAATACATGGTTTTTGTCTGCCATGTGTAATATTGCTCCCCATTAAATTTAGCTATTTCCTGTACTGTACTTATGGTGATGTGAAAGGGGTCTTACCTCTTGATCCAATTTCAAGATTCAAGGGCAGTGTCTACCCTTTTACAACTCAATTTGGTGTTTAATAGATGATTACAATAAAATAATCAGCATAAAATCAGAAATTACATTAAATCAAGGGTAACCAATTTATACGGAATGCTTGGAGTATCAAACCAACTCCGAATTGCAATTTGAAGTTATAGGGATCTGTATCAGATACCTAATGGTTAATTTGAACCCTCAATTATACCAAAATATAGTGATTAGCACTGATTAATCACTGATTAGTAAATTAATCTACTATTTTGTGTGCAAAAAACAGAGTATGCGGGGAGTCCAGATCTGGTGCCTTAGACTTCAAATGAGCTCAAATGCTTTCAAAGGCATCAATAGCAATGAGTCTAGTAGAGGATCAAGCCAATAAACACAAGATTTGATCAAATATTGAAAGCTTTATCTCTGTTTTACCAAAGTCACCTGTAGATTTGATGAAGAGCTTGGATCTCACTGTAGACTTGATGAAATTGAATTATATCTTCACCAGCTTGTAGAGCATGCTTGAAAACACCTTGGGCTAAGAGGAATTAGAGTGATTTAAACTGAGCAAGCAGAAATCTCAAATCCCCTTCAGAAAAACGGTGCCTGCTAAATCGTCGATTTCTCCCAGCTCCGTTGTGGCGGTTTACGCTTCTTTTTCGACTGGCTGGAGGAGCATAGGGTTGGCTAGCTAGGGTTAGAAGCTTTTGAGCTAATGTTGTGTGTGCAAGGAGAGGGAGCTCCTCCACTGGCTGGGGGTACATAAGCTAGTTGAAAAAAGAGGAAAAAATATAAATTTTTACTAATCCTAATTAACAAAATAATTAGCAAGATAATGGGCTCACAAATCAGCATGGCTCTGACACCATGTTGAAATTAGAGCATTGTGATGAGCTATGGTGGATCAAACACTAGAATCAACATAATTAACAAAGTGATTAGCAAATAATTAAGATATAATTAGTGGATAATTAACAAATAGATTAATATAGGCATGGATACTCAAAAACCAGCAAATTCTCATTAGGGCAATGCCTCAATTTATAGAGTTTACATCAAGCATCAAATCCCACTGATTTCTCCATGATTCACTCCACCTCTTTTCCCTGATTCTCTCCACCTCTTCACTTTTCCCCCAGAATATCTCCACACTTCCTAAATCTTCTCATGCTACCCTTTATTCTCTCCCAGTAGATTCTTCTCACCTTTTCACAGGTTCTTTCACATTTACACATCCTCTTTTACAGCCTCTAACCAAGGGCTTGTTCTCGCACACACCCTATTCACTTGTATATTTCAACAGTTCTTTCTATCTTTAGCGGTGCATTTGTCTTATCAACTACTTATTTGTTATACTAATTCTATCTATTTGGTACTTTTCTTAGTGCTAGACTTCATTATGGTTGGGTTTGCCTTGTATCTCCGGAGGTTTAACAAAAACTCAGTACGAAGAGCTTTGTGTGAATATATGCTCTTGTGTGTGTGTGTGTGTGTGTGTGTGTGTGTGTGTGTGTGTGTGTGTGAGAGAGAGAGAGAGAGAGAGAGAGAGAGAGAGAGCATATCTTGATAAAGAGTTCTACACCCACTATTGGGCACTGTTGACATTAGTGGTCCCATTTAAGCCAGCAGCTCAGAGGAAACAAGTACATAATGCTTGCCATAGATTATTGCACAAAGTGGGTGAAAGAAAAATTTGTGAAAGACTGCAAGGCATCATCGGTAGAAGAATTTCTATATGAAACAATCATGAGAAGAATTCAACAGTCTATCACCCAGGCCAATGGACAAGAAGAATGCAATAGTGAATGAGAATAGGACAGATTGGGATATAAAGTTCACTCTGCATTGTGGGCATTTATTTAGGACAGCCTACAAGAACGCGATAGGACTCACAGCATGGTGTATGGGCTGGAAGAAGTGGTGCCCATGGAATTCCTAACACAGTCTCATAATAGCCATAGCAGAAAGGTTAACCTCGGAAGAATAAAAAATTCACAGGATTCAATAACTCTTGAAATTAGATGAAAAACGATTGTATAGTGCATGGACAGTTGAAATTGTGCAGAAGAGAAGGAAACTCCAAGTGGATAGGAACATTAAATTCAAAATCTTTTGAAGAAAGAGATGCAATTTTGTTATCCTCCTTGAGAATAGGACTTCACCTAGGAAAACTAAAAATGAGATGGACAAGTCCATACAGAATTATCAAGAAAATGGGGGCATGAACTTTTGAACTAGCAATCCTGGATGGAGAAAAGTTAAAGAAATTGGTGAACAGATATAGGCTAAAGGCTTATCATGGAAGGATGTCGAAACAGGAAAGGACACAAGTAGAACCAGAACATTAAGAATCAAAAAGGATCTAGGGAACAGAATCCGCATCCAGTCAAGATCAGGAATTAGGATTGGGACAGGAATTTGGAAAGAGAAAAAAGGGAGAAGCACAAAATCTAAATTTAGAAACCATTGATGTAAATGTAATTTCAGCATCGCATGGTGGGAAAATCAACCGTGGCGCCCCAAAAAAGATTGCATGGATGGAAAGGGAAAAGGCATCACAATAATCTTTCCCCACCACTACTTGTTCAACATTAACCTCGTGACCTGTGCAATAGGCACTAAGAGGCCATATTGGAAAAGAATTTTGGAAACTCATGAAATCATCAAGACATTATGGCCATACCAAGGGGAAGCGTGTTCCCACGACAATGGTCTGGGTGCCCTATAGTTTCTCACTCAATAGCAATGTGCAATAGCTGTGTTCCCTGCTCTCTCTTCACTAAGCTTTGTTGTGTTCCTTGCTCTCTCTTTCCTAAACTTTGATGTGATATCTACTCTCTCTTACCCTCCTCTAGATACGTGTTGTCTGACATGATGGTTGAGTTCGAGTACTTATCATTCACCTTGTAAAAATAAGCAAACAAGCACGCAGAATGGCTAGAGAAGATGGGCTTAAGGAATTTGCAAAGCTACCTTGGGAAGAGTTACAACATAATTTCAAGGAAGGAGAACATCTAGAGCAGCTTTAATGCTCCAATTTCATCATGTTGCCCTCCTCCCCGGGGAGAAGAAATTCACACCCATGTATATATTAGAGGTATTCTGCTTGTCTCCTTAGAGGGGTGGTAGAAATCAAGCCAGCAGAAGATTATGATCTCATCGCAAAGTTTGGCTTGCTAGAAGAAAAAGCAAAGGAATACAAAATAACCAAAAATGCTGATAGAATAGGCAAAAGCAAATGAGGTTTGTAGTAGAAATGATAAATCTCACACACAAATCCTATTTTATGTCTAGGAAAACATTTGGGATGGTGAAAGCTATAGAGGTTGGCACACGGGTGACATGGGCAAAGGTGCTCCGCCACAACCTCAAAGAGCAACTCAGCAAGCTCACCATGTTGAATACTAAAACCAAAATGAGGTTGTATCTCGATGCCATGTTTAAAGGTAGAGTTTAACCAAGAGCAGAAAGAGAAAAGGAGGAAGGCACAAAGGACCACGCCCCTGGAAAATCTGACTCTCTAAGCCGTCGAGAAAGACACGAGAACCAGACACCACAGGTCAGGGCAAGAAGAGATTGTTTGAGTTTAGGGAAAGGAAGGTCAGCACCAAAAAGGGGAAGATACTTAAAGGAGGTTCTAGTGGAGGAACAAAGGTGCCAAGAGGCCATCAGATGGAAGAGGATCTAGCTACACTAGGCTGATCCGTATTGCTGACCCAAAGGCTAGAGCAACAGCAGTAGGACATATCCACACAAGAAATAATCACCTATCAGCTTCCTCTGATGGACCTTATTGTGCTGGAATTCAACGCCACAACACAAATGGCGATTGTCTCCCTCTCATTCAGAATCCACCATGCCCAAACCAATCCCAATTGTACCAGGACCGTCCAGTTTTCTGCACACCATAGGAATGGACTAGGTACATGGAGCATTAAACTACCTATAAGAGATGCATGACAGATGGCCTCAAGGAAATGACCAAACTACAAACAATCATCAAGGAAAAAGATGGTGCTCAGAGCACAAAAAGGCACTATAGGAATTGAGGAGCCAGCAAGAGCCACTATAGGAAGAACTGTGTAGGAGGAGAGCAGAAGTTAACCAAGCAGAGAGCCTATAAAGGCAGTTAACGAAGCTCCAAGAGGCCAACAAAGGGCTAGGGCATGAGGTGGAATAATTAAAAAGAAATATGGCTAGACAAGACCTAGAAGCCCAACGGATGCAAGAGGAATTGAACAGGGCCATAGAGCGACTAATGAGCACTACAGAACAGGTTGCACTAATGAGCACTAAATCATAGGTCTCACTGATCATGGAGGAACACCTTAGGATAATAACAAATGTCCAAACGAACCAGACAAGGACAAAGTGGACCTTGTGCAGGTGGAGGTGTGATTGGAAGTGCTGGATGCCAAAGTGTATCCAGAGGTCTACAAGCTAAAGGCTGAAAGAATGGACTAGGTGGGAAATGCATACACTAGAAAACCTCGAGAAGATGTGGGGGGCATATTTGGAAAATTTGAAATCAGTAATGGAAGCACCCACACCAATTTGCAAACAGATAACTCCACATCAGGGAGAAGACAAGAATCCAGACAGAGGGTCAGGGCAAGTGGATACGGCTACAGCATTGGGACCAGAGTCCGGAAAGGCCTTGGATGCCCCAGTCTCGAGTGGAGTTAAAAAGGAAGTAGGAGGTAATAGTGGTGGAGGCACACAATGTAAAGAACTACGAAAAGAAAATGCAAAGCTACGACAAGAACTGGAGGTGTGGAAAAAGAGGCTTGCAATCTTGAAAGGAGATGGAAAGAAACTAGCAGTAGAAGCAAATGGAAAGGGGAAAGAAATAATGTTATGGACCAACTCAACAATAGATCATATCCCTTCAAATGAGCCAAGGGAACATGCATGGGCAGCCACAAAGAAATTTGAGGAGAAAATGAATGATGAAGCAGCACTGCGAGTCCACGTCGAAGAAGTGGAGGTGCTCACATTGAAGAATACAAAGAATAACAAAAGAAGGAAGGCCATGCCATTAAAGCTTTAATGAAAGAGGTAGAGGCAGCCACTGCCACAAGATTGGCAGGACTTGAAAAATGAGCATCAATGAGCTTTTAATGTAGCATTGATAGTTGCCACTACAGAAATCAAGAAAAAAATAGAATAAATGGACGTTGTGAGAGAAAAACTTATGCCGAGGAGTTGCATTCCAAGGACAAGATGATTCTGGATTTCCAAGGCTGAGCCAACTGGAAGAAAAATGCTAAAGAAGAGTGGTAACTGAAGCTACATGAAGAATTGGGGTAGAAAAGCATGAGTGCTTAGAAAGAAATAGCACTACAATATGCATGCAGCAACTAGTAAACACTGCACATCAAGCACGAGCCCCGAGGCCTTCTAACTGGAACGAAATAGATAATTGCATGACTAAGTTGGAAGCACCTGCAGAGGCTCGATCAAGCCACAAGGACACAAACCCATCCCTAGTGCAAACTGTAGAGCTAGATCTAGAGCTGTGTAGGGGAGTGGGGAAAAATTATGACTAGTAGATCCGAGTGAGGAAGCAGCAACTCAAGCAAAGTGTAACACTATCATTGCCTCTCACCAATGGAGTAAGCTAATAGAAACATCAAAAGAGATGCCAAAAATGAACCGATCTGAAATACCACCCTATGGTTGGAAGTGGAGCCAGAGCAACAGAAGGGACAAAAGAGAACCAAAACAATCAATTTTTGAAGATGATGCCATCTTTTTGAAACACAAAACCCCACGCTTTGCGAATGACATGGTAGTAGCCGCCATGGCAGGAACAAGGGCCAAGTACTTGAATGCAAGGCCTATTGAGGTGTAGTTCAGGAGGGTCGATGAGAATCCTGGGCTAGGACATGCTTCAGTTTATAGCAGTTAGAGGAGAGTGAATGAGCCAAGGTACAACCAACAAAGGACCATTTAGTTTGTCTTCGGGGGCGCTACAGCTCATCCCGACCTAGATGAAGCAGGGTGGGATCGACTGTGAGTCATCTGGACAATACATTCTGGAGATGGAGACACAATCCATATTTTAAAAAAATTCAGACTACAAGCAAGAAGAAGTGGGCTTCGCTTGATACAACATCCACCATGATCGCCAGGTGTTGGTGGCTGATCAGTCCACTGCCAAGGTTCCTCCTTTGAGTAACAGACTCATCATGAGTCGGGTCTTCTTATTATGTAGCAATTTTGTAATAGTTTCTTGAAAAATGGTTCCATATGGATGTAAGGAGCAAAAGGGAAACTCTTTCGAGTATCTAGACATGCTAGAATGGTGTATGTGTGTGAGTGTGAGCTAAGGTTGAAAGGAGAATGTCTTCGGGTTTGGCCATCTCTCTTGTTACTTCTCTGTATTGTACAGTTCCATCTCTCTTATACTTCTATGTGTTGCATGAATTGTCCATCTTTGTGTTAATCACCGTTCAGGAGGCATGAATGAATGGAAACTAACCCATGCAAAATCTTAGTTAACTCCCCTGTGCAAGGGAAAACTGGTAGCACAACACTTGGCGTTAACTTATTTTGTTGGAAATAAGTGCACACTAGGTGTACTCTTTTCCTAGTCTAGTATAAACTTTTGTCTTGAGTCTTGTGTGTCTGCCATGTAGCATCTTATTTGTCCCACATATCAGCATGGCTACTATCTCTTGTACTACACACCTATATATTGTGGGTGTCACATCATAAGAAGTATCAAGCTTGTGTCTTGTCTACACTCATCTCAAGGTAACTCTTTGTCCTTCAATCTTGTTCTTATTTCACTTCTAGTCTTCTAGTTTCTAGCTCTTGTTTCCATATTTTTACATGGTATCAGAGCGAGGCTCCTCCTAGCCTCTTCAGCCCATTGCCTTCATCTCAGCCTTCATCTCAGCCATCGGGCTGTCCTTATTCAAAGTTTTCATGGAGCTGCTACTACTGTTATCTCTCTTGGAGCTGCTGCTGTCCGTCATATTAGAACTGCTACAGCCCGCTATACTGTTGCTGCTCTCCTTTGGCTGCCTTCTTTATCGACTCAAGGGACTGTCTCTGCCTGGGATTTATTGCGCATCATCTAGAGGCAGCTGAGAGAGAGAGAGACTTTGACAAACGATCGACTTTCCTCCTGTTAACGAGCTATTTGCTGCATTCAGTTCTGCCATCGCTTCCTCTTGAAGAGTCTACAAGGTACTGTGCATTGTCTCCTTCAGTTTGCTGGTCAGTCCTTTTGTTATCCTCATATCTGCAAACTGTTGGATCCTCATGCTTTGATGGGCTGTCACATGCTATGGCCTTGACAAGTGGTTGTTCACCATGCTGCTCCCGAAGATTCCGACATTGAGCAAGTTGTCACTTATGTTCCCACTGCCAAGAATGACAAAGCCTATGCTATCATCTTGCTCGGTCTTGGAGATGATTACATTCATCACATCTCCGACATACAGTCTGCTTCTCGAGCATGGATCACTTTGAATACCCTCTTTGGACCCCGCTCTCAAAACTCTAAGATTGCACTTATGATCTCATTCTTTGATCTATATATGCAGGAGGGAGCTACTATAGCCTCTCATGTCAATTATCTTTGCAGTCTTATGGTTCAGCTTGCATCAGTGAAGTCCCCCATCTCCGAAGATATTGCTATTGCTGTGCTTCTCAAAAGCTTACCTGACACCTATGCTACTCTTGTCACTACCTTCAAGTATCACAATAATTCTACTCTTGAAGGTATCATCAATGCTCTCCAAGAAGAGGAAAGAACTCAACAACAAAAGGTAACTGACACTGCATTTTTTAGCAAAGAAAGGAAGTTCTAAGGTAAGAAAGCCTTGCACCCATTGTGGCAAAACTAATCATATGGAGAAGGATTGCTTCAAGGCTCATCCATGCACCATTTGTGGCCGTGATAATCACCGGGAGAAGGATTGCTACTCTAAACCCTCTACATGAGGCCCTACATCTACCTCAGCCCATGTTGCTGCAGCATCTCCATCAGTAGATCTTGCTGTTCATTCCTCATATGATGAAACGTGGGCTTTCTGATTACTTCATCTTTCTTGCCTACCACTTTGACCACCGATGATGTAGGTCAAGGGGTTCTAGTGTCTTACTCATTTTGCTTTTGGACCTCTCTCTTGTCCCTACCCAAGAGGCAAAGATTGCCCTTGAGGAGGGGATGTCTTCAAGGTCCATCTATTTGTCTACAGTCAGTCTTCTATCTAGTCTTGTATGTCTGTCTATTTGTCTATCAATCTGACTATGTCTTGTTTTAGATCCATCTTGTCCCTACCCTTGTGGACCCATATGAGGATATCACTTGAGGAGGGGTGTCTCAGGATCTTTTCTATCTTGTCTTTCAGTCTTGGTCTTGTCTTTCAGTCTTATCTTTTGTCTTCCTCCTAGTGTCCACTTAAGGAGGGTGTTGGAAATAAGTGCACACTAGGTGTACTCTTTTCCTAGTCTAGTATAAACTTTTGTCTTGAGTCTTGTGTGTCTGCCATGTGGCATCTTATTTGGCTACTATCTCTTGTACTACACACCTATATATTGTGGGTGTCACATCATAAGAAGTATCAAGCTTGTGTCTTGTCTACACTCATCTTAAGGTAACTCTTTGTCCTTCAATCTTGTTCTTATTTCACTTCTAGTCTTCTAGTTTCTAGCTCTTGTTTCCATATTTTTACACTTATTGCATTGGGCACAGTAGAGATAGTCGTTGCTCTTCAAGAGCCGACTAGGTGGTCTGGAACTACTGGTGTTAGGTCTTGACCAGACGCATCATACAAGTTTTGAAAGAATTTTAGATAATATTCATATTTAATGTGGCTACTAACAGACTACTAACATGGCGCTAATCATATAAGTTTTGGCAAGGGTGTAGGAGCTACCTATAATACTTCAACTAGGTTGGATGCCTAGTACAAGGATTTGTAGTGGAGGTTGGGGAAGAGTGCTCTTGCCAAGCCCCAAACAACTAGGAGAGCTACCTATAATACTTCAACTAGGTTGGATTCCTAGTACAAGGTTTAGTAGTGGAGGCTGGGGGGGAGATTGCTCTTGCTAGGCCCCCCCAAACAAGGAACTTGTACTTAAAGCTTGTTCATAAGTTATAGAGTGTGGTTTATCTAAATAAAATATGGAGACTTAATTAGATAATATTTGTGTTTGATGTGGAATATTAAACAATATTCATGTTTGATGTGGGTGTGCTACTATCAAGGAGCTGATCATACAAGTTTTGGCTAGGGTATGGAGTTAACTATGGATACTTCAACTAGGTTGGATGCCTAGTACAAGGATTGGTAGTGGGTTGGGGGAGAGTCCTCTTGCCAAGCCCCAAACAAGGAGCTCGTACTTGAAGCTTGTCATAACTCAGCAGAGTGTGGCTTATTTAAATAAAATATGGAGACTTAAATGGATAAATGAAGTATGGGTTTTCATGTGGAAATCTATCTGGGAGGCTTCTATTCCTTATAAAGCAAATTTTTTATGTGAAGCGTGCTCATGCCCTACCCTTGGACTTTAAGATGCTATAAGGAAATGTGACTTTGGTAAGTGTGCTAGATGTAAATCTAGGGTTGAAGATGTCTAGCATGCTTTTTGGGCATGCCCAACTATCAACATTATGTGGACTAAAATGAGTTGGTGGGTCCTTCGGTTTCATGGTCACACTAGGTTATTGGCAAGACATTAGGACCTATTGAGGAAGGTAATACCTTTTTTTGCAATGATAAATATACTTTTCTTTGGGAATGGATAGCCAAGGATACATTATTGTATGGAGATTCTCGAATGCAAGGAGGGCTAGGAAAGGGCTATGGTCTTTGGGGATCTTGGGTGTAGATAAACAAGGGCCATGGATGGTGTCCAAGTGTGGGCATAGGTGGGTCTGGGTTAGGGCTAGGTGGAAGATAGCCCTAACCCTATCTTTTTTGTATAAATAGACTCTTTGCAATGGAATGAGAATGACTTGTTTGCCCCCCTCGCTTGGCTCTTCATTTTTTTTAAGCACTTCAAACCACTTGTCTCTTGTTCAATCTTGAATAGGAACGTATCTTCCCCCACCCCACAATTCCTCGCTTCCCTCAACCTATTTTTAAACACTCTGCAACCATCCCTCATCAGGCACAATTGTGTGATGCAAGAAGCTATTGAGGACATTATAATGCCCACTACTGCCCTGTGCTACCCCCAAGGTAGCTCACGTTCACCATGCTCACCACATGTCTTTGTTGCTATCTCTGGCCGCCTGTGTGACCTTGTTGGCTGCTTGCGTCCAGTAGTACACAGTCGAGAGCCACTAGCTCTGCAGTCCTCCTCAAACACGCTTTGCCCCGTCAAGTCCTCGATGTCACAGGGCCTGGCCATACCATGGACGCCTCTTGCTCTTTTCCCTACAACCCCCCTCATTCTAGGGCTGGCCACAGAGCGGCCCTTCTGGCCTATGACCGCCTCTCCTCGGTATCTCGACTCCTTCCTCCTTTAAGCATTGTGCAACGTTGATGGTATCTTCACTATGCTGCAGCCCGAGAGCAGCATCCTACTCTCCAGCCAGAGCAGCGTTTAAAGCACCTTGCTTCGTTCGCGACAACATCTGCAGAAGCTCCCCGCTGTTAAGCGCAACAGCCAACACATTGGAAGCGAAAAGAAGATGAACAAAAAAAGAACGGGAAAAAATTAAACAGAAAATCCCTCACTCTAAAACCTTACCCCGGCCCTCTTTCCCCCTTCTTTTTCAAAATTTAAAGCTCCTCCCCATGAACACATCTCTTTAATGTGATGAAATGTGCTTATGTATGTGTTGAATTGTGCTTGTGTGTAAGGTGTGTGTGACTTTCTCTCTCTCTCTCTCTCTCTCTCTCTCTCTCTCTCTCTCTCTCTCTCTCTTTGTATGGGTTTAAGTCCTATAGATAACTAGCCAGGTCCTCCACACTTGGTCCTTATCCCTGCCAACCATCATTTGAGCTCCCTGACAATGTTGGTTGTCGTCATTGTCGGTGCTTTGTGAGCTCTCCGACCTCACTAGCCACTATCATTGTTGGTGCTCTCTGAGCTCTCTATGACCTCACTACGGTGCGTTGTCGTCTCGTTGGTGCTCTCTAAGCTCTTTAATCTCACCATTGGTAGTCATCATCATCGCTCGTGCTCTCCAACCTCCTCAACTTCACTAGCTGGCATCATCATTGGTGTTCAGCCCCTCGACTCAATGGCCACCATCATCACACTATTGCTCTTTGAGCTCCTCTCAACATGCATGGCTACCTTGGGCTAGGCTACTCCCTTCCCAAGGTGAGTAGAGATCTCTCTCAAGCGTTACCTTTCCCTCCCTTTTCCAAGGTGAGGGAGATACTGTTAAGCATTATCTCTCTTACCCAATGAAATCTAGATTGCGGAATCTATCTTGTAATCAATATCATGATCAACAGGACCACTTGGTGAATGGGACTAGTCCTTGTCGAGCATACTTCCTAGAGAGAATCCCATCTCCCTCTTCCTCTTTCTATTCCTCTCTTCTTTCCCTTGGTAGCTGTGAGTGAGTCGACATTGGTCAGTCATCTACTGCTATAAGCTTAAAAATTGGCAATCACGGTGGGACGCTCCTAGAGGTCAAGGATAGTCTCTCTCTCTTTTTTTTTTTGTTTCTATTTGTTTTCACATCTTGTTTTTATTTTGGACCTTGGGCACCTCTCACATATTGCCCCAACCTTGCTGTGAAACCCTTTGTTCTCTGCTTTCACACTACCCCAATGTAATATGGCCTCAGTCTAAGGCCATTTACCTTGCTTGCATGTAATTGACCACTCAAATCATACAATTGATAGGACCCATTAGAAAAAAACCTCATGAATGATAAATGGCCCCTCCCACATGAACCTAAACTTTGTCTGAAAGGTAGTATCCAAAGCATTATTATATCTAAGGACCAACATCCCCTCCTTCAGATCTTTGTTTCCCAACTTCTCATTGAAATTTTCAATTCTCTTCTAACTATTCTTCTCATACCACTTAACTACTTATTCTCTTTCCAGCAATAAAGAATACATATTAGTCAACCTTCTTTTTTCTTGCTCTTCTTGGTTCATGTCATGCTATAGAAAAAGTCAAGTGATGGTAACATCACATTTACAGGCAGCACACAATCTTCCCCATACACCAAGTGATAAGGGGTGTACCCAGTAGTAGTTTTCTTAGTCACCCTAAAAGCCCAAATTGCTCTGTCTAGGTACAAATCTCAATCACTGGGATGATCTTCCACAAGCTTAAACAACAATCTCTACAATACTCCAATTAAGCTCTCTACCAACCCATTGCACTGGGGGTGGTATGGTGTAGTAAATCTATATTTGATGCCTAGCCTTTTGTTTAGCTCTTTTACTAAATCTACTTTGAATTCTCTCCCTTGATCACTGACCATCTCAAAAGGAACTCCACACCTCTGCAGCAATAAATCATCTCATACACAAATTTGCAGACCTGCTAGGTAGTAGCATTACTAGTGGCCCTGGCCTCTGGCCATCTTGTTAGGTAATCTATAGCAGTAATGATGTAAAACTTCTAGCTCTTAGTCCTTGGTAGAAGCCCTATCCCATCTATACTTCACTTCTCAAAATCCCCATAGCTCATGATGTGATGCAATGGTTCAGGAATTAAAATCTTTTTTTTTGAAAGCTTGACACTAAAGACAACTCCTACACCAATGGTGGATATCCCTATTCATGCTGGGCCACATAACTTTTGAAATCAAAACCTTCCTCTTTGTAATGTCTACACCATAGTGACCACCACAACCTTCCTCATGACAAGCTTTCAAACAAACTAGAATCTCCTCTTGAACTCTACTCAAAACATCATCATTCCCCTTATGGTACATAACATCTCCAATCATTACATACTTTATGGCTCTTTTGACAGCTTCTCTTCTCTTTGAAGCATCCAGCTCCTTCCTTGCAAAACCTATCAATAAAACTTGCTCCTCTTCAAAAAGGGTCTCTCTTCCTTGGTACAAGGGTTCTTCGATTGTCACAGCATATACTTCTTTAGAGACCACCTGCTCAACCAGCGCATGGCCTCCTATGTTTTCCTCCTTGGATACATGCCATATTTGGAAAGCTTGGAAGCAATTTAAGATCTTCCTCACTTTGTAAAACCAAATCTTCATTTACTTTCCAGGTTCCTTGTACCTGCCTTACAATGAAGAATCCCCTTTTATAACCAACCTTCTTATCCTCCTTTGCCTACACTCTTCCAAACCCAAATTGAGGCTTGCTTATTTAGCCTCGTTATAACTCTTAACTTGAACCTCCTAGCTCCCAGACCACAACTCTTTTCCCTGTCTGCTCATAAAGACAAACCCTGCAGCCCATTTTCCCATAGTTCTTTTAAAAGATCCATCAAAGTAGAGGGTCCCATATATATCTTGCAGGTCTTCATGTAACCTATGGTCAGGAACTACCTACCTTTCAATATCTTTGATAGGCTTGGGCTTAACCTGCACCTCTTTGTAGGTTAACATATAAGCCATATTGGCCCTCACACTGTCCTCTTTAATAAAGCTTATATCATATTCTTGCAATGCCTAACCCATTTTTTGGGTTATCTCCAGGATACTTCATTACATGGGGTGCCTGAAAAGCACGGGCGATTCCTCCAGGATAACTTTTCTCTAACATAGTCAAAAGCCTTAACTAACAGAACTGATCTGACCGAACCCGTAAGTCCCATAGTCAGATCAGGGAAAAGATTGCACTTGGATCATAGAGACCAACGCTTTTTTCCTCATTAAGAGGCACAGTCGTTGATTCTTTTCAATAGAATATTTTTTGTCCAGGATTTACTTCATCTATCATACCATAACAAAATTGAGTCTCAATTTAGGGATCCATCAGTCCAGCCCATCCAGTCCTATGGGTTAGCCAATCGCCCAACCACTGTAGTGATGGGATCCAATTAGGAATTTGGTTAGGTTTTGTCCCGAGTACCAGGGAAAAGAGTTCCCAGGCCCCCTAATCGGATATTCATGCAAACTTAAAATTAGTCACACCACTTACACAGACACCCAATATGAAATTGCCTTTTTCACAGAATCAGCTGTCTTTAAAACAATCATTTAATGAAATTATAGAGTCACTGATCATAAACCTCAAAATCTCTGGTTGAATCCTTAATTCCAATCATTCCTTCATCGGTGTACCTATGGCATCATTGGCAACCAGAACGCTCACCACCTGTCCACTCAGGGGCCTTTTCGATAGTTCCTAGCTCATAGTAACCGGCAATATATTCACATATCAAAAATGGATTCTCTGTTGAAGATTAGCAAGATCAACTAACAGATCCATATAAAAGAGCCATGGACTCATCCGTTGAGGACCAGCAAGGTCAATCAACCAGATCCATGCCCGGATTCAGAAAACAACTCTTACTCCATGTTCCAATATCTTTCCCAATGTACGTGTGGGTATCTTCGGCAACCTAGAGCCCGAGCACCATATGGTCAGCACCCTCTAGGATCCTTCGCAGGTCACCTAGCGCTTCACTCATAGGCTGCTTCCTTGGTCCCTCATCCACCGTACCGGAAGCTCACCATTTAAATCGAACCGAGGCTGGTCAAGACCTCGGTCGACCTTGCTACGCAAGACGTCCTCCGTTGACTCTCCATCTCAGTTGTTGCAACTCTATCAGCTAGGTCTCCACGACCTCATTCACAAGACGGTCAAAATGCTTCCCCAGCATTCTTGACATAAAACAGTCATTTAAAAACAGTTCATAAATATAATTTCTATAACGAACTCTCGTCTTTCCACATCAATCTACATTACTTAATCCACATTCAATTCATATGCATTCCCATTCTCATCCAATCACATCATTTTCCATCACAACACTTCTTTCCTCAATTAACCTCATCAGATCTCATCCACTCGCATTTACCCATACTTCTCTTCACATCACATACATTAACATCTCGTCCATTCTCAGACCACATCACATTCACTCACAACTCATCCATTCATTTTACCTCACATCTCATTCATTCACATCTATCCCGATTCACATCCCATCACATCACATTCATTCTTATCACCATTATATCACATCACTTCTATCTACATCATATCTCATTCATACACATCTCATCTCATTCATCCACATCATATCACTTCTATCTACATCATATCTCATTCATACACATCTCATCTCATTCATCCACATCATATCACTTCTATCTACATCATATCTCATTCATACACATCTCATCTCATTCATCCACATCCATCCAATCGTTCACATGTACGACTACTCATATCTATCCATACATTCATATCTATCACTTCACATCCACATATATTCATGTCACATCACATCACATTCTTTCACATACATATCTATATCCGTTCTTTCACATACATCCACATCCATTCTTTCACATACTCATTCACATCCATTCTTCACATACACATTCACATCCATTATCATCACATACATTCACTCACGTCCCATATCATTCATTTATATTCTGATTCACATGACATCACATCTCTTCCATTCATTCACATTTATCTGATTCACATCGCATCTCATCACATCTATCCACATCTCTTCCATCTCATTCACATTTATCTGATTCACATCGCATCTCATCACATCTATCCACCTCACATTCTCATCACCTCTATTCACATCACATCCATCCATCCTTCCATTCCCATCTATCTGTTTCACATCACATCTATCCACATCACATTCTCATCACTTCTATTCATATCACATCCATCCATCCATTCATTCACATCTATCTGATTCTCATCACATCTATTCTCATCACATTTGTTTAAACATAGAATTTAAGAGAATTTTAATTTTTTATATAAAGATTCTTTACGCATCTAATTATGCATAAAATCAACTTCAGTGGGAATAACACTTTTAACAAAATCTTTTTATGCATCTATTTATGCATAAATTCATTTTTAAAGAAAAATAACACTTTTAAAATAAAAATAAATCCTTTATGCAGAAGTGAAATCAATGTATTTGACTCTGGGGAGGAGTAGAGTAACATTGCATAAATACTATTAACCTTTTACAAGGGGGGAGGCTTCTATTTATAGGAAAAAGTGAGCCTCTAACCAAGCAAACTGATTCTAGAATTTTCCAGATCAGTTTGGTCACTTTTTGACCATTTTTAGGTCAATTTAGCTTACTTTTTGGATCTAGTTGAAACAAGAGAGAGGAGAGATGAAAATATCTCATTATTTGTGAGTTTAAAACTCATCCACACATGTGAAATAGGCGCCTCCTTCATGAGGGGAATTCCCCACACTGAGGTATCAAAAATGCATCATTTCCTCTAAATATCTCTTCTTTTTTAACTAATAAACCTTGTCCTTAGTCAACTCTTCATCTTATGTGAGTATTTACTCATTTTTGGGGGATTTTTCTTTTATTCTTGAATTTATCTCCTCCTCCCTACACTTGGATTAATCTTATTGGTCCATAGGAACCTTAATCCAAAATTTTCAAAAAATATGGACCCTCAAGCTAAGGTCCTTTTTACCTATTTTCAATTTATTCCAATTGCACACTGAAATCATTTTAATAAGAAGGGATATTTTTCCATCCAAAGATATCTAGAAACTGAATTACCTCTCTGTAGAACATTTTCTCTCTCTAGGCCAAAATAGAGAGAAACAAGACCTGTTATTATGCTGAAAAGGGGATTGATTAGTGGGAGAGAAATTGGACATCTTGAGAGGCTGGGGGAGGAATCTTACATCCTACCCCACTTAAAAAACCCGAGATGTCCTCATCTTGCCGGTGGAGTATGATCTCTTTCATCTTCTTCTTCTTCTTCAATCACTTCCAGCGTTACTGCCTTGGAAGTGGACGGTCGATTTGGGAACAACTCTCTTTGACTTCCCCTATTCTGAGGTAGAGGTCTTGCATTACTTTGGTTTGAAACTGCGGGTTGGTTAGAGGGTCTATCTCTGGGATTTCCCTGATTTTGGGAGGACGGATAGAAACCTGATTACTCTGGAAGGAAGGAGCTGGAGTCTGGAATCTTGATCCCTGATTTCCCTGCCCTGAAAACCTTGATCCAAAAGGAGTTGGACAATCCATACTGCGATGTCCAAATCCTTGACAGTTATAGCATTTCACTCCCTTGTTCAAGGGTGGAACTTATGAAGTTGAATTCCAGGGGATTAAGTTTCGGGAAAAGGACATTTCTTCCATTCTGAAACTTCCCATATCCCTAGCTTGACCCTGATATCTCTTAGGCAGTGGAAGGTTGGAATCACCTTCAGGAACTAAAAACCTTTTGAAAGGTGATGGTGCTGGCTTTGGTGGGACCTTGACATCAAAGGCCTTGGAGAAATTGTTCGCCATCCGCACTGCTTCGGCCATGGAAACTGGCTTGGCGTTTTTCACCAAAATATTCAAAGGTTCGTTCAATCCCCGAATGAACCTGGCCATCAGCTGTTCTTCATTCATCTAGCGGTGGTGAGTATTTGAGGAGGAGAGCAAACGCTTGGTGATATACTTCAATAGTTCTGCTCCCCTGGGTTAGCTCTAAGAATTCATTCATCTTTGTTTCCAAAAAGCCGGGAGGACTGAATTTTGTCCTTAGGTAAATTTTGAGATCATTCCATGTCTGGGTATTCCAATCCAGACGATTTGTCTCGCAATGTTTCTCCATGCCACTCTGGCTGTTTCTACTATCTTCAGCCTTGCAAGAGCCATTTTGCTCTTCTCATTGTACCTTCCGGTGACATCAAAGTACTCTTCCATTGCTTCAATCCACTTCTCCACAGCCTCGCCCAAGTTTTTCCCTTCACCCTTGAAAGGCCCAGGCTGCGAACTATGAAGAGTTTTACGAACATCCAAGTCGAGCTCTTCCTCATCGAGTTGGGGGTTATCATTTCTACCATGACGACCTTGATCCATGTTCCTATCAATACGAAAAATCTTGTTAAGTCCCTTTATTTATGATTCAAATCCGATTTTTGATTCATTTGATTCTGGGTTCTTTAGATAGGTCGGCTCCCCACAGAATCATGGGATAAAGATACTCGCATTATCAGATAACAATTCATTCAGAACATATCATTCATATCTTTAACACAATAATGGTCTATTAGACCGAAATTTCCATCTGAACAGTACTCCATGGGGGATTTCAATTTTATAGATATTTAATTTGTCATCCCCCTTAACTTGATCCACTGGGTCAAGAGTTAACAGTAGCAATCTGTCAGCACAATCCACTAATCTCATAGTGATTTGCTGAAGTCATTATCGTCATTCTAGTTACGAACATCAACACAAGGACTCGTCCCATTCATCCTCATTGTGGTTTTGCATTGTTTATCGCTTTTCAACCAAAAATTCAGGAATCATCATTTTTCAATCAGAATCCAATTCAACTCATCAGTTCTCAATCAGAATTTTAAAATCATATCAACCACATTCAAATTCATCATCTGGATAGAATTTTAGCTTATAATTTCAAGATCTTAGATTTTCTCGTATATATTGCCAGTAAAGAGCTACAGTTATACCCTCGGTATATACGGGTAGTCACGGTCCTTGGAACTATAAGGTAAATACCATCATGTCTAGGCCTCAAGCAAGTTAGGGATTCCATATAATTGCAGTACTTCCATCTAAAGACCCAATTATCAATTTATGAATTTCAGTCTGAATAACAGTTTGTATGAATTTTATCACACAATTACAACCTTTTATTGCTTCTTCATAAATTTTTGACATTTTTGGCTTCTTGGTTGATCCACATTAGACAAAATTGGCTTTGATACCAGATGTGAGATCCCTGTCCCCACGGCACAATGAATTCAAGGGTGCTAGCAGCGGAAGTAGCACTTCTTGGACGGAGCAGGGTCCCTCACTTGGGGCCTCGCCCACGGATATCTGGATAGAGACTAATCCATCGGTTCGTCCAAAACCGAACCCGAAAAAACTTCCCTTGCCCAAAAAGCACGGGCGATTCCACACCTGCATTAGCTCATCCTTGGGAATATTTGGCTTTACATCTTGAATACTAGCTGACTCTGTTGGAGGGTTAGTCATCTGCACACCACATAAGTCTGCCTCTAGTTCTAACCAGACTTTGGTCCAAGCTCTGAGTCCCCATCTATCTCTGATGATTCAGTAGGATATTCTTCATAGCTGCCAATAGAGGTTGAATCAACTTCCCTTTCTACCTCACACCTCTCTCCAATCTCTAATATTTTACCAATTTTCAAATTATACCTTATTCTCTTCCCCTTGGGTCTCCCAACAAATAGGTCAATGCACCCGCTATACCAATCTTGTTTGGATCTCATAGCAATGAGCCAAGGTTTGCCTAATATAATAGGGTATGCCCCAACCCCCAGTTGGCATAATATGCATGTCATTGACAACCTTCTGTCCCAAAACATTCATTTCGATGGCCTCAATTACTCCAAGGCATTTGACTTTAGAGCTATTGGCCATTTTAACACTAAAAATGGACTTCCTTGTCACTTTCAAGCCTAGGTCATGGACTGCTTCTTCTGTCATTACACATACCTGGGCCTCTCCATCAATATATACTTTACTTACCTTTCTGCCCTGTATCCAGACATCCACTATTGGTAGTATGTCAGGCACCCTGTGCGTAGCTACACTACGTTTGCTTGAGGTCTTGACTTTGACTCTCCTGACACTGGCCACCTTATGCCATTGCCTTCTAATATTTGAATTCAACTGTAGCAACTGGCCATAGGTTATATTTGTTGAAATATACAAGTGAATAGGGTGTGTGTGGGAACAAGCCCTTAGCAAGAGGCTGTAAAAGAGAATCTGTAAATGAGTGAGAAGTTGTGAAAAGGTGAGAAGTATCTACTAGGAGAGAATAAAGGGTAGCATGAGAAGATTTAGGAGGTGTGGAGATCTTCTGGGAAGAGGTGGAGAGAATCAAGCAAAAGAGGTGGAGTGAATCAAGGAGAGATCAGTGGGATTAGATGCTTTGGATGTAAACTCTATAAAATGAGGCATTGGCCTAATGAGAATTTGCTGGTTTTTTATTATCCATGCCTACATTAAGCTATCACTTAATTGCTCACTAATCACATCTTAATTATCGTCTAATCTCTTTTCTAATGATGTTGATTCTAGCATTTGATCCACCATAGCTCATCACATTGCTGAAAATTTAACATGGTATCAGAGCCTAGCTTAGAATCCATCAAATTTATGAGCCATTATCTTGCTAATCACCTAGTTAATTAGGATTACTAGATAATCAAGTTTTTTACATCTTTTTTTCAAAGAGCTTCTGTACCCCCAGTTGGTGGAGGGGCTTGATCTCCCTCCAACCTTAACAATAGGCTTCAACTTTCTAACCACACCTAGCTACACTCCCCAAGCTTTAGCCCATCAAGACAAATCATCAAACCGTCGCGCAGAGCTACAGATTTTTGCGTTTTTTCAAGTGCCTTTTTTCTGAAGGGAAATGGAGATCTTGTTTGCACCAGATACAATGGGTCTAATTCCTCTTGGCCCTAGGGGTTTTCAAGGGTGCTCTACAAGCTGGTGAAGACAGTTTTTTATTTCATCAAGTCTATAGTGAGATCCAAGCTCTCCATCAAATCTGTAGGTGACTTTGTTAAAACAAAGATTAAGCATTCAATGTTTGGTCAAATCTTGTGTTTCTTGGCTTAATCCTCTACTAGACTAATTGCTATTGATGTCTTTGAAAGGAGTTGAGCTCATTTGAACTCTAAAGCCCCAGATCTAGACTCCCCGCATTACTCTTTTTTCTACACACAAAAAAAAGGATTATTTTGCTAATCAGTGGATTAATCAGCACTAATCACTATATTTTGGTGCAATTGAGGGTTCAAATTAACAATTGAGTATCTGATACAGATCCCTATAACTTCAAATTGCAATTCGAAGATGGTTTGATACTCCAACCATTCAATACAGATTTGTTACCCTTGGTTTAATGTAATTTCTGGTGAACTTATGCTGATAAATCTGTTGTAATCATCACCTAAACACCAGATTGAGTTGTAAAAGGGTAGACACTACCCTTGAATCTTGAAATTGGATCAAGAGGTAAGACCCCCTTCACATCATCACTCATGAGCACGACACAAGAGATAGCCAAATTTAATGGGGAGCAGTTTTATACATGGCAAACAAAAACCATGTATCTGCTCATGAGGGGGGCTAGTTGAAGGAAGAGATGAATGCCCAGAGGTGAGTGGGAAAAATGAGTGGAAGAGAAATAATGAGAAAGAATTAGGACTTATCGCACTCAGCTTAAATGATGAAATCATTCATCACATCACAAGGATACAATGGGCAAAAGATGCATGGGATGAACTCAATAAATTATTTGGCACTCAAGCAAAAAATTCAAAGATAAATCTGTTAATGCAATTCTACAAACTAGATATGAAGGAAAGTGAACCTTTAATCACACACTTGAACAAATATAAAAGTATTAAGCAACAACAACTGGCAGCCATTGGCAAAAAGGTAGAAGATGATGAGGCACGAGCAGTGCTTCTGAAGAGTGTGGAAAAAGGTGAATATGAAAACATTGTAGCAACATTAAAGAATGTTCCTGAATTGAAGCTACACGAGATAGAAGAAGCTCTACTAGAGCAAGAGACCAGGGTCAAAGAGAAGAAATGGCTGGACTCAACAACTAGAGAAGAAATGGCTGGACTCAACAACTAGAGAAGAAAAAGCATTCTTCACCCGAGGAGGATTCTCTTGAGAGGATGAGGACGAGGACGAGGAAGAGGCAAAGTAGGAGGAAGGACCTTCACTTGCCACAATTGTGGAAAGCCAGGACACATGGCAAGAGACTGCTAAAGCAGCAAACCCAGTGGAGAAGAAACAACATCGGCAAACTTCATGGAGGCTCCTAAGCAAGTGGAGTTAGATCATCTTTTCTGAGAGAGAGAGAGAGAGAGAGAGAGAAAAACCCCACAACCCAATGTAACCTGCCCCAATAGAGTAAAACCACCTCTGAGCCACCGATGATGTAGGCCATGTGGTAGATGTATGTGTGAGCACTTTAGTCAAGGTCACGGGCACTTGTAGTAGCCTTGGACACATAGAGAGAGAGAGAGTGTCAAGGACTATGAGTTTAGGGACTTGAGGCACTGGTCGCGGACTACCAAGTCATCAAAGGGAAACTTGGTATAGGGTCCAGGTGTGCTAGGATTATTCACTTGAGGGGAGGTGTTGAAATATACAAGTGAATAGGGTGTGTGCAAGAACAAGCCCTTAGCAAGAGGCTGTAAAAGAGAATCTGTAAATGAGTGAGAAGATGTGAAAAGGTGAGAAGTATCTACTGGGAGAGAATAAAGGGTAGCATGAGAATATTATTCACTTGAGGGGAGGTGTTGAAATATACAAGGGAATAGGGTGTGTGCGGGAACAAGCCCTTAGCAAGAGGCTGTAAAAGAGAATCTGTAAATGAGTGAGAAGCTGTGAAAAGGTGAGAAGTATCTACTGGGAGAGAATAAAGGGTAGCATGAGAAGATTTAGGAGGTGTGGAGATATTCTGGAAAGAGGTGGAGAGAATCAAGCAAAAGAGGTGGAGTGAAATCAAGGAGAGATCAGTGGGATTAGATGCTTGGATGTAAACTCTATAAATTGAGGCATTGGCCTAATGAGAATTTGCTGGTTTTTTATTATCCATGCCTACATTAAGCTATCAAACAATTAATCACGTCTTAATTATCATCTAATATCTTTTCTAATGATGTTGATTCTAGCATTTGATCCACCATAGCTCATCACATTGCTGCAAATTTAACAATATCTTCCTTCTTATTCTTGACATCTGACATGAGGCTATATGGGGGTTCCCCCTCCCAAATGAAAGCCATCCATTCCAATTTTTCTTGTCCTAGCCCTAGCTCTCCACCATTGCTTATTGGATTCAGGCTTCTCCATGGGCTCCTTCTCCTTTCCCCTTTTCTTATTTGCCTTGGTTTCCTTACTAGATTCCTCTGATTTAGATCTTTGTAACTTGGTCCTCTTGTTTTCTAGCATATCTACCTCATCAACAGTTTCAAGTATATGAACATTTCCTAGAGGTCCCTGTGGTGCTGGTCTTTGAATTCCATTGTTCATCTCTCTATTTCCAACTCCCCTATACCCTTCAGGCCTCTGAATTATGGGGTAAACAGCCCCAGGTTCCCTCCTTGGCTAGGTACAGTGTGGAGAAATGTGTCCCCTTTCCCCAACAGTTAAAACATTAAAAATTATCCATTCTGTTCCTCAAAGGTCTGTGAGCCTTTAGTCTCCTAACCTGATTTTGAATCCCCTGCATAGCAAGGTTCAAGTTCCCTATTTGCTCTATAAGCCTCTAAATCTCGTAATGCAATCCCTCACGTCCTTTGTCTCCAACCTCTACTTCCCTAGGAGCCTCAGCACGTTGTCCTCTCTCTACATGTACTTCAACTAGTAATGGATCTACTTCAGGTCTAGCAACATCATGCTTAAACTTGGTTGTCAGACCTATCTCCCTTTCTTTACGTGCTAGCTCCTACCTCCTCACTCTCTTCTTCCATTGCTCTATTGCCAACCTGACAGCTTCAACATAGGAATTTTTTTTCTTCATCTCAACTTTATCCTTTATGATCCCATGCAGCAACCCTATAAACCTATCTTTTTAGAAAATCAAGGGGTACCTGGTTTTCCCCTAGCACTCTCACGATTTTCCTCCAAACCCCCTCAAATCTGTTAACAAAAGATATAATATCCTCTTCCTCCCCTTGGTATAACATGCTAAGATCCTTCTAGAGCTCTTCTGGACTCTCAGTCCTCCCATATTTCCTCCTTAGAGCATTCGTCAGATAGTCCCAGCTCCCTCTTTGCTCCTTTGTTCAACACATCCTCATACCACTCCCTAGCTGCCCCTTTCAAAAGCAACCCCATCATCCTCATACCACTCCCTAGCTGCCCCTTTCAAAAGCAACCCCATCATCCTAACCTTATACATATCATCATCTCTGTTATTTCTCAAGGATTTCAGTTCAATCCTTCTCAAAAACAAAGAGACATCTTCCCCTCTTTCACCTCTCAAGACATCATATGTGAATCAGCCATTTGCCTTGAGTTGATCTATAAGTGATCCTCAACCTGCAAATCAGAGCTTCAAACAAGAGCTTTCTGTCCTCAATGGGGGCACCAAAATGATATGTGGTCTCTGGGGTGGCATCCTCTATATACCACCACCAAAATGATATGTGGTCTCTGGGGTGGCATCCTCTATATACCACCACCAAGCACACAACAAAGAAAATCAATGGCATCAGAACTAGGGATGCCAAGATCCCAACTCTAAGGGCACTTCTCAACTGAACTTCAATCCTCAGCCTTTCAACTGACTCCTTCAAGCACTAACGATGCCTCAAAACCCTCCCAACCTCCCTATCTATCCCAGTTGTCTGCTTCAAATGTCCTCTCAGGTCAACACACACCTCCAACAGCTCTAAACATACTCTTATTGGCCTCTTCTGACCACAACTCACCCCAGCTGGCCAAACTCACCCTTAGCTAACATAGAAGCCTCTTTTTCTGCCTCCGAAGTTCTCCTTTATTCCCCAGACAAAAATATGTCCTCCAAGATCATTTTGTTGTCCTCTAAGGTTAGCTAACCACACATCAACATCCCTTGAGCTTTCCTGGATCTCCTGTCGACCTTTCTCTGCCTCCTCTACTGTCGACACCCAGACTGAATTTTGCCTCAAAATTCTCATACAAAATTTTGCTTCCGAAACCTTCATAGAATCAAACCTTCTCCTTTGTGTCTGAAGACTTCCCGTAGCCCTCAGGTACATCCTAATTGGCCAAGATATCACTCACTTGGCTCTCTGCTGATGAATAGTTGCAAGCCCTCACTATCCACAGACTACAGTGTACCTAACTTACTAACTGTAAGATTCCTCCCCAGCCCTCAAGTTGTCCAGTATCTTCCCCTGTAATCAATCCCCTCTTCAGAATAATAAAAGATCTTGTTTCTATCTATTTTATCTTAGAGAGAGAAAATGTTCTAGAGAGAGGTTATTCAATTTTTAGATATTTTTAGATGGAAAAATATCTCTTCTTATTAAAATAAATTCCCCCGAAACAGAAGTTTAAAAAGAATTTCAGAAGATGCATTAGAAATAAATTATAATCTATTCAAAAGGCCTTAGCCTAAGGGTCCAGATTTTTTGAAAATTTTAGATTAAGGTTCCTATGGACCAATAAGATTAATCCAAATGTAGGGAGGAGATAAATTGAAAAATAAAAGAAAAACCCCCCAAAAATGAGTTAATGTTCACATAAGATGAAGAGTGGATTAAGGACCAAGGAAAATAGTTAAAAAACTGATTTTTGACACCTCAAGATAGGGATTCCCCCTCATGAAGTAGGCACCTCTTTCTCATCATTTCTTTTTAATTTTAAATCAATAAAATTAGATATTTCATCTCTCCTCTCTCCTAATTCAGAATTGGATCCAAAAAGTGAACTAAACTGACCCAAAAAATGGTCAAAAATTGACCAAACTAATCTGGAAAATCCTAGAATCAGATTGCTTGGTTAGAGGCTCATTTTTTCCTATAAATAGAAGCCTCCCCCTTTGTAGACGCAAAATAGTGTTTAATGCACTGTTACTCTACTCCTCCCTAGAGCCAAAAACATTGAATTCATTGATAATTCACTTGTTTTTGACTATTTCCTCTACAAAGAATTGGTGGCCACTCTTGATCCAAGCAAGAGTAGAACCCTCAATCCCTCAAGCCAAAGGAAAGCTCACAAAACTCCATGTAAGTTAGAAATTATATTTTTTTTAATTCTAATCTATGGTTTTTTTGAATTCTTTGCTTTTAAGTGATTATGGATGTTATGCCTTGATGGAAAGGCTTCCCCCTTCTCTTCATTGAATTCAGCCCTTCTTTATCCAAGATGTGTAATCAAATAAATAAAGTTAAACTTTTTGTATTGTTTACTCTTAAAAAATTGAGAATTGATTAGATTAGAGAGCTAAATTCATCTTGGGGTAAATTCTAAGTAGATTTAGAATGTAAAAATTGAGAAATGGTCAGCCATACAAAGGAGGTTATGGCAAAATTTTCTTAAATTTTATGGAAATAAGTTTTATCTTTATGTTATTCAAAAAGAGTAATCCCCTCCGTTTGTGTATTCTAAAAGTGTTATTTTCATTCTATGCATAGAAAGATGCATATTGGAAATATTTTTATTATAAAAGCGTTATTTTCATTAGAATTAATTTCAATGCATAGAAAGATGCATATTGAAAATATTTTTTTTATAAAAGTGTTACTTTCATCAATATTGATTTTTATGCATGAAGTGATGCATAAAAGAATTTTTTTATTATAAAAGAGTGATTTTCATTAGATTTAAATTCTATGCATAGAAAGATGCATATGGGATATTTTTTTATCATAAAAGTGTGATTTTCATTAGATTTAAATTCTATGCATAGAAAGATGCATATGGGATTTTTTTTTATTACAAAAGTGTGATTTTCATTAGATTTAAATTCTATGCATAGAAAGATGCATATGGGATATTTTTTAATTATAAAAGTGTGATTTTCATTAGATTTAAATTCTATGCATAGAAAGATGCATATTGGATATTTTTTTATTATAAAAGTATGATTTTCATTAGATTTAAATTCTATGCATAGAAAATTGCATATTGGATATTTTTTTATTATAAAAGTGTGATTTTCATTAGATTTAAATTCTATGCATAGAAAGATGCATATTGGATATTTTTTTATTATGAAAGTGTGATTTTCATTAGATTTAATTTCTATGCATAAATAGATGCATAAAAGGATTTTCTTTTTTATAAAAGTGTTATTTCCATTGAAGTTGGATTTTATGCATAAAAAGAGGCATAAAGAATTTTTATATCAAAATTAGAGTTCTCTTTGATTCTATGTTTAATTTCCATGAATAATCGATAAATGAATAAGTAAATACACTGTGAGAGAAAATTCTATCGTTTCATATTCACTCGGACGGTAATGAGAAAATTCAAAAAATCTATCGAAGTCAAAAATTTAGATAAATTGATTAATTTATTTCTCATAGGAATTCATGATTAGTTTAGAAATCAGTTGAGTGAAAATTTCAATGAATGAAATTTAGTAAAATAGTGATTGAAATATCACCCCCGTTCGAGAAAGGTAGTTCAAGAAGAATCTTACCAGACTCGAACCTAGAATCAAACTTTGACCAAGACCAAACTCTTGGTCAATTTCAAGGAAAGACGATGTGACCAGTTCAAGAAAATACACTCAAATCACCCACCAAATCTGAAACTAAGTTGAGACCCTTTTGATTTTGATCTGAGGATCAAGGTTACTGAATTCGAGGAATTCTGTTTGGAATTCAGACCTACAATCTAGAAGTCTTGGATACGGATTTAAGATATACTCATTGTATTCAAAAGAAAATCAAAATTGAAAACTTACATAGTGTTAGAAAAAGTGATCTATGTCATATCATAGACAAGGTCAAAGGGATGTGGATGAATGTGGTGAAGGCTAGGAGTTATCCCACATGCAAAGGCAAAGCCCATATGGTACTTGGACCTATATAAAGGGTCATTTCAATGTAATGTAACACAACAACTCATTCTCAAGTACACAATCTCTTGGTCAAGTAAGTGCATCTTGTGTTGCTTTGTATTGCTTTTGTCATTTGTTTATAATCATGTTTAGCATTATGTTTGAGCCTCCTTAGGCTAGCCTAGTCCTAGATCCATGATTTCCAACATGGTATCAGAGCTTAGGTTAGTGTTTAGATTAATGGTGGGTCTAGGATTACGAGGTGATTAAGACCTTACTTAGTTTTAGAGATTTGCATTAGGGTTATTTCTCTTGTGAAGTGATGCCCATAAGTGAAGCGTTACTTAACAAGATTGCATTAGTCTTCATTTAGGGTTTCCATTGTTTTCCTCTTGCATTAGTAGAGAGCATCTTTTCTCTATTCAAGATAGTGACCCTCATCCACCGCATAAGAGAAGCAAAGCTTCACCGAGAACAAGAGGAGCAACAGTCCATTGGTTGAGGTAATAGCAGCTCAGCTTGGCGAAGAGAGAGAGAGGGCGCATCAGCGCCTACGAGTAGAAGTAGTCAACGAATGTGCATGAGCAAATAGAGTGGAAAACACAAAAGAGAAGGAGAAGCTTCAGCAGATAGCAGCGTAGACAACAACGGGAGAAGCTGACGGCAGCGAGGAGGTGAAAAGAGTTACTTGGAAGAAGGGACCGGCTTGCTGAGGTTCTGCAGGGAGACGTCGGAGTGTAGCAGCTGCCTTGTACCAGGAGGACGCCTCGGAGGTGATCTGCAGCAGGCGCAGAGAAGGTGGCAGCAGCCGCAGGTGTGAGAGAGGAGAACTGCTGCTGTTCGTGAGGGAGCTGAGGACCTGCTGACGACGGCGACTGAGTTGCACAGCTCCTAGTGAGGACAAACAGAGGAAGTGCTTGAAGAAGAAGCAGGCGATGCAGATGATCCAGAATCGGCAGCGTGGACAGATCCGAAATCAGCGCAGCAGTCGCCGGTGAAATAAAAGCTGGCCGTTTTTGCATTTGAAATAAAAGATTCTCTTCTTTTTTTGAGACTAAGGTTTAAAAAAACCTTTAAGAGGTTGTTCCTATGGCACTTAAGGAAGGATGTTCTTTTACCTCTTTTTTGGAAAATTCTCTGCATTATGAAGATGCCTCAAGGATGGGAATGCACGCACGACCAATCTATGTGCAATGTCAGGACGAAGAAGATGCTATGCAAAATGAAGATGCAGATGAAGATGCAAAAATGAATGAAGACAAAGACGAAGATGTCAATGAAGATGAACAAGATGTTGTCTATGTTGATTATTATGTCATGGCTCACATGTCATAATGACGAATGAATTATGCCCTCTCTTAACCAAATGTATGGACACCTCTAACCACCGATGATGTAGGTTATGTGTTTTTATGATGCTCACAATATCTCTCAGTAGGCCATGTATCCCTCAAGGGGGGATTGATGGGGAGTTGGGTCTCCATGACCAACAAATGATGATGATGATGCCCATGGATATGATGATGATGATGCTATGATGATGATGGGGTATGGGAGAGGAATGTTTTCATGTAGGAATGTTTTTCATGTCATGTCATTTTCTTTTCGCAATGTAGAAGCTATGCTCCTTATGAGCGATGCTAATTTCTTTTATGTACTGTAGAGCTATGCTCCTTATGAGTTAAGCTTTTTCTTTCATGTAATGTTAGAAGCAAGGAAGGGCATTATGATATGCCATGATCAAGGAAGGGTGTTAGAAAAAGTGATCTATGTCATATCATAGACAAGGTCAAAGGGATGTGGATGAATGTGGTGAAGGCTAGGAGTTATCCCACATGCAAAGGCAAAGCCCATATGGTACTTGGACCTATATAAAGGGTCATTTCAATGTAATGTAACACAACAACTCATTCTCAAGTACACAATCTCTTGGTCAAGTAAGTGCATCTTGTGTTGCTTTGTATTGCTTTTGTCATTTGTTTATAATCATGTTTAGCATTATGTTTGAGCCTCCTTAGGCTAGCCTAGTCCTAGATCCATGATTTCCAACACATAGAAACCTTGTTTTCTTAAAGGACTGTGTTACGCCAGAATGCTGGAGGGAGCATTTGGTATATGTGTTTTTCTAAGGGAAGTTCAGTTGCAACAGCTGACGGGGAGTGTTCAAAGGATAGCTCACGTGGCAAAGCCTTGACCAGCCTCGATGCGGTTAAAATGGTGCGCTTCCGGTACGATGGACGAGAGCCGAGAGGAAGCGATCCCTGAGTGAAGTGCCAGGACACCTAAGGAGGATCTTGGAGGGTTCTCAAACTAGGCGATGCACGGCCTTGCGGTGCTGAGGACACCCATGCGTATGTCATGAATGATATTGTATGATGGATCAATGTTTATTGTAATCTGTGCTGGATCTCGTTGGCTGACCAGCTGGTCTCAACGGAGAGTCCAGAGTGATATTGTTTTTTGTGAGAAACAAGGATTGGATAGAAATTTTGAGCTATGACATCTGTAACCAATAATTGTTTGTCAATGGATTGCTTTATAAATTAAAGTTTAAAGAGGAGTGTGTGCGTATCTGTATTCTAAAGCAAAAGTTAAGAAAGGCATTCAATTATGGGTGAGTGAGTGCGTATCTATATTCTAAAGCAAAAGTTAAGAAAGGCATTCAATTATGGGTGGGTGAGTGCTTGTCTGGTTCTACCAATTCCAGTGGTTGGGCAGTGGCTAACCCATGGACCAGATGGGGTTAGGCTGGAATCAGTAGAGTTTTAATAATAAAATTGATTAATAGGAATACGCTTAGAACTCGAGTAGTTAAATAAAAACCTGAAGACTTCTCAAATGAATAGATCAACGGCTATGCCTGATTCAATTAGGAAAAAAGCGTTGATTCCTTCAAGTTAAGTCTATAATAAATTTTCCTTCTATCTGGTTTAATCAGATGAAGGTTAGTTTAGTCTCTTGACCCCGTTAGAAAATTTGTTAAGAAATTCAAAAAGGTGGAATCGTCCCCATTTTTTGGGCATGGAAAATTTTCCCGGTTTCAATTTTTGGAATGACCACTAGCTTAGTCTCGTGCCCGGACATTCGAGGGCGAGGCCCCGAGTGGGAATCCCTGCCCCGCACAGGAGGGAGCTGCTCCCGCTTGCCAGCAACCGAGAATCCGATTGCGGAGGGGGCAGTGGGATCTCACAGTTGGTATCAGAGCGCTGTTGTAAACTTATGAAACAGCAGCAAAGACTGCCTAAAATTCTAAAGTAAATCTGCGAAAAAAAATGTTTTCACTTGTTAAGATTATGTTTGAAATAAATTCATAAATTGAAAACTCATAAATTGAATTGGATTTTTAGATGGATACCCTAAATCTGTCTACCATTCCTAGACTTTCCCAGAGTCAGGATATGATCGCCTTTGCCTTCGAACATCTTCAACTCCGCTACAACCTGTGTAAGCAGAGTGAGGCTTGCCCGTCACTTTGAGGATCTATACTTCCCTGATCCTATAGAGCGACGTCGGTATATGTGGTTCTCTAGAGGAAGATGTATTAATATCAATACCAATCAGCGTCAGAGACTTAGGCAAAATATTTCCTTAGCCATGATCTTGATAAGGCTAGGGGTTGTTCATTATGTACAACTCTTTAATCATTCATCCAGGAATTTCAGAACTTCTTGCCGAGTTTTTAGGCTTCTTAGCCGCTTTATCCCTAGAAGTAGAATTACAGTACCTCTTTCAGTGATGAATCGTGTTTATCATGGCATGTCTCCTTCGCAGTTTTGCTTCTTTATGCGTACGCGATTGAGGCAGTGAATTTGGAGCCGTGATGCTCTATGTATATATCTCAAACTTTTGATAGTAAACAATGTTTTGCAACAACAAAAAAAATCCAAATTGTTTTCATGATTGTGAATATGGTTAATAAAATTATCAGAGTAAATCTTGTTTCAAGAAGTATGATGAAATAATTATCTGTTTAAAAAAATAAATCGTAAAAATTAAATAATCATAAATCTGTTATCAAAGTTAAGTTGACAAAAATCTCGTTTTGTCATCAGAATCATGAGGCGCGCGGCCCGTGTAAGGCAACCGGATCCTCTAACTGATGAGGAAGAGTTAGATCCAGATGTTCGTAAAGCCCTGCACAGATCCCAACCTGGTCCCTTTAAGGGTGAAGGGGAGCAGTTAGGTGAAGTAGTGGAAAAGTGGATTGAGGCAATGGAAGAATATTTTGATGTAACTGGCTATAACGAGAGAAGCAAGATGGCTCTTGCCAAATTAAAGATTGTGGAAACGGCCAGGGTCGCATGGAGGAACCATTGTGAGACAAACCATCTCAATAGAAATACCCAGACCTGGTCAGATCTTAAAGCATACCTCAGGAAAAGGTTCTGTGTGTCCTCCGGGCTTCCTTGAAACCAAAATGAGAGTTCTTAGAACTAAAGCAGGATAGCCGGACAATTGAAGAGTACCATTAGGCCTTTGCCCTTCTCATCAAATGTTCCCCATAATTGGATGAAGAGTAGCTGATGGCCAAATTCATTCGAGGAATGAACGAGCCATTGGACACCTTAGTGAAGAATGCCAAACCTGTCTCAATGGCCGAAGCTGTCAGAATGGCAAAGGACTTTGCCAAAGCCTTTGTTGTTAAGATTCCGTCGAAGCCTGCACCCTCTAACTTTAAAAGATTCCAAACCCCGGGAAGTACTTCAAACTTTCCACCCCCAAAGAGGCAGCAAGGCCCAAATCAGAATTAGGATACTGGGAGATTCAGAAATGAAGGAAGACCCTTCCCACAGAACACTTTCTCAGGAGCCCCACCTATTTCAAGGATTCAGAGGGATGAGCTCAGAAGTGAGAACCAGTGTTTTGGATATCAGGGTTTTGGTCACTAGCTTAAAGACTGGCCATTTCCTGGTCTCAAGAAAGGACAAGGAAGTCAAGGACCTAGAATGCAGAGACCAGCCCCTTTCTATCAGTCAAATCAGGGTCCATCTCGTCAAAATCAGGGCAATCCCAGGAGGAATCCAGCTCAACCATCTGCCTCTGTACAGAGTAATCTCAGAACTCCTTCCCAAAATTGGGGTAACCAGAGAGAAAGAGTTCTGCCCCAGTCTGTAGAGCAGCCAGAGCGGTTACAATAGCAAAAGTAGTGGAAGAGAAAAGAGGCTAGATTTATGTCGCAATTGAAAACCAATCATCAATTCTCAACCATCAATACTGTTAAAAACCATTCTAAGGAGGATCAAACACTAGCTCCATTGCATAGTTGAATAGAAATGAAGAAGATGAAGTTAAGCTACTAATCAAGAAGTAATTAGCATAATGATGAGCATAATGACAACATAAGTGAGGGGCAATAAAATGTGTTGATTTCAATAGATGAGAGCCTCTTTATATAGGCTGAAGTACATGAGGATTAAGCTCAAGATTAGGTGTTAATCATCATCTAAATCATCTCCACCTTCCCTCCTAGATTCAAGCACCTAAAAGTGACCACCAACCCTAGAATCTTGCTAATCACACCAATGCTACCTAATCAAGGGATCACGACCCCTTTGGCTGATGTTGAGCTCCTAAATGACTCTTTTACATCATGGTAAGGTTGCATAATAACCTTTGTATCCATTTGCCCATAATCTATGACTTTAGTGCATAGTGCTAGTTACAAGGTATGTGCCCTACACATCATTTTAGTGAAGGTGTTTGCCATATTTTTTAACACCCCTCCTCAAACACTGAATCCACTCAATGATGCAGTTGGTCATGCTGACTCTCATGAGCCTAATTAACCACCCAATGCTCAGTGATAGCATGCATGAGCGTGGTCTGACTAGCAATGCCATACATAGGTTATGCTAATGTGAACTCAGAGGCTTTAGTCATGCGTACAAAAGAGGTATGGGACGACTTTAGAAGAGTGTGACAAGACGTGGCTACATGTATGAGTGAAGAGGACACCCATGTGTATAGGGCATGCCCTTGCTTTTAGCACTTTAGAATAAATGATTTGATCTAATCATAGATAGGGCCTCATGATGGTGGCCCTTGTCTTCATCTTTTTCTTCTTCTTGGTCTTCTTCCTGCTGCACTTCTTCCATGATGTAGACTCGTTGCATCTTCTTCTTGGCAAAACAATTCTTCTCTACATGGCCAGGTTTGTGACAAAAGTCACAAATGAGATTGTTGTTGTTGTAGCCCTTGTTGTAGTTGCCTTTGTTCTTGCTATGAATGGTGCAATTGAGGTGCCATGCCCCTTAGCAATATTGCTGGTGAAGTGCCCACAAAAGGATTTTGGCAATGGTTACGTGGTTTGTGAACACCAAGGCCTCCACTCAGCTGCTATTCTAGATCTTATTTTCTAGGAAACCCATAAAAGCTAATGAAACCCTAATTTTCACTAATCTCTTGCTAAGCAAATAAGATGGGGCTTGATTCTAAATGCATGGGCTAGTCCTATGCTCTGATACCATGTTAAAAACCATTCTAAGGAGGATCAAACACTAGCTCCATTGCATAGTTGAATAGAAATGAAGAAGATGAAGTTAAGCTACTAATCAAGAAGTAATTAGCATAATGATGAGCATAATGACAACATAAGTGAGGGGCAATAAAATGTGTTGATTTCAATAGATGAGAGCCTCTTTATATAGGCTGAAGTACATGAGGATTAAGCTCAAGATTAGGTGTTAATCATCATCTAAATCATCTCCACCTTCCCTCCTAGATTCAAGCACCTAAAAGTGACCACCAACCCTAGAATCTTGCTAATCACACCAATGCTACCTAATCAAGGGATCACGACCCCTTTGGCTGATGTTGAGCTCCTAAATGACTCTTTTACATCATGGTAAGGTTGCATAATAACCTTTGTATCCATTTGCCCATAATCTATGACTTTAGTGCATAGTGCTAGTTACAAGGTATGTGCCCTACACATCATTTTAGTGAAGGTGTTTGCCATATTTTTTAACAAATACTCGCTATGGGTATTATGAATTCACTGTCATGCCGTTTGGATTGACAAATGTCCCACCTAGATTCAATCGCCTAATGCAGGACATTCTCAGAGAATACTTGGATGATTTTGTTCTTGTTTTCTTTGATGATATTCTGATTTACTCAAAGAATGTAGCTGTCCATGAAGCTCATGTCCGAAAAGTTCTTGAGATTCTAAGGAAGCACCAACTCTTTGCAAAAAATAGCAAATGCACTTTCTCTGCCGACGACCATGTTGAATACTTGGGCTTTCTGGTATCCAAAGATGGAATTTCTCCAGATTCTGCAAAATTCCAAGGAGTCATAGAACCAAAGACAGTGAAAGAAGTCAGGGGATTCTTGGGATTTACTGGTTGGTATAGAATTTTTATACCAAAGTATGCTCTCATAGCTTCCCCCTGACTAATCTTCTCAAGAAGAATACCCCGTTTCAATGGTCTGCCAGGTGCTAGAGTGCTTTTGATAAGCTAAAGACCGCCTTGGTAACCAATCCCGTTGTGAAGTTGCCAGATTTCTCTCTACACTTTGAGGTCGTAATTGATGCTGCCAGTGGTTTTGCCCTGAGAGACGCACTCATGCACGAAGGTCATGCAGTGGCCTATGAATCCCAAAAACTCAGAATGCATGAGAGGAATTATGCTGTCCACCACGACCTGGAACTACTTTCAGTAGTCTATGCCTTGAAGTTGTGGAGACATTACCTACTGGGTCAAAGATTCACTTTGATGAGACAGATCATCAAAGCTTAAAGTGGATCTTCACTCAGAAGGATCTCAACATGCGCCAAAGAAGGTGGATGCAGACCTTGCAAGAATTTGATTTTGAAATCAAGTACCGCCCAGGCAAAGAAAATGTGGTAGCAAATGCCCTCAGCAGAAAAGCCTCCTTTCTTGCAATTACAGTGGTGTCAAATCCATTGATTAATGAGGCAAGAGAGAAGATCATGCAGGATAGATTCTGTGGCCCTATTGCTACCCTACTTATGCAAGAAAGCAAAACTCCACAGGAGTTGAATCGAGTTCAAGGGTACAGCCTGGATGATGGAATTATGTATTATAATCGTAGGCTATGCATTCCCAATGATGAGGGGACTAAGGGTCAAATTCTGAATGAAGCCCATGACAGCCTTATTGCAAGACATCCAGGTTTCATCAAGACCTACATGTCTGTAAAGAAAAGCTTTTTTGGCCTGGTCTAAAAAAGGATGTACTTAATCATGTACGTCAATGTCTGACATGTCAAAAGTCAAAGCAGAAATAGTATAAATGCCTGGGAAGTTACATCCATCAGATGAAGTGGGAATGTATCAGTATGGATTTTATTACTGGATTACCTTCAGTGCAATCATGTTACAACTCCATCTTCATGGTAGTTGATAGACTAACCAAAGTTGCCCATCTGATTCCAGTAAAAGAAACCTACACTGTAGTGGATGTGGCCAGAGTGTTCCTCAAGGAAATCTTCAGATTGCATGGCCTACCCAGGAGAATAGTAAGTGATCGAGATCCCAAGTTCACGTCAAGATTCTAGACTGCATTTTTTGAAGCAGTAGGAACTTTCTTGGATCTTAGCACAGCTTACCCGACGGTCAAACAGAAAGGGTAAACCAAGTAATCAAAGATATACTTCGGTCATGCTCTGGTGGCAGGGAACCCAAGAAGTGGTTAAGCTATCTGCACCTAGTCGAGTTCGCCTACAATGCTTCTTATCACCAAAGGATTGGGATGAGCCCTTTCAAAGCTCTCTATGGACAAGATTGCTTAACTCCATTAACTTGGTCGTCCGACCCATTGATTAGGGTCGAGATGTCCAAACAGATGCTTGATGACATGCAACAGCAGTAGATGCAGTTAATTCGCAAGGATATAAAAGCTGCCCACCAGGATAGATAGTTCAACGGTATGTAGATAAGAAGAGGACAGACAGAAAATTTGAAGAAGCAGATATGGTCTTCATTCGAGTACGCCCCAAAAGAAGTTCTCTATCTCTTGGGAAGTACAAGAAGTTATCCCCCAAGTATTGTGGGCCATATCTAATTACAAAGAAAGTAGGTGACTTAGCCTATGAGCTTCTTCTGCCTCCTCATCTCAAAGTACATAATGTATTTCATGTCAGCCTACTTAAAGAGTATGTACCAAGCCCGCATCATGTGCTTGATGATGAAATCTTAACTTCTTCAACCCAAGGGCAGATGGAACTCCAACCTAAAGAAATCCTTGATGTTCGAGAGAAGGTTCTCAAGAACAGAATTCTGAGAGAATTATTGGTCAAATGGAAGTTCTATCCTTTTGAAGATGAAGAAGCTGAACTGTTGTTGCGGGATTACTCCCAATTTGCGAGATGAGGACATCTCGCGTTTTCCAAGTGGGAGAGAATGTAAGATTCCTCCCCAGCCCCCCTCAAGTTGTCCAGTATCTTCCCCTGTAATCAATCCCCTCTTCAGAATAATAAAAGATCTTGTTTCTACCTATTTTGGCTTAGAGAGAGAAAATGTTCTAGAGAGAGGTTATTCAATTTTTAGATATTTTTGGATGGAAAAATATCTCTTCTTATTAAAATAAATTCCCCCGAAACAGAAGTTTAAAAAGAATTTCAGAAGGTGCATTAGAAATAAATTATAATCTGTTCTTAGCCTAAGGATCCAGATTTTTTAAAAATTTTAGATTAAGGTTCCTATGGACCAATAACATTAATCCAAATATAGGGAGGAGATAAATTGAAAAATAAAAGGAAAACCCCCCAAAAATGAGTTAATGTTCACATAAGATGAAGAGTGGACTAAGGACCAAGGAAAATAGTTAAAAAACTGATTTTTGACACCTCAGGATAGGGATTCCCCCTCATGAAGTAGGCGCCTTTTTCTCATCATTTCTTTTTAATTTTAAATCAATAAAATTAGATATTTCATCTCTCCTAATTCAAAACTGGATCCAAAAAGTGAACTAAACTGACCCAAAATTGGTCAAAAATTGACCAAACTGATCTGGAAAATTCTAGAATCAGTTTGCTTGGTTAGAGGCTCATTTTTTCCTATAAATAGAAGCCTCTCCCTTTGTAGAAGAAAAATAGTGTTTTATGCACTATTACTCTACTCCTCCCCAGAGCCAAAAACATTGAATTCATTGATAATTCACTTGTTTTTGACTATTTCCTCTACAAAGAATTGGTGGCCACTCTTGATCCAAGCAAGAGTAGAACCCTCAATCCCTCAAGCTAAAGGAAAGCTCACAAAACTCCATGTAAGTTAGAAATTCTATTTTTTTAAATTCTAATCTATGATTTTTTTGAATTCTTTGCTTTTAAGTGATTATGGATGTTATGCCTTGATGGAAAGGCTTCTCCCTTCTCTTCATTGAATTCAGCCCTTCTTTATCCAAGATGTGTAATCAAATAAATAGAGTTAAACTTTTCATATTGTTTACTCTGAGAATTGATTAGATTAAAGTGCTAAATTCATCTTGGGGTAAATTCTAAGTAGATTTAGAATGTAAAAATTGAGAAATGGTCAGCCATACAAAGGAGGTTATGGCAAAATTTTCTTAAATTTTGTGGAAATAATTTTTATCATTATGTTATTCAAAAAGAGTAATCCCCTCCGTTTGTGTATTCTAAAAGTGTTATTTTCATTCTATGCATAGAAAGATGCATATTGGAAATATTTTTATTATAAAAGCGTTATTTTCATTAGAATTAATTTCTATGCATAGAAAGATGTATATTGGAAATATTTTTTTTATAAAAGTGTTATTTTCATTAGAATTAGTTTCTATGCATAGAAAGATGCATATTGGAAATATTTTTACTATAAAAGTGTTACTTTCATCAATATTGATTTTTATGTATAAAGTGATGCATAAAAGAATTTTTTTTATTATAAAAGTGATTTTCATTAGATTTAAATTCTATGCATAGAAAGATGCATATGGGATTTTTTTATTATAAAAGTGTGATTTTCATTAGCTTTAAATTCTATGCATAGAAAGATGCATATGGGATATTTTTTTATGATAAAAGTGTGATTTTTATTAGATTTAAATTCTATGCGTAGAAAGATGTTGAGAAAACGTGGTGCTCATGCTAGATCAAGTGTGTGGAGAGGAGAGACTCACAAAATACAAGAACAATATCTTGCTTATTAAGTTGTTTATGAATACAACTAGGCCTTGCTCCATACAAAATGCCTCATAGCTCCACCTTTAAATAGGTGAGCTAGTGGACCTTAAGTCCATTCACACTCACACCCTTCTCTTCCCCTTCTACATAACCTTAGTCTCTTAATACCCCCCTTCAATACCAACTATGAAAGAATGGAATAGGTGGTATTGGACATAGGATGCCTTTATAACATTAGGCATACAAGGTTTGGAATATAGGTGTGATTACATTGAGATTTAAAACAAATGCTCATCAGTAGAGGTAGAGGCTGATACAAAGTTTGCCTCTGACTCTTTGTTAGGACATTTTGAATTGATATGTCCCGTTTGTTTACACTTGTTACATTTCATTTTGTTGGGATATTTGATCCAACAATTATTTGCCAAGTGGCCCACCTTTTTGCAATGGACACATCTTACTTTGACCACTTGATGTGACAAGGCATGTTCGATATTCGATGAAGTGGTTGCATTTGAAGATTCATTTGGTCCCTTTGGCCTCTTTTCTTTGTCAAGACATGATTGAATGACTCCTTCGAGGGTGGGATTAGGTATGTTCTTCAGGGTGGTGACTAAAGTGGGGTACACCTTCTTGACCGCTTTGAGCAAAACAGCCACTGCATCATCTTCATCCATTCTCGCATTCACTGATGCAAGTTGAGCCATAAGGCCCTTCAAGTGAGAGATGAAGGCTCCAATGCCATCTCCCTCTTTGAGTTTCAAGCTAAAAAATTCAATTTTGAGTGAGATCTTGGAATTCTTACCACGAGCTCCATAGAGCTTATCAAGCTCATCCCATTTCTCCTTTGCAGTCGGAAGCTGGTCCACACGGTGGATGAGTGCCTCATCAAGATGAAGCATGATGATGGCTTGTGCCCTCTCATCATCTTCAACATCTTCAGCCTTTGCTCGATCAATAACCTTGGTGCCGGAGATGAATGGCCAAAAACCTTTGGACATCATCTTGTACTTGACAAGGACTTGCCAAGTGTGGAAGCCCTCTCCCGAGAACTTCTTGATTTGAGTGTCCTTTGACATTGGGTATTGAAAGAGATTATGAGAGAGTAATGGGCTGATTATGAAGAAGAAAAAACCAAAAATTTATGATATTTAGGCTTAATTAGAAAGAGAGAGACTTATGAGAGTGCAACAACCCTAATTAAGTTGAGAATGTTGCATAAATAGGAGATTAAAATAGTAATTTTTATGGTTTAGCACTTAGGGTTTGTGCTTAATTACTAATTTTGATGAGAATTGGCTTCATTAGTGTTAAAGAACACTTTGGTTGGTGATTAAGATCACCATTAGTGTGTATAAAATATAATTAGTGCTAAAAAGCACATTTTTAGTGTCAAATGACACTCATCTTGGTTATTAGTTCACCATTAATGTTTAATAACACGTATTTAAGAACACTTTCCCTTTGCTGGATTAACAAATTAATTAGTGTTAAACAACACTATTAGTGCTTAAAAGCACATTTTGAAAGCTTTAAAAGCTTGAATGTTGATGTTAATGTGATGAAGCTTGATGGGAATGAGGTTTATGGATACCTCATGTGGATGGCCACTCTTCAAAATCAAGAGAAAGCTCAGCAAACAAACATTCACAACACCACTTGAGTGATTAGAGCAAGGGAGAAGATGATATGAGCAAGAAAAAATCAATATTGAAGCTTTAATGGAAAGCTTGAATGAAGGAGATGAACCACCGCCTGGTTTTTTGTCTGCAGTTGTGAGATCCCCATACCCACTGCGTAACGGATTCTGGGGTGCTAGCAGCGGAAGTAGCTCTTTTTGCACGGGGCAGGGTCCCACACTCGGGACCTCGCCCCACGGATATCCGGACAAGAGACTAGTCCGTCGGCTTTCCAAAACCGAACCCGGAAAACTTCCTTTGCCTGAAAAGCTCGGGCGATTCCACCAAGATAACTTTTCGATAACGTAGTCAAAAGCCTTAACTAACTGAACTGATCTGACCGAACTCGTAAGTTCCATAGTCAGATCAAGGGACAGATTGCACTTGGATCATAGAGACCAACGCTTTTTTCCTCATCGAGAGGCAGAGCCGTTGATTCCTTTTTCCATAGAATAATTTTTGTTCGGGATTTACTTCATCTATCGAACTAAACACAATTTGAGTCTCAAATTACGGATCCATCAGTCCAGCCTAACCCCATCCAGTCCCATGGGTTAGCCAACCACTATAGTGATGGGATCCAATTTAGAATTTGGTTACATTTTATCCCGGGTACCGGGGAAAAGAGTTTCCAGGCCCCCTAGCCGGATGTTCATGCAAACATAAACTAGTCACACCACTTACACACCCAATATGAAATTGCCTTTTTCTCAGCATCAGCTATCTTTAAAACAATCCTTTAATGAAACCATTGTCACTGATCACAATCCTCAAAATCACTGGTTGAATCCTTATTTCCAATCATTCCTTCATTGGAGTATCTATGGCATCATTGGCAACCAGAACGCTCACCACCTGTCCACTCAGGGGCCTTTTCAATAGTTCCTAGCCCATAGTACCGGGCAATATAATCACTTTAAGATGGAATCTCCGTTGAAGATCAGCAAGATCAACCAACAGATCCATGTAAAAGAGCCATGGACTCATCCGTTGAGGACCAGCAAGGTAAATCAACCAGATCCATGCCCGGTTTCAAAAAACAACTCTTACTCCTTGTTCCAATATCTTCCTCGACGCACATGTGGGTATCTTTGGCGACCCAGAGCCCAAGCACTGTATGGTCAGCACCCTCTAGGATCCTTCGCAGGTCACCTAGCGCTTCACTCATAGGCCGCTTCCTTGGTCCCTCATCCACCGTACCAAAAGCTCACCATTTAAATCGAACCGAGGCTGGTCAAGACCTCGGCCGACCTTGCTACACGAGACGTCTTCCATTGACTCTCCGTCAGCAGTTGCAACTTTATCAGGTAGGTCTCCATGACCACATTCTCAAGACAGTCAAAATGCTTCCCCAGCATTCTTGACATAAAACAGTCATTTACAAACAGTTCACAATTACAGTTTCTATAATGAATTCACATCTTTCCAGATTGTTCCACATCAATCCATATTACTTAACCCAATCCAATTCATAAGTGTATCCATTCTTGACCAGATACATCATTTTCCATCCCATCTCATCGGATTCATTCACTTCACATAACATTGATTCCTATCTTTCTTAATTCACATTACGACTCATCACATCCATTTCTCATTACATCTCATTCGTTCATATATTATATTATTCATTTCACATTCTGATTCACATGACATCTCATCTCATCCATTCGTTCATATCGACTTCATATCCATTCACATTCATTATTCCACATACACATCCACATTCGTACATCCACATCATACATCCAATTCCATATCCGCATTCATACATACACATCCATATCCGCATCCTTACATCCACATCCACATTCATACATCCATATCCACATACATACATCCACATCCACATTCATACATCCATATCCACATCCATACATCCATTTCCACATCCACATCCATACATCCATTTCCATTTCCACATCCACATCCACATGCATACATCCATTTTCACATCCTCATTCATACATCCATATCCACATACATACATCCACATCCACATCCATACATCCATTTCCACATCCACATCCACATGCATACATCCATTTTCACATCCTCATTCATACATCCACATCCACATACATACATCTACATCCACATTCATATCTACATCCATACTTCCACATCCATACTTCCACATCCATATCTACATCCTTACATCCATTTTCACATCCATACATTCACATTCATACATCCATTTCTACATCCATACATCCATTGTCTCATCTCCATTCATATATCTACATACGCCTTCACATCTATTCTTTTACATCACTTCCAGTCTCGCCCTATCACAACCCATATACATCTTATCCCATCAGATACACTTCTTACCTCATCCCATACACATTTTATCACATCCTAACTCATCTTATCACATCCTAACTCATCCCATACACATCTTATCACATCCTAACTCATCTTATCACATCCTAACTCATCCCATATGCATCTTATCACATCCTAACTCATCTTATCACATCCTAACTCATCCCATACGCATCTTATCACATCCTAACTCATCCCATACGCATCTTATCACATCCTATCACATCTCATACATCTCTTATCACATCTCATACGCATCTTGTCACATCCTATCACATACATACATCTACATCCATTCTTTGTTCATTTTCATCTATCTGATTCATTTCACATCCTCATATCTATTTATAGAATACAAGAGAATTCTTATTTTTGATATAAGATTTCATTATGCATCTATTTATGTATAAATTTCATTTTAAGGAGAATGACACTTTTGAATTTAAAAATCAATCTTTTATGCATCTTCCCATACATAAATCCAATTTAGTAGGAGTTATGCTTAAAAAAATATCTTTTTTTGTATATGTTTATGCATGAAAATCAATTATGATAAAAGTAACACTTTTATAATAAAATAAATTTCTTTTATGCATCCTCTTATTGCATAAAAATTAATTATGATAAAAGTAACACTTTTATCATAATAAAAAAAATAATCTTTTATGCATACTTTTATGCATGAAAATCAAATGTGATAAAAGTAACACTTTTATAATAAAATAAATTTCTTTTATGCATCCTCTTATGCATAAAAATCAATAATGATAAAAGTAACACTTTTATAATAAAAATAATAATCTTTTATGCATACTTTTATACATGAAAATCAAATGTGATAAAAGTAACACTTTTATAATAAAATAAATTTCTTTTATGCATCCTCTTTATGCATAAAAATCAATAATGATAAAAGTAACACTTTTATAATAAAAAATAATAATCTTTTATGCATACTTTTATGCATGAAAATCAAATGTGATAAAAGTAACACTTTTATAATAAAATAAATTTCTTTTATGCATCCTCTTATGCATAAAAATCAATAATCAATTTCTCCATGTTTACAATGAAATTCTTTCAATTAATCTAGGATGATAATTCCTAGAACATGGTAAGAACTCCTCTTTTCATGCTTTGAATGAAATTATTTTATGTGTGATTTTTACAAAAATTTTGCCATAGCTCCGCTGCTATGACTGATAAATCTTAATTATTTTAAAGGATAAAGCTTAACATTAATGGAATGATTAGAATGATCCTTAATTGGATCATTAATCCATAATGGATTGAATCATCAATATTCATGAAATACATAAACTAAAAGCATAGAAAAAAGACATTAATTTGGCCTCAAGCATAGATTAATCTTGGATTAAGAAAAAGCTTTATGAAAAGCTTCCTTTGGATTGAGAATAGGTCATGAGTAAGATCATCTCTTGAGTGAGAGAGAGAAATTACATAAAAATCATAGAATTAAGCATAAATGGAAATTTAAGTAATTCTTTACTACCATTAATCAATTAACTTCAATAGCTTTCAAAAACCATTCCAATTAAGCTTCTCAAGCTTGAGAGGGGTTGAGAAGAGAAATTCACCATTTACCTTATAAATTGCTTGATTCTTTGTTCACGGTAGAGGCCCCCAACCAATCAATTGGTTTAGTATGTTGATGGAGCCACCAATGGAGATTGAAGAAAGAGGGAAGCTCCAATTTCTTCAATTTGGAGAGAATTTTTTAGAATAGTAAAAATTAGCATTATTTCAGCATAATTCTGGTATAGTAAAATTCTCCTATTTTTTACAAAGGGCTCAGGTTCTATTTATAGGAGAGGGAGGCTCTAACCAAGGCTAACTAATTTCTAGAATTTTCTAGATTTTAGTTTAGTTAAATTTGGACCAAATTTGGACCTAGTTTGGTTACTTTTTTATTCGATTTGATCTAGGAGAGAGGAGAGATAAAAATATCACATTATTTTTTAGTTTAAAACTCATTCAAGCATGTGAAGTAGGCGCCTCCTTCATGAGGGAAATTCCCCCATGCAGAGGTGTCAAAAATGCATCATTACTCCTAAATATCTCCCTTTTTTAACTATTAATCTTGTCCTTAGTCAACTCTTCATCTTATGTGGGCATTTACTCATTTTTGGGTATTTTTATTTTACAAATTGGATTTATCTCCTCCCCACACATGGATTGATCTAATTGGCCCATAGGAACCTTAATTGGACCATAATCTAAAATTTTCTGAAAATCTAGACCCTTAGGCTAAGGTCCTTTAAACCCATTTGCAGTTAATTCCAATTGCACATTGGAAAGTTCTTTTTGAATTTATGTTTCAGGGGAATTCATTTTAGACACTAGGAGGATTTTTATATCCAAAAATATCTCAATTTTGGACTATCTCTCTCTAGATATTTTCTCTCTCTAGGTCAAAACAGGGTAAAACAGAATCTTTCTTTTATTTCAGAGAGGGAAATAATTATAAGATCAGAAGGGGAGATTCTTACACCTGCACACCTCAAAAAGCAGGAGAGAGGAATCTTACAGCAGCCGGCGCGTTGATGGTTTGTTGAAGCTCAAACTTGAGCTGTAGAGTCCACACTCAATGGCCTACACAAGCCCTAAGGTTATACAACCTCTTATGGGCTATAGGTGGCGAATTGATGTACGACCAGTGCTGCAGCAACAACAGGACTGCGCCGGGCTGCTACTACAGACGAAATGTCGCGATGGAGAGTGAAGATATTCAGCACAATTAGCCGTATGTTTGCATTCGCCTAGGCCTCCTCTACATCTCCCATGAAGGAGTCTCTGAGAGATATGACCTCCACGAGCTGCTAGAGCTCCTCCACTGCAAGGGGGTTGAGCTCCACAAGTAGAAGATAAGAGAAATGAGGCAAAAAGTGACCTAATCTACACCACAAGTGGTTCTAATCAACCAAGCTCTAGATACCATGTTGAGAAAACGTGGTGCTCATACTAGATCCAAGTGTGTGGAGAGGAGAGACTCACAAAATACAAGAACAATATCTTGCTTATTAAGTTGTTTATGAATACAACTAGGCCTTGCTCCATACAAAATGCCTCATAGCTCCACCTTTAAATAGGTGAGCTAGTGGACCTTAAGTCCATTCACACTCACACCCTTCTCTTCCCCTTCTACATAACCTTAGTCTCTTAATAAAAGATGCATATGGGATATTTTTTTATTATAAAAGTGGGATTTTCATTAGATTTAAATTCTATGCATAGAAAGATGTATATTGGATATTTTTTATTATAAAAGTGTGATTTTCATTAGATTTAAATTCTATGCATAGAAAAATGCATATTGGATATTTTTTTAAAATATAAAAGTGTGATTTTCATTAGATTTAAATTCTATGCATAGAAAGATGCATATTGAATATTTTTTTAATTAATGAAAGTGTGACTTTCATTAGATTTAATTTCTATGCATAAATAGATGCATAAATAAATTTAATTTCTATGCATAAATAGATGCATAAAAGGATTTTCTTTTATATAAAAGTGTTATTTCCATTGAAGTTGGATTTTATGCATAAAAAGAGGCATAAAGAATTTTTATATCAAAATTAGAGTTCTCTTTTATTCTATGTTTAATTTCCATGAGTAATCGATAAATGAATAACTGTGAGAGAAAATTCTATCGTTTCATATTCACTCAGACGATAATGAGAAAATTCGGAAAATCTATTGAAGTTGGAAATTTAGATAAATTGATTAATTTATTCCTCATAGGAATTCGTGATTAGTTTAGAAATCAGTTGAGTGAAAATTTCAATGAATGAAATTCAGTAAAATAGTGATTGAAATATCACCCCCTTTCAAGAAAGGTAGTTCAAGAAGAATCTTACCAGACTCAAACCCAGAATCAGACTTTGACCAAGACCAAACCCTTCATCAGTTTCAAGGAAAGACGATGTGACTAGTTCAAGAAAATACACTCAAATCACCCACCAAATCTGAAACTAAGTTGAGACCCTTTTGATTTTGATCTGAGGATCAAGGTTACAGAATTCAAGGAATTCTATTTGGAATTCAGACCTGTGATCTAGAAGTCTTGGATACAGATTTAGGATATACTCATTGTATTCAAAAGAAAATCAAAATTGAAAACTTGCATAGAAACCTTGTTTTCTTAAAGGACTGTCTTACGCCAGAATGCTGGAGGGAGCATTTGGTATATGTGTTTTTCTAAGGGAAGTTCGGTTGCAACAGCTGATGGGGAGTGTTCAAAGGACAGCTCACGTGGCAAAGCCTTAACCAACCTCGGTACGGTTAAAATGGTGCGCTTTCGGTACGATGGACGAGGGCCGACAAAGCGGTCCACCTAAGGAAGATCCTGGAGGGTTCTGACCAGGCGATGCACGGGCTCGCGGTGCTGCCAAGGACACCCATGCGTATGTCATGGAAGATATTGTATGATGGATCAATGTTTATTGTTGTAATCTATTAACTGGATCTCGTTTGCTGACCAGCTGGTCTCTAGAGTGATACTGTTTTTTGTGAGAAACAAGGACTGGATGGAAATTTTGAGCTATGACATCCGTAACCAATAATTGTTTGTCAATGGATTGTTTTTATAAATTAAAAATTAAAGAGGAGTGTGTAAGTATCTATATTCTAAAGCAAAAGTTAAGAAAGGCATTCAATTATGGGTGGGTGAGTACTTGTCTGGTTCTACCAATTCTAGTGGTTGGGCGGTGGCTAACCCATGGGCCGGATGGGGTTAGGCTGGAATCAGTAGAGTTTTAATAATAAAATTGATTAATAGGAATACGCTTAGAACTCGAGTAGTTAAATAAAAACCTAAAGACTTCTCAAATGAATAGATCAACGGCTGTGCCTGATTCAATTAGGAAAAAAGCGTTGATTCCTTCAAGTTAAGTCTGTAATAAATTTTCCTTCTATCTGGTTTAATCAGATGAAGGTTAGTTTAGTCTCTTGACCTCGTTAGAAAATTCGTTAAGAAATTAAAAAAGGTGGAATCATCCCCGTTTTTCGGGCATGGGAAATTTTCTCGGTTTTGGTTTTCGGAATGACCACCAGCTTAGTCTTGTGCCCGAACATTCGAGGGCAAGGCCCCGAGTGGGAATCCTTGCCCCGCACAAGAGGGAGCTACTTCCGCTCTGCTAGCAACCGGGAATCCGGTTGCGGTGGGGCAGTGGGATCTTGTTGAAATATACAAGTGAATAGGGTGTGTGCGGGAAAAAGCCCTTGGCTTGTAAAAGAGAATCTGTAAATGTGAGAGAACCTGTGAAAAGGTGAGAAGAATCTACTGGGAGAGAATAAAGGGTAGCATGAGGAGATTTAGGAGGTGTGGAGATATTCTGGGAGAGGTGGAGAGAATCAAGTAAAAGAGGTGGAGTGAATCAAGGAGAAATCAATGGGATTAGATGCTTGGATGTAAACTCTATAAATTGAGGCATTGGCCTAATGAGAACTTGCTGGTTTTTTATTATCCATGCCTACACTAAGCTATCAGTTAATTGCTCACTAATCACATCTTAATTATCATCTAATCTCTTTGTTAATGATGTTAATTCTAGCATTTGATCCACCATAGCTCATCACATTGCTGTAATTTTAACATGGTATCAGAGCCTAGCCTGGAATCCATCAATTTGTGAGCCCATTATCTTGCTAATCAGTAGAAAATTAATATTTTCACCTCTTTTTCAACTAACCTCTGTACCCCCAGCTAGTGGAGGGGCTTGATCTCCCTCTAGGAGAAACATTAGGGGAAACGCTTCTAGCCCAACATAGCCATGATTCAGCTCATCAAGAAATTTCTCCAAACTGCCAAGCGCAGCTACCGTTTTTCGCTGATTTGTAGGCACGTTTTTTTAAGGAAAAATGATATCTCTTCTTCTCCAGTTGCAATGGGTCTAATTCCTCTTAGCCCCAGGGGTTTTCAAGCATGCTCTACAAGTTGGTGAAGTCAGAATTTGATTTGATCAAGTCTACAGTGAGATCCAAGCTCTTCATCAAATCTGCAGTGACTTTGGTAAAACAGAGATTAAGCATTCAATGTTTGGTCAAATCTTGTGTTTCTTGGCTTAATCCTCTACTAGACTAATTGTTATTGATGGCCTTGAAAGGATTTGAGCTCATTTGAACTCTAAGGCCTCAGATTTGGGCTCCCCGCATACTCTATTTTTTGCACACAAAATAGAGGATTAATTTGCTAATTAATGATTAATCAGTGCTAATCACTATATTTTTGGTGCAATTGAGGGTTCAAATTAACCATTAGGTATCTGATACAGATCCCTATAACTTCATATTGCAATTCGGAGATGGTTTGATACTCCAACCATTCCATACAAATTGGTTACCCTTGATTTAATGTAATTTCTGGTGATTTTAATGTAATTTTTGGTGATTTTATGTTGAATCTTTTGTAATCATCTCTTAAACACTAGATTGAGTTGTAAAAGGGTAGACACTGCCCTTGAATCTTGAAATTGGATCAAGAGGTAAGACCCCCTTCACATCATGAGTACAGCACAAGAGATAGCCAAATTTAATGGGGAGCAGTTTTACACATGGCAGACAAAAACCATGTATCTGCTCATGAGGAAAAATCTATGGGGGCTAGTTGAGGGAAGAGATGAATGCCCAGAGGTGAGAGGGAAAAATGAGTGGAAGAGCAAGAATTAAAAAGCATTGGGACTTATTGCACTCAGTTTAAATGGTGAAATCATTCATCACATCACAGGGATACAATGGGCAAAAGATGCATGGGATGAACTCAATAAATTATTTGGCACACAAGATAAAAATTCAAAGATAAATCTATTAATGCAATTCTACAAATTGGATATGAAGGAAAGTGAACCTTTAATCACACACTTGAATAGATATAAAAGCATTAAGCAACAACTGGCAGCTATTGGCAAAAAGGTAGAAGATAATGAGGCACTAGCAGTGCTTCTGAAGAGTGTGGACAAAGGTGAATATGAAAATATTGTAGCAACACTAAAGAATGTACCTGAATTGAAGCTACACGAGATAGAAGGAGCTCTACTAGAGCAAGAGAGCAGAGGCAAAGAGAAGAAATGGCTCGACTCAACAGTAGGAGAAGAAAAAGCATTCTTCACCCGATGAGGATTCTCTTGAGGATGAGGACGAGGAAAAGGCAGAGTAGGAGGAAGGACCTTCACTTGCCACAACTGTGGAAAGCCAGGACACATGGCAAGAGACTGCTATATAGCAAACCAAGTGGAGAAGGAACGACATCGGCAAACTTCATGGAGGCTCCTAAGGAAGTGGAGTCGGATCATCTTTTCTGAGAGAGAGAGAGAGAGAGAGAGAGAGAGAGAGAGAGAGAGAGAGAGAGAGAGAGAAACCCCACAACCCAATGTAACCTGCCCCAACAGAGTAAAACCACCTCTGAGCCACCGATGATGTAGGCCATGTGGTAGATGTATGTGTGAGCACTTTAGTCAAGGTCATGGGCACTTATAGTAGCCTTGGACACATAGAGAGAGAGTGTGTGTCAAGGACTATGAGTTTAGGGACTTGAGGCACTGGTCGCGGGACTATCAAGTAAGAGGGAAACTTGGTATAGGGTCCAGGTGTGCTAGGATTATTCACTTGAGGGGAGGTGTTGAAATATATAAGTGAATAGGGTGTGTGTGGGAACAAGCCCTTGGCTAGAGGCTGTAAAAGAGAATCTGTAAATGTGAGAGAACCTGTGAAAAGGTGAGAAGAATCTACTAGGAGAGAATAAAGGGTAGCATGAGGAGATTTAGGAGGTGTGGAGATATTCTTGGAGAGGTGGAGAGAATCAAGCAAAAGAGGTGGAGTGAATCAAGGAGAAATCAGTGGGATTAGATGCTTGGATGTAAACTCTATAAATTGAGGCATTGGCCTTATGAGAACTTGCTAGTTTTTGATTATCCATGCCTACACTAAGCTATCAGGAATCACATCTTAATTATCATCTAATCTCTTTGTTAATGATGTTGATTCTAGCATTTGATCCACCATAGCTCATCACATTGCTGTAATTTTAACAGATCTCACTTTAACCAAGTTGACTTAGCTGAAGTAGATGCTCTCCCCTCTGGGTCAGCTAGCAACTCTAAAACATCAGAATGCTTTAACTAAGCAAGGTCCCTATCCTTTGGACACTTGGCTAACTGTGGCTACAGCTGCCATAGACCACACTCAGAACCAATATTCTTCTGACTCCTCACTTTTGATAACCCCAATCTATCAAACCTAGCTTACAAACCCTTCACACCAACTCAAACAAAGTATACAAGGTTCCCACACCATCAGCACAGTTCTGATGTATAGTTGACACAGAATAGACACTATGACCTCTCCTCTGATTCTAACCCTAAATCTCGAGGGGTTCACCTCAAAAAATGTTATTGTACCACGTGAGTTCAGCAAGAGGGGTTTTTTAATTAGATACAATGAGAAAATTAATAGGATTACATTAACATGAGGGGTTTTTTAATTAGATACAATGAGAAAATTAATAGGATTACATTAACATGAGGGGTTTTTTAATTTAACTTTTAAAAAAAACCCGTTAGTTCATAAGTAAAGAGGGGTTGTTTTATTGGGGGGAAAATTTTAGTTAAGGGGCTTTTTAAATACCTCTTGAATGCACATGATACCTAGGGTTTTCTAGTAGTGCATCCCCCGAGCCCTAAATCTATTACACAGTTATCAGACTCTCACTCACTGATGTTTCATCTCCTCAAACTTAATAAAAATAGCACTCTAAACACAATAAAAACATCAAAGAAAAATTTTATATCCCAAACACATTGTCTGCTTCAAATATACAAGAACTCAACACTGTCTCAATAGCCCTGAGACAATGGGCTAATACCATCAGACAAACACACAGAAAACATATAGTTTCTCTATATGTAGACTTAAAATGTTATCCAAGCTATAGTGAACTCAATGACTCAAACTGCAGGCTTCACCTAGACACTCTATTCTGTACACAGCCAATCCACCACAGTAATAACTGAGTATAAATCAAGCTAAACCAAGTATCTAATAGAGAAGTCTTCCCAAGATAGCCAGGGATGCATCTCCTGCTCGATTCTCTAGAACCAAGACATCACCTCTGCTCTAAGTTTCCCAAATTCACCTCAATTAAATTACACCTCAAGTTCTGCAACCTTTGAACATCAGAAGCTCACGTGTCTGTAGCAGTTCCTATCACTGTAGACCTTTTTTTTTCTTTGCTCACACCAAATTCACCTCAATTAAATTACACCTCAAGTTCTGCAACCTTTGAACATCGGAAGCTCACATGTCTGTAGAGCAGTTCCTATCACTGTAGACCTTTTTTTTTCTTTGCTTGCACCCACTTCTGTTTTAGCTTCCTCCCCCTATGTGACTCTCCCTCTCTCTATTATCTTCAAATCCCCTTTTCCCATCACCGCCTTGCCGCCTTCAGGAACCTTTGCATCGTCTCTCCCTTACCACCATACATCTTCTATGACACCTGCTCTTATCTTCTCCATTGCCACACTGTTACTGTGACCCTGGACTCACTACACATCATCATTTATTTTCTATTTTTTTCACATCCCATGTTTATTTTTGGCCTTGGGCACCTCTCACAACGTGAAACATTGCCCACCATTAGCGCTAAAAATTTTGGGATTGCCTTACTAAAGTTAGTGTTATGTCTTATCCTAGCACAACTGTTGACACAAGGAAACAAAAAAGTCATCTCGTGAAAGTGTAGCAAAAAATTTCACAGTGTGAAATAAATTTCACGATGTGAAACGCAATATGCTATTTCACGACGTGAAATGTAGCCTGCCATTTCACAGAGACCTATTATTTCACAATGTGACAAGGGTTATTCACGAAGTAAAGGATTGTCAGACCAAAGGTAAGAGAGGGTCATAAGTGCATTATAGGAGTCTCCCCGACTCGAATTAATGCAATTCTAAACTGAAAATTTGAAGCATGAAATAAATTATTTCAAAACTCATGCAGAAATTCTTAGGAGATGGTGGGGACTCGATCCAACACATCTTTGAGTTAACATGTGAAACATGTGGGCTAGTGAGCGATGTGATTATGATACATGCCTTTTCTCTAACTTTAGAAGGGAAAGATCACCAATGGTATCTAACCTTAAAGCCTAAAGATAAAGTCAAATTCACACAACTTAAGAATGTGTTCATACCAAGCTTTGCTTGAAGTGGTGATAGGTGGAGTTCTGTGGCTCAACTCCATAACGTAAAACAAAAAGAAAACAAATCCATGCGGGATTATGTTATTCACCTAAACTCCAGATGTGAATTGAGGGAGAGGCTAACTGATGATTAGTTACTGCCCTGCTTCCGGAGAGGAGTCCGAGATCATAAGATGCATGATTATCTGGTGTTAGCATATTCAATGGCCATTGAATATGAAGATAACATACTTAATAGGTCTCAATGTGTTGTAAGTTGGCCATATTCAACTTAAGTATGTTATCTTCATATTCAATGGCCGACTACTTTGGATACGTGCTGTAAGTTGGCCATTGAATATGAAGATGACATACTTAAGTTGTCGCAAACAACTAGAAGATGCCAAGGCATCTTCGGTGTAGCAGCATCACGAGTTTCTAGTTATCAAGACACGAGATCCAAGAACAACCAAGTTGGCAACATGACAATTGAAGAACTGAGCACTGCCATTTTGGAAAAGTTAAAAGTCAGGGATGGGAGAGAAGCATCAAGAAATGATTATCTCTACTCTCAAAGAGACTTGATTTGGTGCTCAATCTGTAGACAAAATCATAGAGCACTGAATGCCCTCACCTAAGACCAAGGTAGTTACTTTATTGTGCTCACTATCAAATACTAGGAAACCACAAAATTGCCATGTGCAGATACCCAAGGATCCAACCTTTAGCACAATTGCCATCACCCAAAGTGCCTCTAGCTTTACCAGCACCACCATTGCAATCCAATGCGCCTGTAGGGCAACCAAATACGTCCTACTTACCAAGAGGAATGTTTAGGATGCAGGACATGTTGCCATTACCGCCCACCTGTTCTACCACCCAGCCACCATAAGCCAAGATCAACCAGTTATTGATTGAAGAACCCTTGGAAGAAGGGGAAGCTATGCGCGAAGTAGAAGTGAATAACGACTACTACTATGAGAAACCAACTGAGATTACACCGGAGTATTGTCTTACAAAATAGCACACCAGTCTCAGTGCTTCAAACCATGGTACAGTGGAAGGGAAAAGACATAAACTTGATTATGAGAAGGGGACCCATGTAGTGTTATCATTGTAATGGACCTCATCAAGTAGCAAAGTGTCCTCTTAAAAATGTGGCTAACATTGGTAAAACTCAGCCAATAACAGCGGAGACCAATGCCATGCCCACTCTTTCAAGTGTTGAGTGTGGTGTTGATCATCTGATCAAGGACTGCCCATATCGTGCCAATGTCAATTCTTCTACATCTAACCATGCCACCATCAAGACTATAAGTGTGTAGTCTAGAAATATCGCACCATCAAATGTCCTGACACGCGCATAAACAAAACAGGTGGAAAAAGGGAAAAACCCAGGAGGTTTTACAAACTGTGAGACTGAGAGAAGAAGAGTGAAAAAAGTGGGCAAGGGTGACACCTTGGTCGTAATTCAGGATAGATCCAAGGAATATACTATTGACCTTGGTTCCACCCAATCAAAGGAAGGATACAATCAAGTGTGCCAAGGCTAGATGAGCAGGCAAAAGAGATACCAGCAATTTTGAAATGGAGATACCTAGGCATGATGTGCATTCACGCAAAAAATTGGCATATGCTCTTTATACTATGAGAGCATGTTATAAAATGTTTATCACAAAGATGTGTAATTCCCACTTAGGATTGTGTAGCTAGGCCAATGAAATAGTCCTCACAAAGAGACTATGTGTACATGCCTTTTTACACCTTAGAATTTATAAAAAATTAATCACCAAGATAAGTTTGAATTTTTAAACTTTCCCCCCTAGAAAGAAGGAGGAAGGTGAGCGGATTGGGGAGAGCTGAATCTCCTGTAGTCGTGGAGGAAAGGTGCCAATTTTCTACTGGGAGAGATGCCTATCGGCTACGCCACCACTGATTAGAAATCAAATAAACCTAATTAAGTGCTCATTAAGGCACCAATTAGAACTTGGTTGTTTGTAGAAGAGACACAAGACCAGTCTGTAGGTAATTCTCCAAAAACATGCACACAATCGATGGGTGTCAGCCGCTCGAGTATCGAGCAAGGTTGCCACATATAGAATGATTGATACCTAAAGGAGATCTGCCTTGATGAGAAAACATGGTACTCATGCTAGATCAAGTGTGTGGAGGAAAAGAACTCACAAAATACAAGAACAATATCTTGCTTATTAAGTTGTTTATGCATACAACAACTAGGCCTTGCTCCATACAAAATGCCTTCTAGCTCCACCTTTAAATAGGTGAGCTAGTGGACCTTAAGTCCCTTCACACACACACCCTTCTCATCCCCTTCTACATAACCTTAATCTCTTAATACCCCCCCCCCCCTCTCAATACCAACTATGAAAGAATTGGAATAGGTGGTATTGGACATAGGTTGCCTTTATAACATTAGGAATACAAGGATGTCATGGTGGTGTGGTTATCTAGGATTTACAAATATGTTCCTAGAGCCTTAGAGGCTAATACAATGATGCCATCTAAGTCTTTATTTGATGTTGATGAAGATGTACACCTCAATGATGGTGCACCCCACTCTTTGTGCTTGCTTGACTTCTTGTAGTTGACATGCTTTAGACATACATGCCATTGCTTCCACATGCTTTCCACCTTGACCATTCTTACACAATGATCAAAACAAGGCTGCCACCCTTGCTTAAGTGGTTTGCTTATAGATGTTCCTTCAACATGCTTGATGCTTCCTTTAATACCATACCTCCTCCATGGGAAATGAGGACCTTTCTTCTTAGAGTAATGGTTATGAGGTAGATTTTATTGGAAAAGGGAAAGGGAGGGTCTTACCACTTGCCTTATGGATTGGTCAAGGGCAGTGTCTACTCCAGAATTACAACAAAAGCTTTTGGGCATGTTGGTTACATGATACCCATTAGGGTTTGAAGATACAAGCTTAATGAGAGTGAGTAAGTGGTTGAGGTAAATGCTCAAACCAATAAGGTACATCATCCTTGTCTCAAGAAGGAGAGGGCATGGCTCATAATGTTACCAATGCCTCTTACAAAGACAATGCCAAGAGATGTTTAAAATCATGACAAACAACAAGGTAGAGCACTTAGTGATGCTATGCTCAATCTTACAAGTCATCTTAGACGATGAAAATGTTGAATATGCAGCGGAATAACATGCCTTGGGCTTGGAAAATGAGAGCATATGGCTTATGACATGCCTATGCCTCTTACAAACAAGAGCCTCAAGGGTGATACACAAAACCATTAAAGATAAGCACTTAATGTACATGTGCCCAACTTTAAACCACTCAAAAATCTGAGTTTGTTGATGAAAAACCAGAAATCTTCAACCTCTTTGGCTTAAGGGATAAAGACAATGGTTCATGGTTGCACCATTTCTTTGGAAGAAACGGGTTGACGACGATGAAGACTTGTAATGTGGCACTTATGGTGTGTGCCCGGCCTCCAATGTTGATGAAGAAGAGCCTCCTTAGTGTTAAAGACCTCCTCCTTTGATGGTTAAGGCCACATTAGTGTTAAGCAACACTTTGTTTGGTGATTAAGATCACCATTAGTGTTTAAAAAACATAATTAGTACTTAAAAGCACATTTTTAGTGTCTAATGACACTTATTTTGGTGATTAGATTCACCATTAGTGTTTAATAACACTCTTAGTGTTTAAAAACACTTTATAATAACTTCCCTTTGCTGGATTAAGAGCTTCATTAGTGTTAATCAACACTATTAGTGCTCATAATAAGCACATTTTGAAAAGCTTTGAAGCTTGAAGGTGATGTTGATGATGGAGCTTGATGAGAATGAGGCTTATGGATACCTCATGTGGTTGGCACCTCTTCAAACTCAAGAGAAGGATCAGCAACAATCATGCACAACATCACTTGGGTGATTAGAGCAAGGAGGGAAGGATTAGAGCAAGAAAAAATCAAACTTGAAGCTTTAATGGAAAGCTTCCATGGAGTTGATGAAGGGCCCCCTGGTTTTTCTACTGTTGGAGCTCAAACTTGAGCTGTGAATAGGGGATAGAGTGGGCTTCAAAATCCCTCAAGTCCCATGGCTTATGATGGACTACAGCTGGCGTATGACTGTACGACCAGCTGCGCTGCAGAGAAGCTACGCCGGCCTGCAAACAGAGCAATGCCGCGGCGAGATGATGACGTTTTAGCTCATTAGCTGTACGAATGTGTGTGCCCAGACCTTGTCTTCATTTTCCATGTTGAGATCTCTGAGAGTTATGGCCTCTACAAGCTGGTAGAGCTCCTCCACTGCCAGGGGGTTGAGCTCCACAAGTAAAAGATAAGGGAAAAATGGAAGAGAATGACCTAATCTACACCACAAGGGTCCTAATCAACCTAGGCTCTAGAGACCATGATGAGAAAACGTGGTGCTCATGCTAGATCAAGTGTGTGGAGAAAAAGAACTCACAAAATACAAGAACAATATCTTGCTTATTAAGTTGTTTATGCATACAACTAGGCCTTGCTCCATACAAAATGCCTCCTAGCTCCACCTTTAAATAGGTGAGCTAGTGGACCTTAAGTCCTTCACACACACACCCTTCTCATCCCCTTCTACATAACCTTAGTCTCTTAATACCTCGTATACTACAATTATGAGCTATTTAGGTCCTCCAAAAGACACCTTCTTCTCTGCTCAACAAAGGTTTGAACCCTCTCTCACTTTCTAAGATCTACGTGACTGATTCCATGCTGTTCGGGCAAGGGCTATGCTGTGTCCTTGTTGCCCTGAGTTGGGCTACAAAAGCCCTAAGAGAAACTATGGAAAAGATCCCCACACAAGGGCAATGGAGATCTCCAAAAAGATTGAATTTGCATTGTTTTCACTTAGAAGAAAAACATCACTTAATACCTTGCAATGTTGATGTTCAATTTAGGTTTGAAGCTAAGTTTGATGAAGTAATTATTATCTTTCCAATACTTGAGAAGATCCTTTTAAACTCCATCTAATGAAGAGACTATGTGCACATGCCTTTTACACCTTAGAATTTATAAAATATTAATCACTAAGATAAGTTTGAATTTTTAAACTTTCCCTCTCCTAGAAACAAGCAGGAAGGTGAGCAGATTGGGGAGAGCTGAATCTCCTCCAATCGTGGTGGAGAAAAGGCACCAATTTTTTGCTGGGAGAGATGCCTGTCGGTTGCACCAGAGGAACCACCGCTGATTAGCAATCAAAGACACCTAATTAGGTGCTCATTAAGGCATCAATTAGCACTTGGTTGTTGTAGAAGAGACAGCAGACCAGTCTGGAGGCAATGCTCCAAAAACATGCACACAATCGGCGGGTGTGAGTCCCTTTGGTACTGAGCAAGGTTGCCATAGATAGAACGACTGGTGCCTGAAGAGATCTACCTTCTTGTATGCTACAATTATGAGCTATTTAGGTCCTCCAAAAGACACCTTCTTCTTTTCTCAATAGAGGTTTGAACCCTCTGTCACTTTCTGAGATCTAGGTGGATGATTCCACACTGTTCAACAAGGGCTATGATGTGTCCTCATTGCCCTAAGTTGGGCTATAGAAGCCCTTACAGAAGCTATGGAAAATATCCCCACATAAGGGCAATGGAGAGCTCCAAAAAGACTGAATTTGCACTGTTTTCACTTAGAAGAAAAACATCACATAATACATTGGAATGTTGATGTTCAGTTTAGGCTTGAAGCTGAGTTTGATGAAGTAATTCTTCTTGTTCCAATGCTTGAGAAGATCCTTTGAAACTCCACCTTGCACTCTTCTCTCAAATGAGTAACTCTCTCTCTCTCAAGAGTTTGTTCACACCCACAATGGTGTGGCCCTAGGTGATAAATCTTGCTCTCTCAACCTTAATAATGCCACTTTGTTAAGCTAGATAATGATGGGATTAGGTTTACACAAAGCAATGAACACTACTAGGATCTTACTCAAGGAATGCTTTACTCTTTGCTACTCATGCATGTAAACTAATGCTTTCCCTCCCTCACTCTTATGTATGCCACTTACACAAGCATGAAGGAAATGCAATGTCACAAAGCAATGAGAAGTTAGAGTTTTTGGCCTTATTGAGGCTTCAAAGTGCCACTCTAAGAAGCAAGAATCAGCCTCCAAATGCAACAAATGCAATAATAAATTTCACACAAAGACTACTACTCAAGGAGAATAAAGAATGTACCTATCAACTCAATGGGGATCACACATACACCCACAATCACAAAGATGTATCCTACAAACACATGAAGGATTACACTCCCATGGAAAGGAGCTTTGATACCATGTTAAAAGACATGGTGTGAGCTTAGTTATGGATGAATAAAGCAATGAACAAGATCATCACATAGACAAACTCACACCACTAAATCAGCACATGCCACCACTTAGATAATAATGAGATGTAACCAATGAGCAATAGAGTATACTCACAAGGTCACAACAAAGTATCACATAGACATATGCTAATGGAAAATGCAAAGAGGAGAGTATTTCCACAAAGGACCACTTAGTATATTGATCACTAAGCAAGTCCAAAAAGCATGGGCATTATACTCTCTACTTAGCTCTCTTGTAACTCTCTAGTGTGAGTAGTAAACCTTGATTATATAGGTCACCTCCCTTAGATTTCTCACTAGACTCACCTAAAAGGTGATGCCCCAATCATAGGAAGGTATCTACTAGACCTACACCCAGTTACTCTAGGAAATGAGCCTTCTAACCTTAGAACAATATCTCTAAGGTATCACTAAGGAAATCACACTAAGAATGGATGCTAGATCACATATTTTCTAAAAGACTCTGACCGTGACTCAAGCCAGCGCAATAGGATCATCGGCTATGAAGAAGAAGAGAGGGCCACGGGACTTGGGCCTTATGCCAAGTATCTCAACGATACCATGCTCCAGGAAGACATCCAAATAGAACTAGGCAAGATTTTCTTCCAATACCATAGCCCAAAATGCCTAAAGATCTTGGAAGACACATATGTCTAGTATAAGCCGGAAAAGGTGGGGCTTGACGAGATGGTAGAGATACTCCCCTACACATTCAATCAATCCCTATGTGTGAAATTTCTCAAATGTTATGACAAAAATATCAAAAGGGGGATGATCACAAAGCCAGATGGATCCATAGAACAGGTACACATCACCGAAACCATGATACGAGAGGCGCTTCAATTGCCACCTTCCATTCCATCACATCAATCAGATGCCCATGGAAGATATGTTAAAGAAAGTTGCATACAATTCAAATGGTGTTGAATATGAAAAAATCAGGGAAGAGGTAGATGAAAGAGCCTACTGAGCCATGTCAATGATCATGCAGGTAAAACCGGTGGATAGGTACAACAGAATACCTCTTCATAGAATAGAAAAGGTGCACAAGGAGAAGGAAGAGGATTGGACTTGGTTCATCCATAAAGAAATGGAGCACTACCTCAAGTCCCACCAGTCAAATATGTGCAACCCTTACCTCCTAACCAAGATACTTAGCCATGTCGGTGACATCCCAATACCCCAAGGCCCTCAAGAACATGATATATTACATGCCCAAACACAACAAGAGGTTATGGAGGATCTTGCACACCTCAAAGCAAAACCCTAGCAAGAACAAGCTATCCTTAAAGATACCAAAGAGCTTCTAAGGAAATAACCAAAGGAGTCAAGGAAGGTAAGAAGCCACAAAAGCCAAAAACGATGAGAGATAGTGTACAGCAAGTGGAAGTGGAACCAAGTGCCTAACTAGAAGAGGGGGTTGCCAACAAGGATATTTGTGAGGTCTCCGCCCGCCCCCGCCGCTCTGGGGCTCCTGCCAGCGACGGCGAAAGCGGTGTCGGCCTCCCGCGCGGGGCGGGGGTCCTGCACACTCGGGGCCTCGCCCCGCCCGCAGATGTTCCGGACGAGAGGCTAGCCTGGGGGGCTGTCCCTCCGCCGAGGGCCTGGAAGACTCCCCTCGCTCGGAAGGCACGGGCGATTCTGCCAATCGGGAAAAATCTTCTAACTAGGAGATTACTCTAACGAGTCAAGTCTTGACTAAATTAAACTGATCTGACCAAACCTGAAGTCACATGGTCAGATCAAGAAGAGACTTGCACTTGGTCCATGGAATCACCGCTTTTTTCCTCATTTTTTAGGCACAGCCAATGATCCCTTCCCATAGAACAAGGTCTTCTCAGGATTTAAAACTGATTAACGTAACTAATCGTATCTAGTTGTTTCTCAAGAATTCTCCAAACTAGCTAACCCCATCCGGCCCATGGGTTAGCCGACCACTGAATTGGTGGGATTCCTTTATAAAGATTTGATTGGGTTTTTGCCTGGGTACTGAGAAAAAGAGTTCCCAGGCCCCCTAGCCGGATTCATGCAAAAATCAAATAGGCATACCACGTACACACCCAATATGAAATTGCCATTTATAACAAATTCGACTGGCTTTAAGGCAATCCTTGAATAAAATCATAATATTTTCGATCATCATTTTCCAAAATTCCAAGTCCATTGTATTACAAAAATGCATCCTCTGAACTCTCTGTTGAGAAGACCAGCTGGCCAACCAACGAGATCCAGTATCAAATTTTTGTTCCCAAAACCTTTCCTTTTTGTCCATCAGATATCTTCCTCGACGTACGCTTGGGTGTCCTAGCAACCGCGAGCCCGTGCATCGCCTAGTCAGAATCCTCTAGGATCCTCCTTAGGTGTCCTAGCACTTCACTCAGGGACCGCTTCATCGGTCCTCACCCATCGTACCGAAGCGCACCAATTTAACCGTACCGAGGCTGGTCAAGACCTCGGCAGGCTTTGCCGCGGGCGACGTCCCTTGACGACTCCCCGCCAGCTATTCTACAACGAGCCTCCTCTTAGAAAAACATAAGCCAAATGCTTCCTCTAGCATTCTGGCATAAAACGGTCCCTTGAATGAAAAACAGAGTTTCCAATGCAAGTGAGATTCCAGTTTGAGATCGGTTCCAAAGACCCTTTTTCCAATAATTCCCAGTTTCATAATGAGGATCCTTGATCTCTCATGAGGGTAATCTACCCGTCATTTTATCCATTTATCCAACTAGATTCTGGGTAAGATTGGTCAAGGAAAAACTAGATTAGTTCCGGTAGTCTATTCTTTGGATTTAGTAACTCGAATTGGTCATGAAGTTTTTGTCTGATTCAGTTCGAGAGAAGGACAATTAGGTTTACTGTTCGACCTCACGTAGTCTAACTCAATTCATTCAGTTTAGTTCTACCAGGATTCCTTTCAACTAAACATCTAGTTTTTGGGTAAATATCCATTTAGTGATTTTACTAATTCAAATATCCAAGATATTATTTTTCCCACATAAATTCTCAACCTTAATTCATTAAGTAGAATTATGATGGAAATTCATCTTTTGACATTAGAATTTAATTCAAATCCATTTTTTCTCAAATATCATGGAAAATTATCTTTTAACTAAAATATCAATATCTATTTTTTGAATAAACTTGAAATCCTTCTTTTTCTCATTTTAATGAGTGCAATCCAATTATCATGGGAATTCCTCTTTTTCATAAATTAAATCTATTAGAAATTCTTCTTAAAATTACATAAAAATAACCATTAAGTCCTTTAAGCTAAAAATTTCACTTTTCTCATCTAAACATTTGAATTCCAATATAGTGGGAATTCCTCTTTTATCATTTAAACTTATCTATGCAAAAAGATAAATTTAACTAAATTTTTCTCTTAAAATTTAAATAAAAATCTCCATTAATTCCTTTGCACTAGGAATTATGCTTTCTTCATTTAATTAATTGGATTCCAATATGGTGGGAATTCCTCTTTCATCATAAAAATTTATCTATACAAAAAGATAAATTTAACTATATTTTCTCTTAAAATTTAAATAAAAATCTTCATTAATTCCTTTGCACTGGGAATTATACTTTCCTTATTTAAATATTTGAATTTCAATATGGTGGGAATTCCTCTTTCATCATCAAAATTTATCTATACAAAAGGATAAATTTAACTAAAATCTTTCATAAAATATATAAGCATTCTATTTTTTTTCTCTAAATCATTGGAATGCATGGATTTCCAATGTCATGGGGATTACTCTTTTAACATAGAATTAAATTACTAGAAATTCCTCTTTTTCCTAATTTACTAATTATGCATAAACATAAAAATCACTTTCTCCATGATTACAATGAGAATCATTCAATTAATCTAGGATGATAATTCCTAGAATATAGTAGGAAGTCCTCTTTTCATATTATGAATGAAAATATTTTATGTGTTTATTTTACAGAAATTTTACCATAGCTCCGCTGCTATTACTGATAATTCTCAATTTAATTGAAAGAATGAAGTTTAATATTATTGCCATGATTAGAATGACCACTAATTGGATCATTATCCAATTATGGATTGATTCATAATTTCTCCATGAAATAAATATCATAAAAGCATTAAAAAGCCATTATTTTGGCCTCCAAGTAGACAAGCATAGAAATTACTTTTGGATTAGAGAAATGATTCATGAGAAGCTTCATTTGGATTGAGAATAGGTCATAGGAATGACCTTTCTTTGGGGGGGGGGAAGAAATGCTTAAAAACCATTAAAATTAAGCATAAATGAAAATTTATGTGTTTCTTTATTACAATTCATAAAAGAACTTCAATAGTAATCAAAAGCCATTCAAATTAAAGCTTCTCAAGCTTGAGAGGGGTTGAGAAGAGAAGCATTTGGAGTTTTAATAAGAAAAAGACAATAACCCACACTTTACCTTCTAATTTACTTGATTCTTTGATCACAGTAGAGGCCCCCAACCAATCAATTGGTTTGGTATGTTGTAGGAGTCACCAAGGAAGATTGAAGAGAGAGAGAAGCTCCAATCTCTTCAACTTTGTAGAGGTTTTTAGAGGATAATAGAAATTAAGCTTATTTTAGAGTAATACCGGCATAGTTTAATTCACAGATAATAATACAAAGGAATGAGGGTCTATTTATAGGAGAGGGAGGCCACTAACTGAGTCCAACTGAGTTCTAGAATTTTTCAGCTTCAGTTTGGCTGAATTTGGATAAGTTTTGGACCAATTTGGCTCCCTTTTTGATTTGGTTTGATCTAGGAGAGAGGAGAGATAAAAATATCCTATTATTTTTGAGTTTTAAACTCATCCAAGCATGTGAAGTAGGCGCCTCCTTGAAGGTCTCCCTTTTCCTTACACATGTGTCAAAAATGAATGATTACTCCAAAATATCTCATTTTTCTATTAATACTTCATAATTTTTAACTAATAAACCTAGCACTTGGTCAACTCTTCATCTTATGTAGGCATTTACTCATTTTTGGGTATTTTCTTTTATTCTTTGGATTTATCTTGTCCCAATACTTGGATTAATCTTATTGGTCCATAGGAGCCTTAATTGGACCATAATCAAAAAAGAATTTAAAAATCTGGATCCTTAGGCTAATGTCTTCCTGAATCAATTTTAATTAATTCCAATTGCACCTTGGAAAATCTATTTTGATTTTCTATTTCAAGGAAATATTTTTTTTATATTTGTAGAATTTATTTATCCAAAAATATCCCAATTTTGATTTACCACTCTCTAGAAATTTTTATCTCACTAGGCAAAACAAGGAAAAATGATATTTTCTTGTATTCACAAACATAGAATGATTACAAGGGATTGAAGTAGAGGCTTTTTTGATATTCAGGCTGACGAGGAATCTTACATCCTCTCCCACTTGAAAAATGCGAGCTATCCTCATCTCGCAAAGTGGGGGTAATCCTTCGCCAACTCTTCTTCTTTCTCCTAGGTGGCATCTTCTAGAGGGAAGAACTTCCACTTTACTAAGAATTCTCTGAGGACTCTGCTCCTGAGAATCTTCTCCCGAACGTCAAGGATTTCCTCAGGTTGGAGTACCATCTGGCCTTGAGTAGGAGAGATCAATTGCTCATCATCAAGCACGTGATTTGGGCTAGGTACATACTTCTTAAGCAAACTGACATGGAATACATCATGTACCTTGAGATGGGGAGGCAGAAGAAGTTTGTAGGCTAGATTGCCCACTTTCTTTATGACAACATACGGCCCACAGTATCTGGGAGAGAGCTTCTTGTACTTCCCTAAGAATAAGGAATTTCTTTTTGGTTGTACTCGAATGAAGACCATATCTGATTCTTCAAACTCTCTCTCTGATCTATTTTTATCTGCATACTACTTTTGCCTGTTTTGGGCTGCCTTTATACGGATTGATTGCATCTGCTGGTCCATGTCATCAAGCATTTTTCTGAACATTTTGACTTTGATCAATGGGTCAGACCAAGTCAACGGTGCAAGGCAATCTTGTCCATACAAAGCTTTGAAAGGACTCATCCCAATGCTCTGATGATAAGAAGCATTGTAAGCAAATTCGACTAGATGCAAATGACTTAACCACTTCTTGGGTTCCCTGCTCTGCAGCATGACCGAAGGATATCTTCAATTACTTGATTCACCCTACCATCTATTTTGAGGTGATAGGCTATGCTGAGATCCAAGAAAGTTCCTACTGCTTCAAAGAACGTAGTCCAAAATTTCGATGTGAATTTGGGATCTCGGTCACTTACTATCCTCTTGGGTAAACCATGCAATCTGAAGATCTCCTTAAGGAAAACTCTGGCAACATCCATTGCAGAGTATGTTTCTTTCACTGGAATCAGATGGGTCAACTACCACAAAAATGGAGTTGTAACCTAATTGCAGTGAAGGTAATCCAGTGACAAAGTCCATACTGATGCATTCCCACTTCATCTGTGGAATGTCTAGAGGCTGCAGTTTCCCTGGCATCTTGACTCTCTCTGCCTTGACTCTTTGACACATCAAGCATTTCCTTACATGATCAAGTACATATCTTTTGAGTCCCGGCCAGAAGAAGCTTTTCTTCACAGACATATAGGGTTTTATAAACCCTGTATGTCCAGCTATCAAGCTATCATGGGCTTCTCTCAGAATTCTTCCCTTTATTCCCGCATCATTGGGGATACATAGCCGATTATTAAAATACATGCATCCTTCATCCAGTTTGTATCCCAGTTTGTATCCAAAAACTCGACTCATTTCCTAAGGAGTCTTGCTAGCAATAGGGGCAAAGAATTTGTCCTGCATGATTTTCTCCTTTGCTTCATTGATCAATGGATTTGACACCACTGTAATTGTAAGCAAGGAGGCTTTTCTACTGAGCACATCTGCAACCACATTTGCTTTCCTCGATCGATACTTTATTTCAAAATCAAACTCATGCAGGGTCTTCATCCATCTCCTTTGACGCATGTTGAGATCCCTTTGGGTGAAGATCCACTTCACACTTTGATGATCTGTCATCAAGGTGAATCTTTGTCCCAAAAGATAATGTCTCCACAACTTTAGAGCATACACTACTGAGAGTAACTCCAAGACATGGACGGCATAATTCCTCTCATGTGTTCTAAGTTTTCTGGATTCATAGGCCACTGCATGACCTTCCTGCATTAGAGCACTGCCTAAGGCAAATCCACTAGCATCAATAACTACCTCAAAGGGTTTGGTAAAATTTGGCAATTTAAGGACAGGGTTGGTTACTAAGGCTGCTGTCTTCAGCTTGTCAAAGGCACTCTGACACATTGCAGTCCACTAAAAAAGTGTACTTTTCTTGAGAAGGTTAGTTAAAGGGGATGCTATCTGAGCATACCTAGGTATAAAGATCCTATACCATCCGGTTAACCCTAGGAATCCTCTGACGTCCTTTACTGACTTGGGTTCTGGCCATTCAACTACTGCTTGGATCTTTGCGAGGTCAGGAGAAATCCCATCCTTTGACACTATGAATCCCAAGTATTCAACCTGGTCAACACAGAAGGAACACTTACTCTTCTTTGCAAAGAGTTGGTGTTTCCTTAGGATTTCTAGGACCTTGCGCACATGATCTTCATGGTCTGCAGCATTCTTTGAGTATACTAAGATATCATCAAAGAAGATAAGAACAAAATCATCGAAGTATTCTCTAAGAATATCTTGCATAAGACGATTGAATGTCGCCAGGGCATTAGTCAATCCAAACGGCATGAGTGTGAATTCATAATGCCCATAGCAAGTATTGAATGCTGTCTTTGGGATGTCCTGCTCCTTGATTCTAATCTGGTAGTACCCGGATTTGAGATCTATCTTTGTAAACATTTGGGTACCACTTAACCGATCTAGAAGTTCATCAATCCTAGGAATAGGATACTTATTCTTAATTATTAATTGATTCAATCCTCTGTAGTCAATACAGAGTCTTAACGTTCCATCTTTCTTCTTTTGAAAGAGAACGGGCACACCCCAAGGTGAGGCACTGGGTCTGATGAATCCCTGCTCTAACAGTTGTCTTAACTGTTCCTTAAGTTCTATGGCTTCAAGGATTGGCATTTTGAGCTTCGGGGGTTAATTCGATCTCATGATCTACTTCACGAGATGGAGGCATCTCAGTCAGCTCTTTAGGAAATACATCTGCATACTCACTTAACCACTCTCGTTCTTTAGCTTTACATTTTATGTCTACTGGATTCATTTTAACAACATACACAGCTTGCCTCTTTCTGAGCCCTTTTAATAATTTAGAAGCCTTGACTAATTGTAGCACTGGGGATCCGAAAATTCCAATTCCTTGAACTTTATTCCTGTGAAGGTCTAGGAAAGAGATGGTTCCTTTGTGACAATGAATGTCAGCTTGGTTCTTTTGGAGCCAATCCATTCCAAGGATTCCATCATATATTCCTAGGGGTAGGACTCTAAACTGGCACTCTGTTACGTTCCCATCTAAGCTAAACTGAATAAGGTTAGTCTCAAGGTGAGTGAAAAGAATCTTCCCACTGGATAATTCCACTTGCCTAGGTTTCCCTAATTTTTTATTTAGGACTAATTTACGCAGACATCCTGGGAAAATAAAAGAATGAGTACTACCTGAATCAATGAAAAGCTTAAATTTCTTACCCTGGTACTCTGCTGGAGTCTGGAGGACTGAGAATTGACGGTTATTTCCCTGATGCTCAATTGCTACATAGATCTGTCCTTTCTCTTCCTCCACTTCCTCAGCTATGGTGACTACTCTGGTTGCTGTAGTCTGAGGTGGAACTCTCTCTCTTTGGTTATTCCAATTCTAGGAGGAGTTTGGAGACTGATTTGCATGGAGGCTATAGGCTGAGCTGGCACTCTTCTGGGGTTACCCTGATTTTGGCACTGGGACCCTGATTGGGGACTGATATGGAGTCTGTCTCGGAACTCTGGGACCCTGGCTTCCTTGGCCCACAAAAGGAGATGGGCAATCCTTGAGCTAGTGCTGCCCAAGTCCTTGACATCCGAAACATCTGTTCTCGCTTCAAAGGTCTTCCCTTTGCACTCTGGAGAGAGCCAGAGTTCCTGAGAATGTACTTTGGAGGAAAGGTCTTCCTTCATTTCTGAAGCTTCCCATCTCCACATTCTGGTTAGGACCTTGGTGTCTCTTTGGAGGTGGAAAGTTGGAAGAACTTCCCGGTTTCTGAAATCTCTTGAAGGATGAGGGAGCTAGCTTTGGCGGGACTTTTACGATGAAGGCTTTGGCAAAGTCCTTCGCCATTCTGACAGCCTCTGCCATGGACACTGGCTTGGCATTTTTGACCAGTGTGTCCAAGGGTTTGTTCATTCCCCAAAGGAACTTGGCCACCATGAGTTGCTCTTCATCTAGAGGTGGTGAATATTTGAGTAGAAGAGCAAAGGCCTGGTGATATTCCTCGATGGTTTTGCTCCCCTGCTTTAGCTCTAAGAATTCGTTCATTTTGATTTCCAAAAATCCAGGGGGACAAAATATCTTTCTCAAATAGGTTTTAAGGTCGTTCCATGACTGAGTATTTCTGTCGTCCAGACGGTTGGTGTCAGAGTGGTTCCTCCATGCCACCCTGGCTGTTTCCACTATTTTCAGCCTAGCAAGAGCCATTTTGCTCCGCTCATTGTAACCTGTGATGTCAAAATATTCTTCCATGGCTTCCACCCATTTCTTCACAGAGCCTCGCCCAAGTTCTCCCCTTCTCCTTTGAAGGGTCCTGGCTGAGTCCTATGAAGAGCCTTACGAACATCAGGGTCAAGCTCATCATCTTCATAGAGAGAGTCTAGCTGACAGCCACGGTTTCCTCGTCTCATGATTCTGCCAAAATTATATATTATTAAATTTTTATTTTGATATTGTCCACGAGATCCTAAGACTTCAGAGGTTCGGAAAACAATTTCTTAATCAAGACTGATCTTATTGGAGATCTATGACATATGTTTGATAACAGATTTTTCTTTATCAGTTCGTCCATAAACAATCACTTATACAACAGGGAATTTTTCTCCAAAAAATATTTCTTTATTTATATAAAAGTTACAATATGTACATAGGGCAGCTCGGCTCCAGAATTCAAAATCTCCTCGGGAGATGCATAAGACGACGGTACTGTGGACCATAGCCATGCCCTGATACAAAAGTTCACTTATACTGACAAGGGAGCTATTATCTTCTCCTTAGGAATAAAGCAACTAAGGAGTCTGTAGACTTGGCATGAAAGTCTTAAATTACGAGGCGTTGAATGATATAGAATGACACCATATAGAATGACACCATGACATTGATGATGTGGGTACAAAGTTCTATACTACAGCATATGCAAAAGGGGATCATATTTGCCTATCAAATGCACTTGAGTCTTTTATTGAGGAAATATATGAAGGAGATTGGTTGCTTATTGGTCAATATTTGAGTACTCTGACAAGGCAAGAAAATTGGTCTGACTCAGAATTTAAGAGGATCCGCAGAAAAGCATATGGTTATTTCCTAAAGGATGGGTATCTCTGGAAGCATCCTAAGCAGAGGAATGCTATGCCACAGAGAGTCATATGTGATAAAGAGACTCAAGGAAAGCTTGTGAAAGAATTCCATGAGAGTCTCTGGGCTGGACATAGAAGTGTGTGGGCCACCTTTACCAAAATAAAGGAAAAATATTGGTGGAAAGGAATGTACAAGGATATTTCCCAATATGTGGAAACATGCATGGTATGCCAAATGTACTCAAATGTGCGGCATCGTGATGGCTTGCAACCAACCTACCCACCTGCCATGCACTACAAATGGGTAGTGGATCTAGTTACAATGCCCTTGGGAATTTGGCAGATGCGGTATATAGCACTTGCAAGAGAAGACTTGACAAATCAGGTAGAGGGGCGTGCTCTTAGAACAAAGAGTATGAAAACAGTATGTAAATTTCTCTTGGAAGATGTGATCTGCCGGTATGGTTGTGTTGGGAAAATAACAGCTGATAGGGGTGAGCTAGATGTTGAAGAAGCAAGGGAATTCTTCTCTAGAATTGGTATCAAACTGTCTCTAACATGTGCTTACAATCCTGAGGGCAATGGGAAAAGTGAGCGAGGACATCCTCCAATCATTAAAGCTTTGGCTAAGGCATGCAGAGAAAGAATGCGAGAGTGGCCAAAGCTGCTACCATATGCCTTGTGGGCTGACCGTACAACTCATAGCTTAGTGACAGGATACATGCCTGCAGAATTAATGTATGGTCAGAAGCCAGTGATGCCAGTTGAAGAAGTAGTTCTAACTTGGAATGTATTGCCCTGGGTGGAAGGATTGAGCAGAGATGATCTCCTTGCATTGCGAATAAGACAGTTGGAGAGGAGGCCTGGAGATGTAGAGCTTGCTAAAGCTCGCTTGAAAGATGCAAGGTTGAAAAATAAAGAAAGATTTGATAGTAGACACAGACTCCGGCCAAAACCTATTGAAGAAGGTGATTGGGTTCTAATGTATGACAGTAGCCTTGACAACCAATTCACTGTTCAAAGAAAATTTGCAAAAAGATGGTTTGGCCCTTACATTGTCAAGCATGTGCATGGAAATGCCACGTATACTCTGTGTGAGCTTGATGGAACAGAAATAAAGAATCTTGTGGCTGGCAAAAGAATCAAGATATTTAAAAGAAGGCATGATAGTGATCCTTTTGATTCACAAGAGACTCAGGATGAGAGGCTTGACAGTGGTAGTATGGATATGGTTGAAGAGGAAGAGGATGATCTTCCTGACAATGCAGAAGATGAAGACGACATCCAGCTATATGTAGATCTTGATGATGATTTGGCACATACCAGAGGATGTGCAGGTTTAGAGGGGGTGGATGACGTACCATGGCACGTCTATGGTGTGAAACCGTGCATGTGAGGCCATCAAATACACATCCAGATGCATGAGGTTATGTGCCATGACGAGTCATTATATGATGCCATGTACATATGTTCATATTGTAAATGAGGTTCAATAAGACAAGCTGAGGCTGAGCCAGATCTAGGAGTTTCTGTATATGAGTGTGGAGGGTGATGGTTCTACTGTTACTCAGAGCCCATGGGTAAGTTAGAAACATCCAGTTATATATGATGGTATGAGTGGCACGCCAAAGGGATAAGTTAATGATGTTAATGGCTTCCCATGTGCATAATATGTGGTAGCTTTTAAATGGTATCGATTGGGTCAAATCAGTGAATACCTCTTATGGAATGCAAACATGAGGGCATCCCAATGCACAAAGGAATGTATTTATGAAGACATGGGAAAATACTTGAATGAACAATTGGGGAGTCTATAAATCACATGGCCGATATGATGATTTATAAACTACGAGGCATCAAGAGTAATAGAGATTCAATGGACATTACAGTGCCGAAGAATTTATTGAATGCCGGGGAATAAAATTAAATGAACTGCCTTGCATTGAGAACCTTACCTTAATGCTAAGGTTAGAAGTAATACACTAAGGGTGGCAGCGTACGTGGAAAAGAAATGCATTTCTTTTTATTGGAATTTTCTAGATAATATGCAAGAGAAATGCGAGCGCAGCTTTTTGAAATGGAAATTTCCGGATTGATAGCTGCAAAAGGTGGTGTACGCACGATTTCCCCGCGGGAAAAAGAGAGAAAAACCAGAGGTAGGAGGCGGCGAGAACCGGAGAGGAAAAATTTCTGCAGAAAAGGGGAGCCAGTGCCCAATCGACCAGTAATTTTTATTTCAAGAATACATATACTGTTCGTGCCTTGTAGGTGTTAGATTTGAAGGAAATCTTGAGTACAATAAAGGGAGATGCTCTTCGTTTTTTTCCTTCACGACTTTCATCGAACAGACGGCGGCGTACAGCTTTGTGATTAGTGAAATAAATCAAGAGATTCCACGCTTGTAAACCTTCAGTTAAGTGACTTTTTTTTATTTCCTTTAAAATTACTTTCACTCTATACGATTTGAGAGAATCGTATATCCCATATATCAAAAGGAATTTGGAAATGAATAGAGAGATTTTGGAAAAAAAATCTAAAGGATTTGGAGCTCGGAGATTTGTAAGGTAACAAAAATACAATTAAGTCGAGGGAAAATGATCTTACTTCCAACTCGATTGTAATTTGGAAATTACGAGTATGTTATAGCTATGCCGAATGCTATCTTTTGCTTGTGAGATGTTAGAATATTAAGGCAGGTTTTCAGGTGATAAAGAGCATCTTGATATAATGGTTTTGATGGCACTGGATGTAAAGGATGTAACTGGTCACATGTATATTGGAAAAATTTGAAGGCTTTGTTATGCCTACATGTGAATGGTTCAAAGGATTTCGAGAAAGAAGTCAGTGAGTAAAGGAACAAACACTTGGTATGCAATTTTGTGCAATCATCAGGATGAATTCAAGGATGTATTGAGGTCGACACATGTATTGGTCATTGGAAATAGTGATGTTCAATACTCCTTGGGAAATTTTGTGTGTGAGTTTCCTTGTTAGATTTCACATTCACTCTCATAGCTAGAAGTCTCGTACTTTCCTGGCTGTACCGCACACGTCACGACATCTTTGGTGAACCCGACGTGAACCTGCTGGGGTGAGAGTGTGGTGAAATATACAGGGAAGCTATGGCTGAGAATTCTGAGGGTCAGGGGGTTCATTTTGACCCTCGAGTTATGCAGATGTTTCAGATGTTTACCATGTACATGCAACAGCAGCAAGCTGCTGAGAGGGGACAAATTTCCACGACCAAAGCACTACAATCAATTGTGAAAAAGATGGATCAATTTGATGGGAAGGACATTACAAAGTACCTGCGCAATTATATAAAGGAGATGGAGCTAAACAGGGTGACTGAGGAGGATATGGTTCGAAGTTTCGAGCTGGTATGTGTTCCTGAAATAAGAGAGCGCATAAGAGGATTGCAGACAGCACATGGTGGCAGAAATTGGGAAGAGTTCAAGCTTGCTTTAAAGGATGAATATTTCATGGAGGATTCTGAGCGAGTGACCAAACGAACTTTCTTGGAATGGGTCACAAAACCTAAAATGGGAATTTCTGCCACAGAATTGCTAAGAGAGTTTGAGAAGCGCTATGCCCAGCTGTCAAGGATAGAACGTACAACTTTGGACAGAGAAAAAACAGAGCTCTTCTTACAAGCAGCTGGGAAAGATCTCCAGGAGAAATTGGAAATCCTCCTTGAGGATAAGGATACAGAGCAGGGATTAAAGAGTGATTGGAATGATGTTGAGGATGCAGTCACTATGTTAGCAAAGCGGCAGCGGAGGAGGGATAAAATGGTGATGGGCTCTGCAACCCCAATAACTGCTGTTACCCCTGAGAATTTACCCAAACCAGCTGCTACAATTCCAAAGGTAGATGGGCCGATGGATGAGCTTATCAAGGGTATGCGTGACCTAAAATTGAAGATGTCCAGGATTGAAGAAAAAGGTCTACCATTGTTGGGGCAGGCTACTATGCAAAGGCCTCAAAGCAAAGAAGGGTTTACATATAGATGCATATGGTGTGATGACCCAGAACATGCAAAGAAGGATTGTGCTAGCTATAAAGAAGCTCTTAAAAATCAACTTGTGTTTTTCAAAGATGGGAAAATCCATCTTACAAAGACTGGTCTTCCATTGAGTACAAACTTTGGGAAAGGAGGGATGAAAAAGCTGGTAGAGGATATGGCTGCTAGTCATGCCATTTCTACGGTTGAGGCAGCAACCTATGGATTAAAGGTTGGTCAACTAAAGCAGGGATTTGAGAATGATGAGGATTATGAGAATGAGGATTTTTGGCCATCAACAATGGAATTAATTGCGTCAAAGAAAGTGTCAAAGCAAGCTTTGCATGAGGCAGGTGATTGTATACGTCTTGAGACTGGCTGGGAGGAGCCTGTGGATTCTTTATCTATTCATGCCTATATTGCCAAATGCCAAAATAATGAGGCACAGGTAGAGGAGATGCGTAAAAGGGAAAGTGAGGAAGGAGGGCCATCAAAAAGAGTTACACGTGGAAGTGAAAAGAAGGATCCTGGGCCATCACATATGCCTCCACAGCATAGCAGACCTCCACAGGATGTTTCAATGGAAGAAGTGCCAGCAAAAATGAAGGAAAAGGGTAAAGAGAAAAGTCCACTCTACAAGCTTCAATCTGATATTGAAGCTGCAACAGATCTCAAAAAGGTGCTTGAAGAGAGGATTCTAAACAGCAGGGTGGAATTCACACTAGGTCTTGGGGATTGCAAAGAAAGAATTTCATGATGAGATAATTGATATTATACGAAGGAAAAGGCAGTCCATAATTGAATCTATTCCATCACAAGGGGAGGCAAGCACTTCCAAGACTCATGGAGTACAGGTACAGAAGAAGGAAGAGAGAGAAAATGTGGTGGAATGTAATCACTCTGCTGATGGGGCACGACAAGTGCGCTTTGTGGAAGAAGATGGTGAAAAAGAAATTCTTACAAAGAGTCATTACTCCAGGAGCCATTGGGCAAGAGCAACCACTGAAACCCTTGTCAAGATAGGTGATTTGGAAGAGCCATATGTCGCTCTAATTGATCATGGGTCTGAAATAAATCTTATGGCTAAAAATCTCTACAACAAATGTAAGTGGCCAATGGATGTGGATCATGGGTGGATGATTAAGGCAGCTAATAACTCATCTGGAGAGCTTTATGCAGCATGTCCAAATGTAAGGGTAACTATAGGGGATGTGAAAGATGATCAGAACTTCTTTGTTCAGGAGATGTCATCGTATCCCCTCATTCTTGGGCAACCCTACATTACAGCTGTAAGGATGGAAACAAAGGTTTTGGATGATGGTTCAGCATATGCAAGAATAAGGAGTAAAGATGGCAAAAAAGCTGTTCAATTTTTGACAGTTTGTATTAACCATGAAAGGAATCGTGAGTCTCTTCGGGCACAGTCACTTCCAAAGATAAATAGAGAATTCATGAATTACAGGGAGATGAGGGATTTTGGCCAGGTGCCATTGTAAGGCGGGATTCCAATGGTACAAGGAAAAATGAGTTCTCGCAGGACTCAATCAATGTAAATAGTTTTTCAGCAAATTTTCAGCGATTCTCCAGCTATGAGTCACTGGTTTTTGTAAAAAGCAAGGATTTGAAGCGTGGCATGCGAAAACATATACAAAATGAACAAAAAAGTTTTGAGCAGTGTGGTCTTTTGGGGAAGAATGAGTTTATTTCAGGGGTGCTTGATGAGGTGTCATTTGTAGATACTATGGATGTGCTTTTTGATATGGGAAGAGCATGCTTACAGGGTGGAAATGAAATGATAGAGGTGTCATTTGTGGAGATGTATGACATAATCCAGGAATTTGAGGGGGTGGAATGTAAAAACATGAATTGTGAGATGGATGCTCATGTTGATACAAAGTACAAAACGGTTGTAAAGAAGGTGAAACCAGTTGCCTTGCCCTTGCCACCAAGAAGCAAGGAGAAGATAGATGAAGCTTCTATGCAACCAAATCTTAGAGATCCGAAGAAAATTGGGCATAAATTTACTCAACAAACTCTAAAAGAGCTGAAGATTGGTGAGAAGGATTTTCTGTTGCCAGTTGAAAGGGAATGCTTTGAGGAGATGCTTGTAAAACATGGGAAAGCCTTTGCTTTTCAGCCGCATGAGATAGGCTGTGTTGATCCAAGTGTAACAGCACCAATGGTGATCTTTACTGTTCCACATGTGCCCTGGAACCTGCGGCCAATTCCAGTACCAAAGGCTTTCTTACCAAAGTTGATGGAATTACTAAAGGAAAAGATCAGGATGGGAATCTTGGAGCCTTCATGTGCCCCATATTCCAACAGATGGTTTACTGTACCAAAAAAAAATGGGACATTGCGCTTTATTCAAGACATGCAACCTGTAAACAAAGTCACAATCAGGAATGTGGGAGCAGGTCCAATTGTGGATGAGTTTGCAGAAGCATTTGCAGGGAAAGCTATATACTCTATGGGTGATCTGTATTCGGGATATGATCAGTTCCAGCTGGATATACAAAGCAGGGACTTGACCACAATGAGAACTCCTTTGGGATTAGTAAGGATGTGTACCTTACCACAGGGAGCCACTAACTCAGTGGCACATATGATGAATGGAATGAATAAAGTCTTACGAGACTTCATACCACAAAAAACTATGCCATTTTTGGATGATGTGCCAATAAAGGGCTGTGATGAGAAAGACAAAGATGGGGATTTGGATTCAAAGGGGTGCCGCAAGTTTGTGGCAAATCATATAAAGGATTGTGACATGATTCTATCCAGGCTTGAAGAAGTGAATCTTACTTTATCTGGGCTGAAATCAGTGTTTGGAGTTGGTGAAGTGCTAATAGGGGGACATCTTTGTAGTACTAGTGGACGCCGACCTTGTCCAGCCAAAATAGATGCAATACAAAGAATGAAAGAGACATGCATTAATGTTACAGAGCTGAGGAGATTTCTTGGAGCATGTGTCTTTTATGTTATTTGGATCCCACATTATGCACATGTAGCAGATCCTCTTTATCAACTTTTGAGGAAAAATCAAAAATTTCTGTGGAGTGCAGTACATATTAAAGCTATGCGGAAGCTGAAATATTTGCTCCAATCATCACCCACTTTGAGAAAGGCAGATTATGAGTGTGGCAGGCCTGTGATTGTTACAGTTGATACTAGTCCTACTGGGATAGGATGGGCAGTAGGGCAAGATGATGAGGATGATCATAGGTATGTAATTAGATTTGGAGCAAAGGTATTAAGCTTTCGGCAACGAAAGTATCCACAGATCAAGAGAGAGTTATGGGGGATAGTCAGTGCTCTAAAATGTGAAAAAGAATATCTTATTGGGGCATCTGTACTTGTGGAAACTGATTGCTTGCCACTTCTTGGGATGATAGCAAGTTGTACCACTCCAGATATTGCTATGCTTAGGTGGATTGCTTATATCAAGTCACTAAATCCTCAGTTTGAGCATATTGCGGGAAAAGATAATCCAGTTGCAGATATGCTATCAAGAGCCAGGTATGAAGATGAGAAAGAGATGATTAGTGACATTGATGATGTGGGTACAAAGTTCTATACTACAGCATATGCAAAAGGGGATCATATTTGCCTATCAAATGCACTTGAGTCTTTTATTGAGGAAATATATGAAGGAGATTGGTTGCTTATTGGTCAATATTTGAGTACTCTGACAAGGCAAGAAAATTGGTCTGACTCAGAATTTAAGAGGATCCGCAGAAAAGCATATGGTTATTTCCTAAAGGATGGGTATCTCTGGAAGCATCCTAAGCAGAGGAATGCTATGCCACAGAGAGTCATATGTGATAAAGAGACTCAAGGAAATCTTGTGAAAGAATTCCATGAGAGTCTCTGGGCTGGACATAGAAGTGTGTGGGCCACCTTTACCAAAATAAAGGAAAAATATTGGTGGAAAGGAATGTACAAGGATATTTCCCAATATGTGGAAACATGCATGGTATGCCAAATGTACTCAAATGTGCGGCATCGTGATGGCTTGCAACCAACCTACCCACCTGCCATGCACTACAAATGGGTAGTGGATCTAGTTACAATGCCCTTGGGAATTTGGCAGATGCGGTATATAGCACTTGCAAGAGAAGACTTGACAAATCAGGTAGAGGGGCGTGCTCTTAGAACAAAGAGTACGGAAACAGTATGTAAATTTCTCTTGGAAGATGTGATCTGCCGGTATGGTTGTGTTGGGAAAATAACAGCTGATAGGGGTGAGCTAGATGTTGAAGAAGCAAGGGAATTCTTCTCTAGAATTGGTATCAAACTGTCTCTAACATGTGCTTACAATCCTGAGGGCAATGGGAAAAGTGAGCGAGGACATCCTCCAATCATTAAAGCTTTGGCTAAGGCATGCAGAGAAAGAATGCGAGAGTGGCCAAAGCTGCTACCATATGCCTTGTGGGCTGACCGTACAACTCATAGCTCAGTGACAGGATACATGCCTGCAGAATTAATGTATGGTCAGAAGCCAGTGATGCCAGTTGAAGAAGTAGTTCTAACTTGGAATGTATTGCCCTGGGTGGAAGGATTGAGCAGAGATGATCTCCTTGCATTGCGAATAAGACAGTTGGAGAGGAGGCCTGGAGATGTAGAGCTTGCTAAAGCTCGCTTGAAAGATGCAAGGTTGAAAAATAAAGAAAGATTTGATAGTAGACACAGACTCCGGCCAAAACCTATTGAAGAAGGTGATTGGGTTCTAATGTATGACAGTAGCCTTGACAACCAATTCACTGTTCAAAGAAAATTTACAAAAAGATGGTTTGGCCCTTACATTGTCAAGCATGTGCATGGAAATGCCACGTATACTCTGTGTGAGCTTGATGGAACAGAAATAAAGAATCTTGTGGCTGGCAAAAGAATCAAGATATTTAAAAGAAGGCATGATAGTGATCCTTTTGATTCACAAGAGACTCAGGATGAGAGGCTTGACAGTGGTAGTATGGATATGGTTGAAGAGGAAGAGGATGATCTTCCTGACAATGCAGAAGATGAAGACGACATCCAGCTATATGTAGATCTTGATGATGATTTGGCACATACCAGAGGATGTGCAGGTTTAAAGGGGGTGGATGACGTGCCATGGCACGTCTATGGTGTGAAACCGTGCATGTGAGGCCATCAAATACACATCCAGATGCATGAGGTTATGTGCCATGACGAGTCATTATATGATGCCATGTACATATGTTCATATTGTAAATGAGGTTCAATAAGACAAGCTGAGGCTGAGCCAGATCTAGGAGTTTCTGTATATGAGTGTGGAGGGTGATGGTTCTGCTGTTACTCAGAGCCCATGGGTAAGTTAGAAACATCCAGTTATATATGATGGTATGAGTGGCACGCCAAAGGGATAAGTTAATGATGTTAATGGCTTCCCATGTGCATAATGTGTGGTAGCTTTTAAATGGTATCGATTGGGTCAAATCAGTGAATACCTCTTATGGAATGCAAACATGAGGGCATCCCAATGCACAAAGGAATGTATTTATGAAGACATGGGAAAATACTTGAATGAACAATTGGGGAGTCTATAAATCACATGGCCGATATGATGATTTATAAACTACGAGGCATTAAGAGTAATAGAGATTCAATGGACATTACAGTGCCGAAGAATTTATTGAATGCCGGGGAATAAAATTAAATGAACTGCCTTGCATTGAGAACCTTACCTTAATGCTAAGGTTAGAAGTAATACACTAAGGGTGGCAGCGTACGTGGAAAAGAAATGCATTTCTTTTTATTGGAATTTTCTAGATAATATGCAAGAGAAATGCGAGCGCAGCTTTTTGAAATGGAAATTTCCGGATTGATAGCTGCAAAAGGTGGTGTACGCACGATTTCCCCGCGGGAAAAAGAGAGAAAAACCAGAGGTAGGAGGCGGCGAGAACCGGAGAGGAAAAATTTCTGCAGAAAAGGGGAGCCAGTGCCCAATCGACCAGTAATTTTTATTTCAAGAATACATATACTGTTCGTGCCTTGTAGGTGTTAGATTTGAAGGAAATCTTGAGTACAATAAAGGGAGATGCTCTTCGTTTTTTTCCTTCACGACTTTCATCGAACAGACGGCGGCGTACAGCTTTGTGATTAGTGAAATAAATCAAGAGATTCCACGCTTGTAAACCTTCAGTTAAGTGACTTTTTTTTATTTCCTTTAAAATTACTTTCACTCTATACGATTTGAGAGAATCGTATATCCCATATATCAAAAGGAATTTGGAAATGAATAGAGAGATTTTGGAAAAAAAATCTAAAGGATTTGGAGCTCGGAGATTTGTAAGGTAACAAAAATACAATTAAGTCGAGGGAAAATGATCTTACTTCCAACTCGATTGTAATTTGGAAATTACGAGTATGTTATAGCTATGCCGAATGCTATCTTTTGCTTGTGAGATGTTAGAATATTAAGGCAGGTTTTCAGGTGATAAAGAGCATCTTGATATAATGGTTTTGATGGCACTGGATGTAAAGGATGTAACTGGTCACATGTATATTGGAAAAATTTGAAGGCTTTGTTATGCCTACATGTGAATGGTTCAAAGGATTTCGAGAAAGAAGTCAGTGAGTAAAGGAACAAACACTTGGTATGCAATTTTGTGCAATCATCAGGATGAATTCAAGGATGTATTGAGGTCGACACATGTATTGGTCATTGGAAATAGTGATGTTCAATACTCCTTGGGAAATTTTGTGTGTGAGTTTCCTTGTTAGATTTCACATTCACTCTCATAGCTAGAAGTCTCGTACTTTCCTGGCTGTACCGCACACGTCACGACATCTTTGGTGAACCCGACGTGAACCTGCTGGGGTGAGAGTGTGGTGAAATATACAGGGAAGCTATGGCTGAGAATTCTGAGGGTCAGGGGGTTCATTTTGACCCTCGAGTTATGCAGATGTTTCAGATGTTTACCATGTACATGCAACAACAGCAAGCTGCTGAGAGGGGACAAATTTCCACGACCAAAGCACTACAATCAATTGTGAAAAAGATGGATCAATTTGATGGGAAGGACATTACAAAGTACCTGCGCAATTATATAAAGGAGATGGAGCTAAACAGGGTGACTGAGGAGGATATGGTTCGAAGTTTCGAGCTGGTATGTGTTCCTGAAATAAGAGAGCGCATAAGAGGATTGCAGACAGCACATGGTGGCAGAAATTGGGAAGAGTTCAAGCTTGCTTTAAAGGATGAATATTTCATGGAGGATTCTGAGCGAGTGACCAAACGAACTTTCTTGGAATGGGTCACAAAACCTAAAATGGGAATTTCTGCCACAGAATTGCTAAGAGAGTTTGAGAAGCGCTATGCCCAGCTGTCAAGGATAGAACGTACAACTTTGGACAGAGAAAAAACAGAGCTCTTCTTACAAGCAGCTGGGAAAGATCTCCAGGAGAAATTGGAAATCCTCCTTGAGGATAAGGATACAGAGCAGGGATTAAAGAGTGATTGGAATGATGTTGAGGATGCAGTCACTATGTTAGCAAAGTGGCAGCGGAGGAGGGATAAAATGGTGATGGGCTCTGCAATCCCAATAACTGCTGTTACCCCTGAGAATTTACCCAAACCAGCTACTACAATTCCAAAGGTAGATGGGCCGATGGATGAGCTTATCAAGGGTATGCGTGACCTAAAATTGAAGATGTCTAGGATTGAAGAAAAGGTCTACCATTGGGGCAGGCTACTATGCAAAGGCCTCAAAGCAAAGAAGGGTTTACATATAGATGCATATGGTGTGATGACCCAGAACATGCAAAGAAGGATTGTGCTAGCTATAAAGAAGCTCTTAAAAATCAACTTGTGTTTTTCAAAGATGGGAAAATCCATCTTACAAAGACTGGTCTTCCATTGAGTACAAACTTTGGGAAAGGAGGGATGAAAAAGCTGGTAGAGGATATGGCTGCTAGTCATGCCATTTCTAGGGTTGAGGCAGCAACCTATGGATTAAAGGTTGGTCAACTAAAGCAAGGATTTGAGAATGATGAGGATTATGAGAATGAGGATTTTTGGCCATCAACAATGGAATTAATAACGTCAAAGAAAGTGTCAAAGCAAGCTTTGCATGAGGCAGGTGATTGTATACGTCTTGAGACTGGCTAGGAGGAGCCTGTGGATTCTTTATCTATTCATGCCTATATTGCCAAATGCCAAAATAATGAGGCACAGGTAGAGGAGAAGCGTAAAAGGGAAAGTGAGGAAGGAGGGCCATCAAAAAGAGTTACACGTGGAAGTGAAAAGAAGGATCCTGGGCCATCACATATGCCTCCACAGCATAGCAGACCTCCACAGGATGTTTCAATGGAAGAAGTGCCAGCAAAAATGAAGGAAAAGGGTAAAGGGAAAAGTCCACTCTACAAGCTTCAATCTGATATTGAAGCTGCAACAGATCTCAAAAAGGTGCTTGAAGAGAGGATTCTAAACAGCAGGGTGGAATTCACACTAGGGGAGGTCTTGGGGATTGCAAAGAAAGAATTTCATGATGAGATAATTGATATTATACGAAGGAAAAGGCAGTCCATAATTGAATCTATTCCATCACAAGGGGAGGCAAGCACTTCCAAGACTCATGGAGTACAGGTACAGAAGAAGGAAGAGAGAGAAAATGTGGTGGAATGTAATCACTCTGCTGATGGGGCACGACAAGTGCACTTTGTGGAAGAAGATGGTGAAAAAGAAATTCTTACAAAGAGTCATTACTCCAGGAGCCATTGGGCAAGAGCAACCACTGAAACCCTTGTCAAGATAGGTGATTTGGAAGAGCCATATGTCGCTCTAATTGATCATGGGTCTGAAATAAATCTTATGGCTAAAAATCTCTACAACAAATGTAAGTGGCCAATGGATGTGGATCATGGGTGGATGATTAAGGCAGCTAATAACTCATCTAGAGAGCTTTATGCAGCATGTCCAAATGTAAGGGTAACTATAGGGGATGTGAAAGATGATCAGAACTTCTTTGTTCAGGAGATGTCATCGTATCCCCTCATTCTTGGGCAACCCTACATTACAGCTGTAAGGATGGAAACAAAGGTTTTGGATGATGGTTCAGCATATGCAAGAATAAGGAGTAAAGATGGCAAAAAAGCTGTTCAGTTTTTGACAGTTTGTATTAACCATGAAAGGAATCGTGAGTCTCTTCGGGCACAGTCACTTCCAAAGATAAATAGAGAATTCATGAATTACAGGGAGATGAGGGATTTTGGCCAGGTGCCATTGTAAGGCGAGATTCCAATGGTACAAGGAAAAATGAGTTCTCGCAGGACTCAATCAATGTAAATAGTTTTTCAGCAAATTTTCAGGGATTCTCCAGCTATGAGTCACTGGTTTTTGTAAAAAGCAAGGATTTGAAGCGTGGCATGCGAAAACATATACAAAATGAACAAAAAAGTTTTGAGCAGTGTGGTCTTTTGGGGAAGAATGAGTTTATTTCAGGGGTGCTTGATGAGGTGTCATTTGTAGATACTATGGATGTGCTTTTTGATATGGGAAGAGCATGCTTACAGGGTGGAAATGAAATGATAGAGGTGTCATCTGTGGAGATGTATGACATAATCCAGGAATTTGAGGGGGTGGAATGTAAAAACATGAATTGTGAGATGGATGCTCATGTTGATACAAAGTACAAAACGGTTGCAAAGAAGGTGAAACCAGTTGCCTTGCCCTTGCCACCAAGAAGCAAGGAGAAGATAGATGAAGCTTCTATGCAACCAAATCTTAGAGATCCGAAGAAAATTGGGCATAAATTTACTCAACAAACTCTAAAAGAGCTGAAGATTAGTGAGAAGGATTTTCTGTTGCCAGTTGAAAGGGAATGCTTTGAGGAGATGCTTGTAAAACATGGGAAAGCCTTTGCTTTTCAGCCGCATGAGATAGGCTGTGTTGATCCAAGTGTAACAGCACCAATGGTGATCTTTACTGTTCCACATGTGCCCTGGAACCTACGGCCAATTCCAGTACCAAAGGCTCGCTTGCCAAAGTTGATGGAATTACTAAAGGAAAAGATCAGGATGGGAATCTTGGAGCCTTCATGTGCCCCATATTCCAACAGATGGTTTACTGTACCAAAAAAAAATGGGACATTGCGCTTTATTCAAGACATGCAACCTGTAAACAAAGTCACAATCAGGAATGTGGGAGCAGGTCCAATTGTGGATGAGTTTGCAGAAGCATTTGCAGGGAAAGCTATATACTCTATGGGTGATCTGTATTCGGGATATGATCAGTTCCAGCTGGATATACAAAGCAGGGACTTGACCACAATGAGAACTCCTTTGGGATTAGTAAGGATGTGTACCTTACCACAGGGAGCCACTAAGTCAGTGGCACATATGATGAATGGAATGAATAAAGTCTTACGAGACTTCATACCACAAAAAACTATGCCATTTTTGGATGATGTGCCAATAAAGGGCTGTGATGAGAAAGACAAAGATGGGGATTTGGATTCAAAGGGGTGCCGCAAGTTTGTGGCAAATCATATAAAGGATTGTGACATGATTCTATCCAGGCTTGAAGAAGTGAATCTTACTTTATCTGGGCTGAAATCAGTGTTTGGAGTTGGTGAAGTGCTAATAGTGGGACATCTTTGTAGTACTAGTGGACGCCGACCTTGTCCAGCCAAAATAGATGCAATACAAAGAATGAAAGAGACATGCATTAATGTTACAGAGCTGAGGAGATTTCTTGGAGCATGTGTCTTTTATGTTATTTGGATCCCACATTATGCACATGTAGCAGATCCTCTTTATCAACTTTTGAGGAAAAATCAAAAATTTCTGTGGAGTGCAGTACATATTAAAGCTATGCGGAAGCTGAAATATTTGCTCCAATCATCACCCACTTTGAGAAAGGCAGATTATGAGTGTGGCAGGCCTGTGATTGTTACAGTTGATACTAGTCCTACTGGGATAGGATGGGCAGTAGGGCAAGATGATGAGGATGATCATAGGTATGTAATTAGATTTGGAGCAAAGGTATTAAGCTTTCGGCAACGAAAGTATCCACAGATCAAGAGAGAGTTATGGGGGATAGTCAGTGCTCTAAAATGTGAAAAAGAATATCTTATTGGGGCATCTGTACTTGTGGAAACTGATTGCTTGCCACTTCTTGGGATGATAGCAAGTTGTACCACTCCAGATATTGCTATGCTTAGGTGGATTGCTTATATCAAGTCACTAAATCCTCAGTTTGAGCATATTACGGGAAAAGATAATCCAGTTGCAGATATGCTATCAAGAGCCAGGTATGAAGATAAGAAAGAGATGATTAGTGACATTGATGATGTGGGTACAAAGTTCTATACTACAGCATATGCAAAAGGGGATCATATTTGCCTATCAAATGCACTTGAGTCTTTTATTGAGGAAATATATGAAGGAGATTGGTTGCTTATTGGTCAATATTTGAGTACTCTGACAAGGCAAGAAAATTGGTCTGACTCAGAATTTAAGAGGATCCGTAGAGAAGCATATGGTTATTTCCTAAAGGATGGGTATCTCTGGAAGCATCCTAAGCAGAGGAATGCTATGCCACAGAGAGTCATATGTGATAAAGAGACTCAAGGAAAGCTTGTGAAAGAATTCCATGAGAGTCTCTGGGCTGGACATAGAAGTGTGTGGGCCACCTTTACCAAAATAAAGGAAAAATATTGGTGGAAAGGAATGTACAAGGATATTTCCCAATATGTGGAAACATGCATGGTATGCCAAATGTACTCAAATGTGCGGCATCGTGATGGCTTGCAACCAACCTACCCACCTGCCATGCACTACAAATGGGTAGTGGATCTAGTTACAATGCCCTTGGGAATTTGGCAGATGCGGTATATAGCACTTGCAAGAGAAGACTTGACAAATCAGGTAGAGGGGCGTGCTCTTAGAACAAAGAGTACGGAAACAGTATGTAAATTTCTCTTGGAAGATGTGATCTGCCGGTATGGTTGTGTTGGGAAAATAACAGCTGATAGGGGTGAGCTAGATGTTGAAGAAGCAAGGGAATTCTTCTCTAGAATTGGTATCAAACTGTCTCTAACATGTGCTTACAATCCTGAGGGCAATGGGAAAAGTGAGCGAGGACATCCTCCAATCATTAAAGCTTTGGCTAAGGCATGTAGAGAAAGAATGCGAGAGTGGCCAAAGCTGCTACCATATGCCTTGTGGGCTGACCGTACAACTCATAGCTCAGTGAGATACATGCCTGCAGAATTAATGTATGGTCAGAAGCCAGTGATGCCAGTTGAAGAAGTAGTTCTAACTTGGAATGTATTGCCCTGGGTGGAAGGATTGAGCAGAGATGATCTCCTTGCATTGCGAATAAGACAGTTGGAGAGGAGGCCTGGAGATGTAGAGCTTGCTAAAGCTCGCTTGAAAGATGCAAGGTTGAAAAATAAAGAAAGATTTGATAGTAGACACAGACTCCGGCCAAAACCTATTGAAGAAGGTGATTGGGTTCTAATGTATGACAGTAGCCTTGACAACCAATTCACTGTTCAAAGAAAATTTGCAAAAAGATGGTTTGGCCCTTACATTGTCAAGCATGTGCATGGAAATGCCACGTATACTCTGTGTGAGCTTGATGGAACAGAAATAAAGAATCTTGTGGCTGGCAAAAGAATCAAGATATTTAAAAGAAGGCATGATAGTGATCCTTTTGATTCACAAGAGACTCAGGATGAGAGGCTTGACAGTGGTAGTATGGATATGGTTGAAGAGGAAGAGGATGATCTTCCTGACAATGCAGAAGATGAAGACGACATCCAGCTATATGTAGATCTTGATGATGATTTGGCACATACCAGAGGATGTGCAGGTTTAAAGGGGGTGGATGACGTGCCATGGCACGTCTATGGTGTGAAACCGTGCATGTGAGGCCATCAAATACACATCCAGATGCATGAGGTTATGTGCCATGACGAGTCATTATATGATGCCATGTACATATGTTCATATTGTAAATGAGGTTCAATAAGACAAGCTGAGGCTGAGCCAGATCTAGGAGTTTCTGTATATGAGTGTGGAGGGTGATGGTTCTGCTGTTACTCAGAGCCCATGGGTAAGTTAGAAACATCCAGTTATATATGATGGTATGAGTGGCACGCCAAAGGGATAAGTTAATGATGTTAATGGCTTCCCATGTGCATAATGTGTGGTAGCTTTTAAATGGTATCGATTGGGTCAAATCAGTGAATACCTCTTATGGAATGCAAACATGAGGGCATCCCAATGCACAAAGGAATGTATTTATGAAGACATGGGAAAATACTTGAATGAACAATTGGGGAGTCTATAAATCACATGGCCGATATGATGATTTATAAACTACGAGGCATCAAGAGTAATAGAGATTCAATGGACATTACAGTGCCGAAGAATTTATTGAATGCCGGGGAATAAAATTAAATGAACTGCCTTGCATTGAGAACCTTACCTTAATGCTAAGGTTAGAAGTAATACACTAAGGGTGGCAACGTACGTGGAAAAGAAATGCATTTCTTTTTATTGGAATTTTCTAGATAATATGCAAGAGAAATGCGAGCGCAGCTTTTTGAAATGGAAATTTCCGGATTGATAGCTGCAAAAGGTGGTGTACGCACGATTTCCCCGCGGGAAAAAGAGAGAAAAACCAGAGGTAGGAGGCGGCGAGAACCGGAGAGGAAAAATTTCTGTAGAAAAGGGGAGCCAGTGCCCAATCGACCAGTAATTTTTATTTCAAGAATACATATACTGTTCGTGCCTTGTAGGTGTTAGATTTGAAGGAAATCTTGAGTACAATAAAGGGAGATGCTCTTCGTTTTTTTCCTTCACGACTTTCATCGAACAGACGGCGGCGTACAGCTTTGTGATTAGTGAAATAAATCAAGAGATTCCACGCTTGTAAACCTTCAGTTTAGTGACTTTTTTTTATTTCCTTTAAAATTACTTTCACTCTATACGATTTGAGAGAATCGTATATCCCATATATCAAAAGGAATTTGGAAATGAATAGAGAGATTTTGGAAAAAAAATCTAAAGGATTTGGAGCTCGGAGATTTGTAAGGTAACAAAAATACAATTAAGTCGAGGGAAAATGATCTTACTTCCAACTCGATTGTAATTTGGAAATTACGAGTATGTTATAGCTATGCCGAATGCTATCTTTTGCTTGTGAGATGTTAGAATATTAAGGCAGGTTTTCAGGTGATAAAGAGCATCTTGATATAATGGTTTTGATGGCACTGGATGTAAAGGATGTAACTGGTCACATGTATATTGGAAAAATTTGAAGGCTTTGTTATGCCTACATGTGAATGGCTCAAAGGATTTCGAGAAAGAAGTCAGTGAGTAAAGGAACAAACACTTGGTATGCAATTTTGTGCAATCATCAGGATGAATTCAAGGATGTATTGAGGTGAATCGACACATGTATTTGTCATTGGAAATAGTGATGTTCAATACTCCTTGGGAAATTTTGTGTGTGAGTTTCCTTGTTAGATTTGACATTCACTCTCACAGCTAGAAATCTCGTACTTTCCTGGCTGTACCGCACACGTCACGACAACGTGCTCCTCCATTTTCCATAGTACATGTAAAGTAACCTCAAAGCAAGGGTTACCACAAAGAGAGATCGGGCATTGCCAAAGATCAAGTCAATGGCGTCCTTCTCGGTCGCGTAAAGGGTATCCTGCGCACCGTAGAAGGCAGACTTGTCACCTTGCACGTGCACCGCCACAGCCTGTTGGCCGACGACTCCACTCTTAGGAGCTAGAGTGGTGTTCTAATGAAAAATAAACAATTCCAATTAGAAGTTTGTGATGATTATGATTAAGGTACCTTAGAGCTGATTTTTGTATGTATTATTCTGATTAGGATACCTTAGAATCTGTATACCTTCAAGGATATATCTAACGCTATGAAGTTGTCTGCTTACGGAAGCTCTTCCATAAGTGTGAGGCTTGCCATCCTTTCCTTTGGTAGAGGCATTGTCACCCCACTGAATATAAGCTAGACCAGATGCTTCTCCTTTTAGTGTAATAAAGGGCTTACTACTTGGTATGATCACCTTCTCTCTGTAATACCATACACAGAAGATAATCACAATTATCTACAAATGACTTTACTAGATTAAAATCACCTATAATACCATGCAAAGAAGATAATCACAATTATATATAAATGACTTACTATATTAATATCACCCACAACCAACAAATGGTGGGGGGGCAGGTGTGCGCCCTCCTAGAGAGGCTAGCCATTGAGGGGTCACAAAGCACACCAATTGAAGTGGGTTAAGTGATGATTATATTGAAGTGGGTTAAGTCATGATTATATTGAGGGGTCACAAAGCACACCCAATTTCAATGGGTTAAGTAATGATTATATTGAAATAACTAATTAAATAAATTGTTTACTTGTAGATACCCTTTTTGACATAGATAATGGCTCTCTGATTGTTATTCTTAGGCACTTTGTCTATGGTAGCTTGGACAATCTTGAAATCACCAGACCCATCTTAAGCAACCTCAAAGATAGGTGGGTCAGAGGAGCTTGCTTGCTTCGTATCTTCATTTTGACATAGATAATGACTCTCCCCGTGTTATTCTTAGGCACTTTGTCTATGGCAGCTTGGACAGTCTTGAAATCGCCAAACCGATCTTTAGCAACTACAAAGACAGGTGGGTCAAAGGAGCTTGCTTGCTTCGTATCTTCATTAGCATCAAATTTTTTTTATCTGGTACCATCTTCTTCACCACTTTCTTACCATAATCCTCTGCTTTCTTCTTAATCTGCTCCTTTTGGCTCTTAACCCACTTGTTAAACACATCGTCTTTGTAGTAATTGGGTCTAGCAGGAAGATGCTCATCATCATCCTTGTCAAGGGGCATGTGTCTCATACGTGCTTGACCCACTTATCAAACTCATCATCAGAAGGGCTTACATTTGTAAAATTAACTTCAATTGGAATTGTGCATAATGCAACCAGTGCAAGGAGTATATGGGCGATGAAAAGGGTCCTCATGATTAAAACTAAACTTGGTTAATTTGAACTAATCTTAATCATATGATTAGGTTATAAGCTCTAAATGGGGAGATTAGAGCTTTGGCCCCGATAAGCATAGTTGGGGAGCCTTATATATATGTATGCATACAAGGCCAATGTTGAGATATCAAGCTCAACTAGTGCTACGGCAGACATTGATGACCCGCCTAGGTGACAGCTTCCACACTTATGCCACTGGCATGGTTGGTGAGATTATGGTTGATATGCTGCCAGTGGATGACAAGCCACTTTGGAGTACTAGAGTTATGGCATAGTTATAGCGCTAGCTTATATAGTCAAGTTCACAATATAGACCAACCATTTTATATGTTGTTATAGGAGAGTACTTTCCCTTTATGTATGTACTCTTATCTTTTAGCTATATGGTTGTAGAGAAGAGAAGAAGATAGAAGAAAATTCAGCCACCCATCTCTCTCTTGTGTGTTGCACTCTCTTGTGTGTGTGTGTGTGTGTGTGTGTGTGTGTGTGTGTTTGCTTGCAAGGAACTCAAGCTCTCTCTCTCCCCCACATTGTCTTTATGGTATCAGAGTTCCGGTTTATGTGAGAGCTAAGGAGGCAAGCAAGTGCCAAGAACAAGCAAGCAAGGATGCGGTACACGGGTAAGAACATCATCATTTCTTTCCCTTCTTGGTTTAGGTACAACATCCCTCGGTAGCACCGAGAGCTACACATCTCCAATTGAGGAGCGATCATCGCAGGCTTGGAGGTGCCTGTGTGGTACATAGTACTTTGTACTGAGGTTTTACGGCTAGAGTCATATTTCAGGCATGTCTCAGTCTCCATTGGTTGTGGTGTGAGGCTTGAGAGGAAAGTGATTTTGGAGGTTTTTGGTGGCGAGCGAAGCTACAATAAATGTTGCATGGCAAGTCTAGTTAGTGGTGTTTGATTGGAGAGTCAATGTTGAGGGTATATATGTCGGTGTAAATTCATGTGCATGGAAAAATACAAGTGTACTTAATGCATGTGCTTGAAAGTTGCAAGCACCTACCTGCTTATACTCTTTACAAAATTGAACAATATTGTATGCTATGCAAGAAAGTGTTGATGGGAAGGGATGTCGACTGCACGTGGTGTCAAGCGACTTCGACCTAGACTCTTATGCATGTCTCTCCAGCACATGTGACTTGACTTAGAATTTTATGCGTGTCTCTCCAGCAGCACACGCGACATAGACTGATATGAAGTATGTGAGATACTGGGACTCACAGCTCTAATCCTATGAACTAGGTGAATCTAGTTGTGGTAAGAAATATTTTGGATTTTTAACAAAGCTTTGCAGCCTAAGACTAAGGATAGGAGTATGTCGATGATAGGTAGGTGCTAGGGTTCTACAAAAATGTGTTTAGATCATATCTTCAAAAGTGACATGATAGTGTTCGGGTAGCTACTACAAATGATAGTAGTAAAAGGTGATATGATCCATGTCCGAGCTCTCATTGAGGTCCAAAATGAAATGGGAGTTTTCCTATGCGGTGGGTCGCCTTCAGTGAGAATGATGGTGAGGTTAAGAAAGTTCCCAGCTGCAACAAAATCTGGATCTGGGATACCTTTCCATAGAAGAAGTAGTGATAAGATGTAGGCCATTGCTCTTCTTGCAGGCTGCCTCTTCCTCTACTTGGTGTGTTGATGCTTCTAATCGCTTGCGTTCTTTCCTTGACCTCTTCGTTACTCTATGAGCTTTGTGCTCTAGATGGTTCCCGACCTGTGGCTTCAATGAGGGGAATTATTTCTAAGCCTTGATACGAGGGAACCACCATTATTAGACCCTACCACTGACTCAATAGGTTTGGGCTCACGGGGAATGATAGGGTTAGGGACGAGGGTCTCAAATGTGGTGATTAGAATAGAGGTGGATTCTATAATGATGGGGATGCTAGGAATAGGGAGGATGGGAGGGTTTAGGAGGTCGTCTATAAAAAATTCATCTACTAGACGATTACGGCTAGGGGATGGTGGGTTATCAAGGTTAGTGCTCATGGTTGCTAATGAGGTTTCTAAGCTAGATATGTATCTATGCTTCCTATGTGAACCTGAATGTGCACACCTTACTAGATCTTCTTGCAACTCAATATTAATCAGTGCAAAGACAACACAATGAATTAAATAAAGAGTGAGAGAGCTATTTATAAGAAATGACCACTCTATAAGTGACTTATCTACAAGTAGACCTATTAGTGGTTTTTGGGTTATGGTTTGCAACTTGGAAATGAACTTTGAATTGGAAAAAAATGAAAATATTTTGAAAACTAAGAAAAGAAAATGTAAATAACTGAAGAGATAGTGGGGGGATAACTGAAAGTGACAGGGTAATTATTATTTTTTGTATGCATTCTCTACGTGCACTATCTCATTCAAAAAACTCATAGTCAACATATCTCTTCTCTTTTACTCTCCCCCACATGTCTGCATCTTCAGCGATGGCTAACTCGAAGGGCAGCGGGCGAAGACACAAAGGTGACCCTTCTCTCTCTCTCTCTCTCTCTCTCTCTCTCTCTCTCTCTCTCTCTCTCTCTCTCTCTCTCTCTCTCTCTCTCTCTCTCTCTCTCTCTCTCTCTCTCTCTCATCAACCTGCTAATCAAGCTCCATAGATGTTGGTGGTCTTGAGCTCAATATATGAGAGACAAGGAGAGTTGTTTTCTTATCTAACCAATGTTTTCTTGCATGCCAAAAGCGGGCACCCACCAAGTTTCGCCACCCGAAGTTAGAGATAGAGCCATTGAAAGAATTTTGTAGGACTTCAGAGGATTTTCGAGAGTGTATGGTCTCAATCTTGAGGGGGAGGATGCAAGGCGTCTGACTCCCAATGAGGTGCCACCAAAGCATTGGCTAAGAGTGTTTTTAGAACTCCCAAGAAAGACAAGAAGGTGATGTTGCGAATGGCAAAGCAAGAGCACTACCTACCCTTGTATACATTATATAAAAAGGTTTACCAAACTACACCCTCAAACTATTATGTGGGCCTTCAATTTGCCTGAGGCTACATCTACCAGGTCTGCACGATCCTATGAAGTGGGCCGCATTTGCTGAGCCGGTTGTTAAGAAGACAAGTGTCAATGGTAATTGCACAAAAAAAATAACTCAGTGGATGTGTGAGGTAGGTGTATAGTCGATGTCATCTATGAGATGTAGTGTAACACTATCTCAGGATGCATGCACTCAGTTGGGCACAAGAAGGTAGCCTATATGAGGCAAAGGTGGAGGTCTCAGGTACATTCTACTGAATACCGAGTGCAGCAAAGAAGCTGCATTGTTGGATCTTTGTATAGCGATAGCGAAGGTAAAGGAGGCAAAGTGCAGCTTGCATCGTATTGAAGGTGCAATTGAATACCGCACCATGATGCGTCCATCACATAACATGCCCCTTGATGCACAAGAACAAGAAGAGTGGTAGCCTCAAGATAAACTTTGCATCACTAGAGAAGCTCTAGAAAAAGCAAAGGTATGTATATGTGTTTTCTACATATGAAGAAAGTCCATGCCATATTCATTGCCTCTTTGTCTGTGTTTATAGGCCGATTTAGACCACAAGAATGAGGTTGTGGAGAAAGCAGGTGCTAGTAGAGCTTTCATGATGATGGTTGTGAAGTTAGAGAACTCCAGCACGATGATCATTCCACAATTGTAAAGCAGGTGCTAGTAGAGCTTTCATGATGATGGTTGTGGAGAAAGCAGGTGCTAGTAGAGCTTTCATGATGATGGTTGTGGAGAAAGCAGGTGCTAGTAGAGCTTTCATGATGATGGTTGTGGAGAAAGCAGGTGCTAGTAGAGCTTTCATGATAATGGTTGTGAAGTTAGAGAACTCCAGCACGATGATCATTCCACAATTGTCAAAGATTCTTTTGCTTGAGAATAGTATGTTGATTGTGACGGAAAGTTACCCAGGGTGTGGCATCGAGTTTGGAGTGGACTAGTCTATTGTTGGTCTGTCTATATTACCTTGCAAGCATGTGTACCATGCATTTTGGTACTCTTATGTATGTGCCAAAGGCAAGTGCATTGCAGTTGGTTGTAGCTTGGTTGTAGCCAGCAAGCCATACCCGAAGAAGCCAAAAAAAATGGTGGTAAGAAAACCATTTGTTCATACCATGCTTGAAAACAAAGGTAGCCTAAGAATGAAGACCTCTCTCGCTTTGAAAGTGCCTTTGTGCTGAAGGTCCAAGGATTGGAACCATTGCACTGCCTTGCCTTCAAGGCTATGTCCAAGGAGATGCACTGCCTTGCATCAAGGCTGTGTCCAAGGAGATGCACTGCCTTGCCTTCAAGGTTGTGTCCAAGGAGATGGACTTTTGCTGCATTATCAAAAATTTCAAATGCCTAGTAGATTTGGTTTAAGACCTTTAGGTGGAATACTATGGGGTCTCTAACTCCGTGGAATTTCGGCATAAGTTTGAAACTTTTCACCCACATGGATTGTGTATGTGATGTTTGTGGGTGCAATTGTTGTGCCACTCCCCTTCCTAGAGCTTACGCTAAGCTCAGAATGTGGCTCAAGGGGAAGTGGTACATGGGTGGGGGATGGGAATAGATCCGTTGTTAGAGGGGGAGATACATGGGTGTGCTCGGGTGTCTATTTTGGCGATCACATGTGAATGTGCAATGGTGGGATGCTACCCAATGGAATGGAGGCACTCGGGGCATACAACCATGACTGAAAGGTGTCCATGGTGTGTGTTGAAGCTTAGAAAAGCTTCAACAGGGCACACATGCGGACCCGAAATAAGAGTTTTGGTTCTCTTTTGTCTCGCACGTGAATGCACCCTTAAGGTGAAAATGGTCGTTTTAGGTGTTTGTGTGTGTAAAAACCGCTTTAGTGTTTGTGTGTGTAAAAACCGCTTTAGTGGGTCGGGGAGGTAGACCATAAGCACCTCTAAAGATTTGAAAATTTTGAAAAAAAAAATAGATTGTTTTTTTTTCGGGAAGGTCTACTCGAATGCTTATGAGTGTACTCCCGTGGCTTTAAGTGTGAGAACGGTCGTGGCAAAGTTTTTTTTCGAAAAGGTCTGCCCATACGTTTATGAGTGTGAGATCCCATTGCCCCCCCCTGTGCACCCGCGGATTCCCGGTTGGTAGCAGCGGAAGTAGCTTCCTCTTACGAGGGGCAGGGTTTCCCACTCGGGGCCTCGCCCTTGAATGTCCGGGTGCACGAGACTAATATGGTGGTCATTCCGAAACAGAAACCGGGAAAATTTCCCTTGCCCAAAAAAGGGGACGATTCCACCTTTTTGAATTTCTTAACAAATTTTCTAACGGGGTCAAGAGACTAAACTAACCTTCATCTGATTAAACCAGATAGAAGGAAAACTATTACAGACTTAACTTGAAGAAATCAATGCTGTTTTCCTAATTGAATCAGGCACAACCGTTGATCTATTCATTTGAGAAGTCTTCAGGCTTTTATTTAACTACTCGAGTTCTAAGCGTATTCTTATTAATCAATTTTATTATTAAAACTCTACTGATTCCAGCCTACTCCATCCGGCCCATTCCGTCCGGCCCATGGGTTAGCCACTGCCCAACCACTAGAACTGGTAGAACCAGACAAGTACTCACCCACCCATAATTGAATGCCTTTCTTAACTTTTGCTTTAGAATACAGATACGCACACACTCCTCTTTAAAACTTTAACTTATAAAACAATCCATTAACAAATAATTATTGGTTACAGATGTCATAACTCAAAATTTCCTTCCAATCCTTGTTTCTCAACAAAAACAGTATCACTATGGACTCTCCGTTGAGAGCAACTGGTCAGCCAACGAGATCCAGTAACAGATTACAATAAACATTGGTCCATCATACAATATCTTCCTCGACATATGCATGGGTGTCGTCACACCGCGAACCCGTGTATCGCCTGGTCAGAACCCTCCAGGATCCTCCTTAGGTGTCCTGGCACTTCACTCAGGGATCACTTCGTCGGCCCTCGTCCATCGTACCGGAAGCGTACCATTTTAACCATATCGAGGCTGGTCAAGACCTGGGCAGGCTTTGTCGCGTGAGCTGTCCTTTGAACACTCCCCGCCGCCACCTGTTGCAACCGAACTTCCCTTAGAAAAACACATATACCAAATGCTCCCTCCAGCATTCTGGCATAAGACAGTCCTTTAAGAAAACAGGGTTTCTATGCAAGTTTTCAGTTTTGATTTTCTTTTGAATACAATGAGTATATCTTAAATTCGCATCCGCAAAACTTCTTGATCGTAGGTCTGAATTCCAAAACAAAATTCCTCGAATTTTGTAACCTTGATCCTCATATCAATTCAAAGGATCTCAACTTAGTTTTCAGATTTGGTGGGAGATTTGAGTGAATTTTTGTGAACTGGTCACATCGTCTTTCCTTGAAACTGACAAAAGAGTTTGGTCTTGGTCATAGTCTAATTCAAGTTTCGAGTCTGATAAGGTTCTTCCTGAACTATCTTTCTCAAAAAGGGGGTGATATTTCAATTACTATTTTACTGAATTTCATTCATTGAATATTCACTTAACTGATTTCTAAACTAATCATGAAACTCTGATGAGGAATACTTTAATCATTTATCTGAAATTTTGACTTCGATAGATTTTCTGGATTTTCTCATTACAATCCGAGTGAATATAAAATGATAGAAATTTCTCTCTTAGAGTATTTACTTATTTATTTATCAAATACTCGTAGAAATTAAACATAGAATTAAAGAGAACTCTAATTTTGATATAAAAATTCTTTATGCATCTATTTATGCATAAAATCAATTTAATAGGAATAACACTTTTAAAATAAAAAGAATTTTTGTTATGCATCCTTCCATGCATAAAAATTGAATTCAATGAAAATAACACTTTCATAATAAAAATTTCTTTTATGTATCTTTCCATGCATAGAAATCAAATCTAATAAAAATAACACTTTTAATAAAAAAATATCCAATTTGCATCTTTCTATGCATAGAAATTGAATCTAATGAAAATAATATTTTTATAATAAAAAATATCCAATATGCATCTTTCTATGCATAGAAATTGAATCTAATGAAAATAACACTTTTATAATAAAAAAAATATCCAATATGCATCTTTCTATGCATAGAAATTGAATCTAATGAAAATAACACTTTTATAATAAAAAAATATCCAATATGCATCTTTCTATGCATAGAAATTGAATCTAATGAAAATAACACTTTTATAATAAAGAAAATATCCAATATGCATCTTTCTATGCATAAAAATTGAATCTAATGAAAATAACACTTTTATAATAAAAAATTATCTAGTATGCATCTTTCTATGCATAGAAATTGAATCTAATGAAAATAACACTTTTATAATAAAAAAATATCCAATATGTATCTTTCTATGCATAGAAATTGAATCTAATGAAAATAACACTTTTATAATAAAAAAATATCCAATATGCATCTTTCTATGCATAGAATTTAAATCCAATGAGAATAACACTTTTATATAAAAGAAAATCCTTTTTTTGCATCTATTTATGCATAAAATAGGAATAACACTTTTTAAAATAAAAAGAATTTCTTTTAGAATGCACATACGGTGGTGATTATTTTTTTAGAATAACATAAAGATAAAACTTATTTTCACAAAATTTAAGAAAATTTTGCCATAACCTCCTTTGTATGGCTGACCATTTCTCAATTTTTACATTCTAAATTTACTTTAAAATTTATCCCAAGATGAAATAAAGCACTCTAATCTAACCAATTTTTAAAGAGTAATCAATAGAAAAGTTTAACTTAATTTATTTGTTTCTCATTTTAGGATAAAGAAAGGCTGAAATTCTTAATGAAGAGAAGGGGGAAGCCTTTTCATCAAGGCTTAACATCCATATTCACATTAAAAAGCAAAGAATTCAAAAACCCATAGAGTAGAATTTAAAAAAAAGTAGAATTATTAACTTACATGGAGTTTTGTGAGCTTTCCTTTGGCTTGAGGGATTGAGGGTTCTACTCTTGTTTGGATCAAGAGTGGCCACCAATTCTTTGTAGAGGAATTAGTCAAAAACAAGTGAATTATCAAGTGAATTTAATGTTTTTGGCTCTGGGAGGAGTAGAGTAACAGTGCATAAACACTATTAAGATTTTACAAAGAGGGAGGCTTCTATTTATAGGAAAAAGTGAGCCTCTAACCAAGCAAACTGATTCTAGAATTTTCCAGATCAGTTTGGTTAATTTTTCACCATTTTTGGGTCAGTTCAGCTTACTTTTTGGAACTAGACTTGAATTAGGAGAGAGGAGAGATGAAATATCTCATTATTTGAGAGTTTAAAACTCCTGCACACATGTGAAATAGGTGCCTCCTTCATGAGGGGGAATCCCCACTCTGAGGAGGTGTCAAAAATTCATTTTTTTTAGTATTTCCTTTGGTCCTTAGTCCACTCTTCAAGTTGGTACAATTTATACCAACTAAAAAAGAAGTAAATACACCAGAATTGGCTATAATGTTTATCCATCATCTGTATAGATTGTATGGATTGCCAGCAAATACAGTAAGTGATCAAGATACAAAGTTTACAAGCCATTTTTGGAAAGAAGTATTTAAAAAGTTAGACACCAAACTTAGTATGAGTATGTTTGACAATCCACAAAGCAATGGAGAAACAGAAAGGGTTAATCAAGTCCTAGAAGATATGCTTCGAGTATATGTTAGCCATAAGAAAAATAATTGATATAAGTATCTTTCATTATTAGGATTTGCTTATAATAGTGCTAAAGATTCTACTACCGGTTTAGTCCATTCATGCTAATGTATGGATTTCAACCTAGAGCACCCATAGATGCTGGGTTACAAAAAGAAAAATTACAAAGTGTAAAAGACTTTCTCAAAGACATGCAAGACATGTTAAACGTTGCAAGAAGCAATGTTAAAAGAGCACAGGATCGATCTATTAGTTATGAGAAAGGTAAAAGAAGACCAATTAATTTTGAGGAAGGTGATTTAGTCTATGTGAATGTTTCTGAAAAGTCGGAAACTTTAAAAAGTGGAAAAGTTCCAAAGTTAAGTCCAAGGTATTGTGGTCCTTATACAATACTTAAAAAAATTGGAAGTGTAGCTTACAAGGTAGGTTTACCTGAAGGATCCAGAGTGCATCTTGTGTTTCATGTTAGTAGATTGAAATGCAAGATGGAAAACAATGATAATATCATTAGAAAAGAAGCAATAGTTGATTTCATAGAACCATCTATTCTTCCACATGAGCCTAAAAATATTCTTAAATATCAAGAAAAGAAAACTAGGCATTCTGTGTTTAAAGAATGTTTAGTAAATTGGAAAGATAAACCAGAAGAACGATGAACTTGGGAAAGAGGGGCTACACTAAGAAAAGACTTCCTGAGTTTATTTTCGAGGAAGAAAACTTTTCTTTCAAGGGGGAGGAAATGTTATGAGATTGACTATAAGGTAAGACTAGAAAAGATTATTTATATGTGAAAGGTTTGCATATAAATAAGTTTCTGGGGATTTCAAATTGGAAATACCTAAAAATGGCAGCCAAAGGGTAAGATGCAGGATCAAAGCCATACTACACTATGCAAAGAAGGCATGTGCCATACCGAATGCAAGGGGGCTCAACTACATGACTCAGTCTGACGCCATTGGCGAGTTGAACTCCACCTAGTAGTATCTGCATCCCAAAGGATGAATATCGGTTATCTTTGCATCCCAAAGGATGAATATCGGTTATCTTTACAGCTCACCAATGAGGCTCGCCTGTAATAGATCCATGAGCTGTCCGTGCACAGGGCGGTTATACCAACAATTTTGCAAACCAGGGTGGAGGCCTCCAGTGAGGCAACAGTCATGGTAAGAATCTAAAGATCCACTTTGAAAAAGGAAATGCAAGCAATGATGGCCTCGGTCAAGGATGACAGAGTGGCTACCATGGAGTCTTTATGAGGGTGAAGACTAGAATAGGTCAAAACTTGCCGGAAAAGATTGAAAAACCCGACGAGACTGAGACCTCAACCTACATGAAAGGGGAGAAAAGCTGAAAACAGAAAAGGACGATGGAAAAAAGAGGGGAGTGGCTCAAACAAGAGGTGGGGCAGGCTAGGGGGGCAAAGGACAAAAGGGAAGGCAGAGGCAGGAGAAAACAAAGGCACGAACGGGGAGGGGAGGTGGGCAAGGCAAGAGGGAGGCTCAAAGGGCGGAAGGGGGGGTGCAAGAAATGCGAAGGGAGGGAGGGGGGCTGAAAGACATGCAAAAAGGAGGGGGCAGCGCTAAATAATGCAAAGAGGGGGGGGCGAGCAGAGGCACTACAACACATCGGGGGACACAACAGTGTTTCAGTACCATTTTGGAAGAGGAAGTGTCGAGGCTTTTAATGCTGCTACACTGTAAAAAAAATAAAACGCTACTCTCAGCAGCATGGCCTAGAAAAAGTAATCCCACTTCTTTTGTCGTCGTGCCGATTTTATCATTTGAATGTCCTAACCTTGATACCTTGGGTTTTTTTGCAGGTTCATATCTAATCTATCTCTTCTACCTCTCCTACTCTATCCTCCTCAAACTCAAGCAAGGTATGTCTTCTCTTTTCCTTCATCTCCTATGCAAACAAGCTTTCTTGTGAGTATTTTCCTTCTCTTTCCTCTCTTTTAAGTTTTTCTTTTCTTCTTTTTCCCTTCTCATCATTGAAGCTTAACCCTAACCCTAGCTTCTACATAAAGACCCTAATAGAGAGCTTTAGAAACCCTAATAGAGAGCTTTGATGGAGAGCTCTCCATCAAAGCTCTCTATTAGGGTTTCTATGTAGAAGTTAGGGTTAGGGTTAAGCTTCAATGAGAATGGAGAAAGAAAGATTCAATAAGTTTTCTCTTTCCTCTCTTTTAAGTTTTTCTTTTCTTCTTTTTCCCTTCTCATCATTGAAGCTTAACCCTAACCCTAGCTTCCACATGAAAACCCTAATAGAGAGCTTTAGAAACCCTAATAGAGCGCTTTGATGGAGAGCTCTCCATCAAAGCTCTCTATTAGGGTTTCTATGTAGAAGCTAGGGTTAGGGTTAAGCTTCAATGAGAATGGAAAAAGAAAGATTCAATAAGTTTTCTATTGTATGAAAAATCTTTCATTAAGATTTCTATTAAGATTAGGGTTTTATATATGCTTTCAATTAGGGTTAAGATTAAGATTACTAATACTTTTTTTCTTTATTTGGTTTGATTTTGTAGGTTATCCACACATATAAGCCTCATAAGATAAGGGATCTCTCCCTTTTATGTTTCCTCTCTTATGATTTTACATGTTATTGGGCAAACTTTGTAAGTTTTAGGATTTGTTGTTTTTTCTCCCCTCTATGGATAGGCCAGTTTTTCTTAAGCGGTGGCCATATGCCTTAGCCTCATGTATGAGGCTAGTGCATAAAGCTTATGTGTTAGCCATATGTATAAGCCTTATACATAAGGGTTTTCTCTCCCCTCTATGGATAGGCCAGCTTTTCTCAAGCAGTGGCCATATGCCTTAGCCTCATGTATAAGGCTAGTGCATAAAGCTTATGTGTTAGCCATATGCATAAGCCTCGTACATAAGGGTAGTGTATAAACTCATGCATGAGACTTATGCATTACCAAATGCATAAGCTTCATGCATGAGGCTTATACATAAGGTTTATGCATGAGACTTGTGCATAAAGCCTCATGTATAAAGCTTATGCATTAGCAATACGCCTCTATGCATAGCCTTATACATAAGCTTATGCATAAGGCTTATGCATTAGCCATATGCATAAGCATCATGTATAAAGCCATATGCACAAGCCTTATGTATAAAGCTTATGCATATATGGCTAATGCATAAGCCAGGTACATAAGCTTTATGCCTGGGGTTTTATGCATAAGCTTCATGCATAAGCTGCATACATGAGGCTTATGTATAAGCTCCATACATGAGGCTTACGCATGAGGCTTATGCATAGCTTTATGCAGGCTAGGAATGCATATCCTCGTGCAAGCTATGAATGCATAAGCTTCATGCATAAGCTGCATACATGAGGCTTATGTATAAGCTCCATACATGAGGCTTACGCATGAGGCTTATGCATAGCTTTATGCAGGCTAGGAATGCATATCCTCGTGCAAGCTATGAATGCTATGCATAAGGCCTATACATGAGCTTTATGCATAAGGCTTATGCATTAGCCAAGTGTTACCTAGGTATGCGGGTAGCTATCAGAATGCACGAAGCTCCCATTATATGTCGGGTGCTACCTAAGCATGCCGATAGCTACCGACATGCATAGGTAGCTACCCAATGCATGCTAGGTGCTACCTAAGTATGCCGCTAGCTACCGACATGCACCAGGAGCTCCCAATGCATGCTAGGTGTTACCTAAGTATGCCAATAGCTACCGGCATGCACCGGAAGCTCCCAATGTATGCCGGGTGCTACCTAAGCATGCCAGTAACTTCCAATGCATGCTGATAAGCATCGGCATGCACCGAAAGCACCCAATGCATGCCAGGTGCTATCTAGGCATGTCGGGTGCTTCTAATGCATGGCGGTAACTACCGACATGCACCGGGAGCACCCAAAGCATGCCGGGTGCTACCTAGGCATGATGGTAGCTTCCAATGCATGCTGGTAGCTATCGACATATACCGGGAGCATCCAATGCATGCCGAGTGCTACCTAGGCATATCGGGTGCTTCTAATGCATGCCAATACTACCGACATACATCGAGAGCTCCCAATGTATACCGAGTGCTACCTAAGTATGCTAATATATACCAACATACATGAGGAGCTCCCAATACATACCGAGTGCTACCTAAGTAACTCTCGGCATGCACCCAGAGCTCCCAATGCATGCTAGTAAGGTGCTACCTAACTATGTCGCTAGCTACCGGCATATGCACCGGGAGTTCCCAATGCATGCTAGGTGCTACCTAAGTATGCCGCTAGCTACCGGCATGCACCGGGAGCTCCTAATGTATGTCGGATGCTACCTAGGCATGCCGGTAGCTTCTAGTGCATGCCGATAAGTATCGACATGCACCGAAAGCTATCAGCATGCATTAGGAGCGCCCAATGCATGCCAGGTGCTACCTAGGCATGCCGGGTGCTTCTAATTCATGCCGGTAACTACTGACATGCACCTAAAGCATGCAATGCATGTCGGGTACTACATAGGTATGTCGGTAGCTTCCAATGCATACCAGTAACTATCGACATGCATCGGGAGCACCCAAAGCATGTCGGATGCTACCTAGGCATGTTGATAGCTTCCAATGCATGCCGGTAGCTACCGACATACACCGAGAGCATCCAATGCATGCTAGGTGCTACCTAGGCATGCCGGGTGCTTCTAATGCATGCCAATAACTACCGACATACATCAAGAGATCCCAATGCATATCAAGTGCTACCTCTAAGTATGCCAGTAACTACCGACATACACGAGGGCACCCAATGCATACCGACGAGTGCTACCTAAGTAACTCCTGACATGCACCGGAGCTCCCAATGCATGCTAGGTCCTACCTAAGTATGTCAGGAGCTCCCAATGCATGCTAGGTGCTACCTAAGTATACTAGTAGCTACCGATATGCACCGGGAGCTCCCAATGCATGCTAGGTGCTATCTAAGTATGCCGGTAGCCATGGCGGTAACTACCGACATGCATCGAGAGTACCCAAAGCATGCCGGGTGCTACCTAGGCATGATGGTAGCTTCCAATGCATGCCGCTAGCTACCGACATACACCGGGAGTATCCAATGCATGCCGCGTGCTACCTAGGCATATCGGGTGCTTCTAATGCATGCCGATACTACTCACATACATCGAGAGCTCCCAATGTATATCGAGTGCTACCTAAGTATACCATTAAATACCAACATACACCAGGAGCTCCCAATACCTACCGAGTGCTACCTAAGTAACTCTCGACATGCACCCAGAGCTCCCAATGCATGCTAGGTGCTACCTAACTATGTCGCTAGCTACCGGCATGTACCGGGAGCTCCCATGCTAGGTGCTACCTAAGTATGCCACTAGCTCTGCCACTAGCTATTGGGAGCTCCCAAAATATGTCGGGTGCTACCTAGGCATGCCGGTAGCTTCCAGTGCATGCCGATACTTATGCCGATAAGTATCGGCATGCACCGAAAGCTACCGGCATGGAGCATCAGGAGCGCCCAAGGTGCTACCTAGGCATGCCGGGGTGCTTCTAATTCTTCATGCCGATAACTACCGACATGCACCTAAAGCATGCAATGCATGCCGGGTACTACATAGGTATGTCGATAGCTTCCAATGCATACCAGTAACTATCCACATGCATCGGGAGCACCCAAAGCATGTTGAGGTATGCTGATAGCTTCCAATGCATGCCGGTAGCTACCGACATACACCGAGAGCATCCAATGCATGCTAGGTGCTACCTAGGCATGCCGGGTGCTTCTAATGCATGCCAATAACTACCGACATACATCGAGAGATCCCAATGCATATCAAGTGCTACCTCTAAGTATACCAGTAACTACCGACATACACGAGGGCACCCAATGCATACCGAGTGCTACTTAAGTAACTCCTGACATGCACCGAAGTTCCCAATGCATGCTAGGACCTACCTAAGTATGTGGGTAGCTCCCAATGCATGCTAGGTGCTACCTAAGTATACCGGTAGCTACCGATATGCACCGGGAGCTCCCAGTGCATGCTAGGTGCTATCTAAGTATGCCGGTAGCTATTAGCATGCACCAGGAGCTCCCAATGTATGTCAGGTGTACTACCTAGGCATAGCGGTAGCTTCCAATGCATGCCAATAAGTACCGGCATACACGGAAAGCTACCGGCATGCATCAATAGTACCCAATGCATGGGTGCTACATAGGCATGCCAATAGTTTCCAATCCATGCCAATAACTATCGACATGCACTGAGAGCTTCCAATGCATGTCCGCATGCACCGGGAGCACCCAATGCATGAGGGATCTCTCCCTTTTATGTTTCCTCTCTTATGCTTTTACATGTTATTGGGTTTGTAAGTTTTAGGATTTGTTGTTTTCTCTCCCCTCTATGGATAGGCCAGCTTTTCTCAAGCAGTGGCCATATGCCTTAGCCTCATGTATGAGGCTAGTGCATAAAGCTTATGTGTTAGCCATATGCATAAGCCTCATACATAAGGGTAGTGCATAAACCCATGCACGAGACTTATGCATTACCAAATGCATGAGGCTTATACATAAGGTTTATGCATGAGACTTGTGCATAAAGCCTCATGCATAAGCTTCATGTATAAAGCTTATGCATTAGCACAATAAGCCTCTATGCATAGCCTTATACATAAGCTTATGCATTAGCCATATGCATAAGCATCATGTATAAAGCTATATGCACAAGCCTTATGTATAAAGCTTATGCATATATGGCTAATGCATAAGCCACGTATATAAGCTTTATGCCTCAGGTTTTATGCATAAGCTGCATACATGAGGCTTATGTATAAGCTCCATACATGAGGCTTATGCATAGCTTTCTGCAGGCTAGGAATGCATATCCTCGTGCAAGCTATGAATGTTATGCATAAGGCCTATACATGAGCTTTATGCATAAGTCTTATGCATTAGCCAAGTGTTACCTATGCATGCGGGTAGCTATCAGAATGCACTAAAATCTCCCATTACATGTCGGGTGCTACCTAAGTATGCTGGTAGCTACTGACATGCATAGGTAGCTACCCAATGCATGCTAGGTGCTACCTAAGTATGCTGCTAGCTACCGACATGCACCAGGAGCTCCCAATACATGCTAGGTGTTACCTAGGTATGCCAATAGCTACCGGTATGCACCGGGAGCTCCCAATGTATGTCGGATGCTACCTAAGCATACCAGTAGCTTCCAATGCATGCCGATAAGTATCGGCACATGCACCGAAAGCACCCAATGCATGCCAGGTGCTATCTAGGCATGTCCGGTGCTTCTAATGCATGGCGGTAACTATCGACATGCACCGAGAGCACCCAAAGCATGCCGGGTGCTACCTAGGCATGATGGTAGCTTCCAATGCATGCCGCTAGCTACCGACATACACCGGGAGCATCCAATGCATGTCGGGTGCTACATAGGCATATCGGGTGCTTCTAAGCCAGGTGCGACCTAGGCATGCCGGGTGCTTCTAATTCTTCATGCCGGTAACTACCGACATGCACCTAAAGCATGCAATGCATGTCGGGTACTACATAGGTATGTCGATAGCTTCCAATGCATACCAATAACTATCCACATGCATCGGGAGTACCCAGGTATGCTGATAGCTTCCAATGCATGCCGGTAGCTACCGACATTCACCGAGAGCATCCAATGCATGCTAGGTGCTACCTAGGCATGCCAGGTGCTTCTAATGCATGCCAATAACTACCGACATACATCGAGAGATCCCAATGCATATCAAGTGCTACCTCTAAGTATGCCAGTAACTACCGACATACACGAGGGCACCCAATGCATACCGAGTGCTACCTAAGTAACTCCTGACATGCACCGAAGCTCCCAATGCATGCTAGGACCTACCTAAGTATGTCGGTAGCTCCCAATGCATGCTAGGTGCTACCTAAGTATACCGGTAGCTACCGATATGCACCGGGAGCTCCCAATGCATGCTAGGTGCTATCTAAGTATGCCGGTAGCTATTAGCATGCACCAGGAGCTCCCAATGTATGTCAGGTGCTACCTATGCATATCGGTAGCTTCCAATGCATACCAATAAGTACCAGCATACACGGAAAGCTATCGGCATGCATCAAGAGTACCCAATGCATGCTAGGTGCTACATAGGCATGCCAATAGTTTCCAATCCATGCCAATAACTACCGACATGCACCGAGAGCTTCCAATGCATGTCGGCGTGCACCGGGAGCACCCAATGCATGAGGGATCTTTCCCTTTTATGTTTCCTCTCTTATGCTTTTACATGTTATTGGGTTTGTAAGTTTTAGGATTTGTTGTTTTCTCTCCCCTCTATGGATAGGCCAGCTTTTCTCAAGCAGTGGCCATATGCCTTAGCCTCATGTATGAGGCTAGTGCATAAAGCTTATGTGTTAGCCATATGCATAAGCCTCATACATAAGGGTAGTGCATAAACTCATGCATGAGACTTATGCATTACCAAATGCATGAGGCTTATACATAAGGTTTATGCATGAGACTTGTGCATAAAGCCTCATGCATAAGCTTCATGTATAAAGCTTATGCATTAGCATAATAAGCCTCTATGCATAGCCTTATACATAAGCTTATGCATTAGCCATATGCATAAGCATCATGTATAAAGCCATATGCACAAGCCTTATGTATAAAGCTTATCCATATATGGCTAATGCATAAGCCAGGTACATAAGCTTTATGCCTAAGGTTTTATGCATAAGCTTTGCATACATGAGGCTTATGTATAAGCTCCATACATGAGGCTTACGCATAGCTTTATGTAGGCTAGGAATGCATATCCTCGTACAAGCTATGAATGCTATGCATAAGGCCTATACATGAGCTTTATGCATAAGGCTTATGCATTAGCCAAGTGTTACCTAGGCATGTGCGTAGCTATCAAAATGCACTAAAATCTCCCATTGCATGTCGGGTGCTACCTAAGTATGCCGGTAGCTACTACTGACATGCATAGGCAGCTACCCAATGCATGCTAGGTGCTACCTAAGTATGCTACTAGCTACCGACATGCACCAGGAGCTCCCAATGCATGCTAGGTGTTACCTAAGTATGCCAATAGTTATCGGTATGCACCGGGAGCTCCCAATGTATGTCGGGTGCTACCTAAGCATGCCAGTAGCTTCCAATGCATGCCGATAAGTATCGGCATGCACCGAAAGCACCCAATGCATGCCACGTGCTATCTAGGCATGTCCGGTGCTTCTAATGCATGGCGGTAACTATCAACATGCACCGAGAGCACCCAAAGCATGTCGGGTGCTACCTAGGCATGATGGTAGCTTCCAATGCATGCCGCTAGCTACCGACATACACCGGGAGCATCCAATGCATGTCGGGTGCTACCTAGGCATATCGGGTGCTTCTAATGCATGCCGATACTACTGACATACATCGAGAGCTCCCAATGTATATCGAGTGCTACCTAAGTATACCAATAAATACCAACATACACCAAGGGCTCCCAATACATACCGAGTGCTACCTAAGTAACTCTCGACATGCACCCAGAGCTCCCAATGCATGCTAGGTGCTACCTAACTATGTCGCTAGCTACCGGCATGCAGTGGGAGCTCCCAATGCATGCTAGGTGCTATCTAAGTATGCCACTAGCTACTGGGAGCTCCCAATGTATGTCAGGTGCTACCTAGGCATGCCGGTATTCTCGAGTGCATGCCGATACTTATGCCGATAAGTATCAGCATGCACCGAAAGCTACCGGCATGCATCAGGAGCGCCCAATGCATGCCAGCAGGTGCTACCTAGGCATGCCGGGTGCTTCTAATTCTTTATGCCGGTAACTACCGACATGCACCTAAAGCATGCAATGCATGCCGGATACTACATAGGTATGTCGGTAGCTTCCAATGCATACCAGTAACTATCGACATGCATCGGGAGCACCCAAAGCATGTCGGGTGCTACCTAGGTATGTTGATAGCTTCCAATGCATGCCGGTAGCTACCGACATTCACCGAGAGCATCCAATGCATGCTAGGTGCTACCTAGGCATGCCAGGTGCTTCTAATGCATGCCAATAACTACCGACATACATCGAGAGATCCCAATGCATATCAAGTGCTACCTCTAAGTATGCCAGTAACTATCGACATACACGAGGACACCCAATGCATACCGAGTGCTACCTAAGTAACTCCTGACATGCACCGAAGCTCCTAATGCATGCTATGACCTACCTAAGTATGTCGGTAGCTCCCAATGCATAGCTACCGATATGTACCAGGAGCTCCCAATGCATGCTAGGTGGTATCTAAGTATGCCAGTTGCTGTTAGCATGCACCAGGAGCTCCCAATGTATGTCAGGTGCTACCTAGGCATATCGATAGCTTTCTATGCATGCCAATAAGTACCCGCATACACCGAAAGCTACCGGCATGCATCCAGAGTACCCAATGCATGCCAGGTGCTACATAGGCATGTCGGTAGTTTCCAATCCATGCCAGTAACTACCGACATGCACCAAGAGCTTCCAATGCATATCGGCCATGCACCAGGAGCACCCAATGCATGCCTGTAGCTTCTAACATGCACCAGGAACACCCACTGTATGTTGGGTGCTACATAGACATGTTGGTAACTATCAACACACACTAGGAGCTATGCACCAAGAGCTCCCAATGTATGTCGGGTGCTATCTAAGTTTGCCTATAGCTACGGGCATCATCGGGAGTACCCAATGCATGCCGGGTGCTACCTAGGCATGCAGGTAGCTTCTAATACATACCGATAACTATCGACATGCACTGGGAGTACCCAATGTATTTTGGGTGCTACATAGGCATGCCTGTTAAAACCCTAAGATCTCTCTAGATAATTGTTATGCATAAACATGCATAAATCGGACATAAACTCATCCACTTGACCACCCCCGCGAGCCCAAGGGATGCACGCATAAATTATAATGAAGTACATCATACCTTTACCTTGATGTCCCATACCATAATGAAACATGTAGCTATAATGTGAAATGGTAGGTGAGTAGTTATGATCCTCTACACAAGCATAACCTAGCCTCAAGATAACATCAAGACACCATAGCCTAAGCCTCCTTTGAGTGTGCCCCATGCCCCTATTATATAAGAGGGCCCTCAAGTGACTCTTGACTCTCCGAGAGGTGTTCCAACGCGTTGAAGCCAGTGAGAGCAGTTGGCCCTCCTGAAAACACTTGTTTACTGCGCGTGCGTGTGCAGAACAGAAAGAATCGAATCAGGCCAGCCAACATGCAAGGGCTTTAAGCTCTTTCACTTAGCGAAGAAGCCCGCGTGTGTCTGCCATCGCGAAAGAACTGGCCGGCCATGGCTCCGAGTTGGTCAAGGCCACGACTAGGTTGGCCTAGTCTGGCCAGCCCTCACAGCCCCTATACAAAGGGCGATAAGGCACTTCCATCACTGGGCAAGGTGCCTGACTTCAAGCAGTTATAGCGCCATCAGCAACGAAACGGTGGGCAGGAGCAGCCACCACATGAGCGCGAATCGCAGCAGCAGCGCGAACAACCAAGGCACGCAGGCCACAACAGGGGCAGGCGGCCATGATAGCAACGACGAAAGCAGAGCACCGGTGGGAACAGCGCGGCAACAACACAGCCGGCATTCACCTGGCTTTCGGCTGTGGCAAGGGCTTATCCTTTTTTTTTTCTTTTTTTTTTTTTAGCATTGGCTTTGTTTATTTTTCTTTAAAAAATTGTTGGGGCAAGGTTCCCACGGAAAATAACCTTGCACACGCTTTATTGTGTGTGTGTGTGGGGGGTGTGTGACGCACACACGATGACGCAAGCACTAACTAACGAGCATGGCAAAGCACAAGTTAGTGGCCGTAGCATCCACCTTAAGACTGGCATTCGGTGTTTTGGTCTCGAGGAGAACTCTGAATGAATTCCTCTTTTTGCAAGTATGCAGTAGATGCATACAAGCATTCTAATATGCAATAAGGAATCATTAATGAACTTGACAATGCATTCGAAAAACTAATGGCATGGTCCCGTGTGTTGACCATGAGTATTTAGTAGGATACATGGGAGCCTAATTTGACATTTTTGGCTCCAAGTGTGCATAGTCACACATGGCATTGTCTATGAGAAGGATTCTCACGTAGCCAAAAAAAAATTTTTTTGATTCATGGCTGCAGTTGCCATAAAATTGGTGCCATCATTGTACGAAGCTATGACCAAACAAATGTTTACATTTATGAAATGATTGTACGAGAATGCACATGAATCATTTGCTTGCTTATACAATCCGGGTGGGTATTGTAGAGATAAGCAAAGTTGTGATGCTTAATCATTCTGTTATTTTACTCATGTGGCCGTAGTGGTCTTATGAATTATACCATATTTAAACCACAAATAAGTATCTTGAGAGTATGATAACTACAGTGTTTGTTGCTAAACAAGCGAAGTGTATTATGTGTGGTCCGTAGTAGAGACGCAAGCACTTGTGCATGGTCCTAGAGATCAATCATTCTAAGATTTGTAGTAATCTTAAAGTGAGGTCCGTAGTAATCTTTCAATTCGGAGTTTATCGAAACGTAGATGTTCATGATGTTAACGGTCTAATTGTTAAACGCAGCTTGTAATAGAGTACGGAGCTACTCTACCCACCTTTGAAGTATGTCATTGCTCCTTTTGTTTAATAGGATGGGAGTGTCCCTAAGAGGTCTTACTCTAAAAAGCTGTCTTGTGGCTACTCTTTAGACCTTCCCTTATTACTTCATATACTGGCTTGATCAATAGTTTATGTAGTGGGCCATTGGGATATTGTCGGATTGTTCTCATAAATACTCTACATTGAGTATCTGAGGCTTTAGAACTTGATATAGTTCTTAAAATTATAGCCATGTTGAACTTTGGAACAAACTGTGCATGGTTCGTCTAGTGCAAACACTCATGGGTGCGTAGTCATCATATGCTTGAGATTTTGTTCTTAAAGGAGAGAAAAAGAGTCTTCTTGTACTTCACGCTCATTTGATGGTATGGGATATCAAATGTTTATGAAGGTCATTGTGGTCTTGGTGGTATAGGACACCAGGGCTCGTACACAGAGGTTGACCCTTTGATTGGTTGGTATGCTTGTTTCGTGGTAATCAAGTGTATGGATAAGATTGAGTTAGAGACTCACTTATAGCCTTTTGTTGTTGGGAATAAATCCAACGACAAAGACTCACTTATAGCCTTTTGTTGGGAATAATTCCAATGACAAAGTTCGGAGAAGCTCTGTCTAGCATAGCCATGATTAAATACTAGTGCTGATAAAGTGGTTTCGAGTTTGAGAATGCTATAGAACCATTGGTGAGCAGGGAGACTAGTATAGTTGGATGGTTGTGATATGTGGGGGATGTCATACAACATACAAGGAGTGTAATCTTGCCTATATCCAACACTAGGGTTCATTTTTTAGCACATCTTTGGCTGCTACCATTCAAATTATGGAAGTATGGAATGACTTTCATAAATTAAAAAAAGTAAATTCTTATTTTACTTGGGCTATTTCGTGTTGCAAAGTTCATGTCCTTGTAGAACCTACCAGTTGCAAGGCACTGGGAAATGAGTGATTCATTATTACGAGTATGTGATGGGGTTACTACCTGGTTAAAGGGAGAAGTACTTCACTCTAAACGAGCATGGTTATTTATTGTCATTGGATCCAACATAGTTTTATAAACCATAAGTGTGTTTGTTAGAAAGAATTCTAAGTCAGAGAGCTTAGCGGTGTATTCTAATATGTCTGGCACGTTTAGAACTGAACATGGTGGTTCAGAACTAAACTCAAGGTTTGAAGCTAATCCGAAGAGATTAGAGGCAAATCACACTAGATTTGGCGTTACACAAATCTTGATCTTGATGCTAGTATAGAATACCTAGCAATTATCTTGATCGTTTTTTATACTTTGGCATGGTATTATTGTATGCGCATGCACTTTCCAACAATCATCGCCTTCCTCATTAGAAAGGTATGCTAATCCAAAGTGATTAGTCGAGGTTTCTACGAGAGAAAGAGTGAGCATTGATCCGAGCGATCAGACGAATCTCTTGGGTTATGTACTGAGACGGAGCGCTCAAGGGCCCTTCATGCCCGCTTGACCTTGTGTCAAATGGGGGTGATAAATTTATTGGAAGAAAGTGATAGATTCATTTAATCGATATAGGTGTTGACTTCCAAACGAGCTCAAATTTTATGGAAATTCACAAAACTTAGGTGCTTGTTATTCTAAATAAAGCCATAACCTTGTCAATTTGGTGCTAAACCAAATTGGTAAGAGTGTTCAGTGTGTAGTTGAGTATGTGTGAAATTGTTTTCACGCTATGCTTTGGCTTCCAAACGAGCTCAAATTTTATGGAAATTTACAAAACTTAGGTGCTTGTTATTCTAAATAAAGCCATAACCTTGTCAATTTGGTGCTAAACCAAATTGGTAAGAGTGTTCAGTGTGTAGTTGAGTATGTGTGAAATTGTTTTCACGCTATGCTTAGGCATGGTAGATGGCTATGAGGTGGTACCACAAAGTTTTAAGTAACTTCTTTAGGGACTTTGTTGTTTATATTCACATTGAAAGTTATATATATATATATATATATATATATATATATATATATATATATATATATATACCTAGATGAATCCAGGAACATGCCCAAATTCACCTTTTAGGAACGTGCATGTTATATACTCATGGTAGTCAACCCACAAGACTATATAACTATCAACTCCATTATGCATAGTATGGACTAGATACTACGACATCCCCACTAATGTCATCAGTTTCTAATATTGGGTGTAGAACTCTGTATCAAGACATGCTCTCACGCACACACTCCACACACACACACACACACACACACACACACACACACACACACACAAGAGCATATATTCAAACAAAGCCCTTCGTGTACTGAGTTTCTGTCAAACCTCCGGAGATGGAGAGCAAACTCAGGCTACTTTCACAGCCTAGTAGGACTCATGGTTAGATGCTAACCATAGAGTTTAGAGATTGACATAGTTTTTGAGTGAATGTCTTTGAATCAACAACAATCGGGTGCTAGAATGCCCCATACTTTGTGTTGTAGTGCCAAAGGTTTTGAGTCAATCTAGATGAGCACTTCGTATAGTAAGTGGCTCAAGCATCTTGTTAAACACAGCTCTATAAATATCCCAACTTGAAATATATTCATGGGTACAAAGTTACTATTAGAGGAGTACAAAGTTAACCAAATCGAGGGAAGAAATTGGTGTTTTGATAGACAGGGTAAAGTGGATGATGTTCCTCTTTACTTCACTAGGAAAAATAATATTATACACATTCGTATTTTGCAATATCTTTATGAAGTGCATACATGACCCATTATTTTTTATTGTCATCGGTTACAGTTGGGTAGTATATTGCCACCTACAAGTAGGTAGTGCATTGCCTCTGTAATGAGGAGGCAACAAGGATTTGTCAAATGCCAAATTTCATATTGGTATTGAACACAAATTGGATGTTATGTTATTCATGTCAAAGCAGTCTCAAAGTATAGAGATTGATCAGCGTAAGGTGTGTTGGAGGTATACCTAATCCACATATCGTAGCATATGTATATATAGACTGGGTAAGCGATAAACAATTTCTTGTTTATTGCTTTATAGTAAATCATTTCCCATAATTGAAATGGTTTACAATATTGTTTCACATAGTAGAGGTGTCGAGTGAGACCACACTTGTAGAGGTGTCTCTAGATGGTGTTATTAGCTTTTGGATGTGACCATAGATAGCCCATAAACATGTCTGTAGAGACATGGTTGGCCGTAGAAACATAGATATATATTTCCAAGCAACCAAAGTGGTTGCAGGAGTAGACATGTGAATAGGCATGTATCTACTCATGGGCTGGGAGTGATACTCTTATTGGTTCACGTTACTCTTTCTTTTCTCGTAGTGCGTAGACACTATACATCACATAGATGTTGTCTATGTGGAAATCATCTTTGTTGCAAGATGTGTAAACGGTTCTTAAAAGAGTGCAAAAACTTTTGGCGAGAGGAAAGTGTAGCTTTCCTTAAACTATGTGGTCAATTGAACTTTACCACATTATAGAACAATTTGCTAGACTTGTAACAGTTGCACAAATTTGTTGAATTAAAGTCCATGTGGATTCTAACCACAAGAGGAAAATATCTTTGATGTCATAGAACATGCAAAGGAATTCCTTGAATGTTGGATCACACTCATTATGAGGTTCTTGAGGATTTGAGAACTTTTGGTGTATATTAAAGGCATGATGTTATTCGATGCCTTAGTAGCAATGTGTGCTCTATTAACATCTTTCATAGTTGCAAGTGGAAACTATGGTTTGGTGTTCCAGATGAAACACTAGTGTTGCATGTTTCCTTGGTCATAGTACTTAAGGAAAATATGTGTTGTGTCTTGCTTTCCTTGTTGTAGTACTTAGAGAAGTTACAAGCATAGATGACCGTATGGTCTGCACACAGACACTTCTTTACAACTTTCTGAACCATTTTCTCAGGGACGAAAACTCTTCTTGAAGGGAAAAGTAAAAAGGTCAACATTTAACCAACTAATAAGATGTGAAAACATCTGAGTTTAAAAGGCTCTTTATCAAACATCTCTACAAACTATATGGCCTACCCCCGCAAATATAGTGTTGGGTAGAGATAAAAAGTTTGATAGTCATCTTTGAAGGAAAATCTTCAAAGATTAAATATCACTCTAAGTAAGAGTGAGGTTAACCATCTGTAAATAGATGGTGGTCAAACTAAAAACCCAATGAGGTTCGAGAGCATATTTTTGTGCATAGATGAATAATCTAGTGGAGAGGAGTACCTCTCACATTTGGAATCTATTTTTTGTTGCTCATGACTAGTTTTGCTCCATCTACTTTGTTTTATGGACTCTAGTCTAGATCTCCTATGGTCGTAGAGCTATGCAAGGAGAAGAGTCAACAAGTTGATAGCATAGCATGGTAGCGTAGTTTACACATATTTAGTAGCATATTCTATAAATGGTTTGGTAGCGTAGTCTACAAACTTGAGTTTGTGGAGAGCTCTCGAGTACACCTAGTTTTTCATGTAAGAGGCATGTGAAAACAATGTATCACCAAGACAACACAGTTTGTCTTAAAGTTATAGTTGAGTCCTTGGAGTTACCACACTTCCATGTCAACCAAGGAGAATTCTTAGATTCTAAGACTAGAACACGAGGTGTACTGTGTACCGAGGGGGGGGTAATGTCATGTAGCTTGTAACAGCACGTGGGAGCTCGACCGAATGTGGAGTCCATATGCCAGAGCGCAGATGGCGGGTGCATTCGGGGTCTAGGGGTGAGGGCGCCCTAGTCGGAGCACTTGGGTGGCCGAGCAAGCTTATGGGTAGGCAGGCCCCTATAAGTGCCCGGGAGTGTGGTGTTATCCACATTCTCCTCTATGGCTGGGTGGTGACTAGAGTTCGGAGCCCTCCTTGGCTAAGGCGGCGGATATGTCGATGTAACATTGCATCTCTCATGTAAGGCGGTGGATATGGCGATGTACCATTGCATCTCTCATGTAAGGCCTTCAACAAGGATCAAGGTGTATAACCCTCTTCTCTTAAAATCCATCACCACCACGAATGTGTGGTGGAAGCATAGCCTAAAGGTCTTAATCTTTGCATCCTAAAGGATGCCCAAAGGTTTAGCTATGTTCCCATCGACAAGCTTGACCCCATGAGGTTTGTGCTGCCTCTACAAGTGGTGGGCTTCCCTAGGCCGCCTCCCAACAATTTTTGTTAATTATACTAACACCAGCACCACAATCCAAGATCACTAATAATAGAATTCCTCATTCCTTTATAAATAACAGGTAACACGTCGTTCATTTCAATGCTTTCAAAGTAGTGTTGTAAGTTTTTCATGGGTACTTTTGGCTAATTAGGTCAGATTGGTTCTAGAGGTAGATGCTCTGGACTAACTCTTTTTGCAACCTCTTAAGGATGGTTACGATTTCATTCAAGGCCTTTGGCGGGGCACTCAGGTCCCGTTTATTCTTCTAATCTACCAATTCCAATAATGCATAAACAAATAATGAAAAATATATGAAATGCATGAATAAAATATGACAATCCCACTCTAATTCAACCTAATGGAGCTCAATGCTCGTGTTTTTGAAGTGGATTCCACTTCTAATCACAATTACTAAGCTAATCCTTGGCTCAAAGTAATGAAATCTAAGCCTCTTGGGCTCTAATTTCATGCAAATCAACAAAGAACCAGGTTTTCCCTACCAATAAATGAAAATAAAATTCCCTAATGTAACATAAAATTCAAATCAACAAAAAAACACATCCAATAGCACTAAAATCGTATGTTTTTCAGAGTGTCACCTCTTTTTTAACTATGGGCAATATTGGGTGATCCCAATAGCTTGGAATAGATGAAAAAATGGAGCTAAGCCCTAGGCTTGTCACCGTCAGTGGTGCCAAATATGTTCATGTCATAGCCTTGCTAAAGCATGTGTCATTGGGCTTTGCCTTAGAGCCGCAATCTGTAACTTCCCAATGTGGATGCACTAACTTGCCGTCGTGTCCTCACTCCGTTGTCACACTGGAATACTCCTTGCTAAAAGAGGTAAAGGGAGATCTCTCTATGCCTTGATGAAGGCAACAAGAGATCCATCTTTGCAAGTGGTTCTCTCTCACAAAAGGCAGGGGAAGAAGAAGAAGCTAATGCAAGAAGAAAACCTACAGTCAAACCTATCTAGCATAGATTCAATGGCATGCAACCAAGCAAGAAGAGGATAGAGGAGAGCTCATAATAGGTAAAGTATTGCAAGTGAATGATCGTCTATTGCTTATTGTAAATAATGACTTACATACAAGTGACTACTTTTCACATTAGGAGGGCCAAACTTAAAAATAGTCTGGCCTCCTCTATTACTAGTCTTAATCAACTCTGTACACTAAGTTCGTAGACTTTCCCTATTTGGCACTTGCTTAATGGTCATATGTACAAATAATACATAGCCTTTCACAATAATGCATATTTATGTTTGAGCTTGCTTATTGGTCATATGTGTAAATCATATATGTTTGCACTTGCTTATTGGTCATATGTGTAAATCATAATTTCTTGCTATAATTTATCTCAATTTACACACACACACTTTTTTTTTTAGTAATGTTATATTACTAGTGGGAAACCTCAGTGTGAGGTGAAAACCCACGAAGAAATATGCACTATACAATGATGAGTCCCTCAGAAACGATCAAAGAAAAGAGAGAAAGTCTGCAAATCAATATCCTGGCTCGCATAACAACAATGCAGTGTCTATTGCAAAGAAAGCCTGAAGAAGGAGAAGGTGTCTGACATATGCTATCTGAACATGAATCGGTTCCGGGCTAGTCCAAATTGTCCACAGAGCCCAAAACCGTACCCAAGAGAAGAACGCAACATAAGGTCAGAGCACAACTATCAACACTCCAAATATCCAAAAAAAATTTCCAAAAAAGTGTGCAGGAAATCTAAGGCGCAAGCAAGCTAAAACCCTGTCCAAGAGCAATCTGGAATGTGGACAGGAATACAAAAGGTGCAACAATGTCTCAGTCTATGCACCACAACGGTGGCATGACAAGGCATAGATACATCATGAGTGCAGAAGCACACCCACTGGGAGAACTCCAAGCATGCATCTCCAAAGAAACAAGCGTTCTTTCAATGGTAAATCACTCCTCCAGATCCCTCTTAAACATTTCATCCACCATAGTAATGGTTTTTGTAAGTGCCACAGATCATTACATACATGTATAATCCATGGCGGTGGCTACAGCCTCACATACAAATTCTTAGCCGGTATAATATCCAAAGGCATCCCCAAAACTTTCTAGGCAGTCGTGCATACAAAGCGGTGGTATTGGCGACTGGTATAATATCCAAAGGCACCCCCAAAACTTTCTAGGCGGTCATGCATATAAAGCGATGGTATTGGCATGCTCATATATGGCCAGGGCAAATAATTGAGCCTTCACAGATTGTGCATCATTCGGGATATCCGCTGGCATGGAACACTATTGCTAATGCATAGGCAGACTAGATATTACAATGCATAAAGGGGAAATCGTACTACTAGAAGCTTTCCACTTGGCCTCTGCGTGTGCGACTGAGAATAGTGCAATCCATACTCATTGCATATATTCAATTCTTTTTACCTCTTCTATTTTGGCCAAGGGATCAAATTGATTCCTTTATGCGAGAAATATTAGAGCTCTTTTGGAAATCAAAACACAATAAGAAAGCACTCAGGCTATTGTCAATGGGAAAGATATGTACTCCCCGTATGCATGGTGGATTGAACATCCTCAACATACATATACATGTCCTTGCACGGAAAGCTACTTTGTTGTCAAATTTTGCAGCACAGCAGAAGCCTTAGTCACTGATGTTAGCAGCCATGTGTGTTAGAATGAGATCCTCAGCCTTTCTTGACTAGACCACTACACACTAGGAGGTTGTGTTTGGTCGTTTTATAGTAATGTGGAATGGCTATGGCATGGTGCAAGGGAATTTGTTCAGGAATGAAAGCATACATTGGACTGCAACTCTCGCCCGCCCATTGGTTTTCACAGAGCCAAGGAAAAGCTTTCTTTTGGGCAAAAAGGGCATAATTGAGATCCATGATGTGGTGGACCAGGTTGGAAATATTAAGTCCTTCCCTATGGCTTGACGTAGTTTTGGATTGGGTATGCATTATAGACCTTTATGGCATGAGATCTATGAGTTGTTGTCACACACACACACACATTCACACCTTGGGTTGATGACAACAATGACTTGTCCATGCTTCATGACTTCCATGCTCATGTGGCGTGCCTTGATCACCATGCATTCATAGAGGTGTTATGCAACCTCCTCTATATTCTTGACATCCCTTTGCCACTTCAAACTATTTTCTATAACTCACCAAAATGGCGACGATTTCGCTATGCAAAGAAGAAGAACTAGTATACCCCCATAAAGCCAAAGCCATGTCATCAACTGCCATTCACATTAAAGACCCATCCTTGTCACTTGTAGTCCTCTCTAATAAAAAGTCCTATGTTGCTGTCGATGTTGGTGATTCATTATGCTTTTAATTTTGATTCCAATAGAATCTCCCTTTGCATGACATTGAATTGCCACACACCACAAAAAATGTATGGATTTAATGTTGTTAGATGTATAATTTTGTGTTTGTTGATTTGAATCTTGTGGGATAGAAGCTAGGAAATTGTTTGATTTTGCTCAAGGAGGTTCAAAGGGCCCTAAATGGGTGAGAAATCAATCATTTATGGTTGATTTCTCGTAATCTTTTCTCTCTTGTTTGCTTAATCATGCATATTTTTACTTAATTGATTAATTTAGCCTTTCAATTTGTTGATTAAGATAGGTTGTTTGCTTAATTAAATTAGATTACGAGTAGTTCAACTTAACCCAAATGTGGTTAATTGAGGTGCTAAGCAAGGAGTGCTTTGAGTGCTAATTACATTATGTAGCCCCAAGTTTGGCCTAATCATGAACTAAAGAAGACTCCAATAACTTTTTGACTTTTGGCATACTAATATAATTATAAAAATAAAATTGCATATTGAGGTACTAAGCCAAGGATACCTCGAGTGCTAATTAAAAGAGACTCCAATTTACATTAGCTAGGGACTAAAGAGACTCCAATAGCTTTATGGCTTTTGTTCAGCATAGATAATATATAATATAGAGTTAAGAGAGAGATCATTAGAAGATAAGCAACGCGTGTCTGGGCAGACATGGGCGAGTGGGCACTATCTCACGCGTGTGGGGCGCATGTCCCGATACGCCAGGGCTTGCATGCAGGGAGGGGATGTGGATGCAGTATAATGTTAATCCAATTCTAGGATTAACAAGAGCTGTCGCCATTATCTTACATCAAGGAGTCATGGTAGATACACCAAAGGGTCATACATTCAAGATATGAAGCAATAGTGTCCAAAGCTACAACTTGGACGGGCGCCCGTAATGGTGTGACGGAGTATTTATGGCAATTCCCGCTTCAAGAGCGTGTGGTAGCAAGTTAGGATGAAGTCCTAAGTGATTTACTTCATGGATATATTATGAGAGTAGTCATTGTAATAGCATTAGGCCTCTTATGAGCCTAAAGTGCCCGGTCGGCCATAGTTTAAGTAAGTGTGAGCACTTATGGCCATATATATAAGTGAATTTCTCTCATAATACAACATACTCTCACATTGTGCAATTGAGTCTTGCTCTTGCTAATCTCTCTCCCTAATGCATGCTAGTGAGTGTGTGTGAGTGAAGTGAGGTGAGTGAAGTGTGCGTGAGTGAAGTGAGGTGAGAGGAGGGACGAGGACCCATAGTGCAACGCGGCGGTGTGACAACGCTCGCGGGAGACGCGGTGTAATTGCTTCTCAACAAGGAGTTGTAGAGCTTGGAGACCTCAAGGGTTACGAGTTCAACCATTGGAAAGATCCTCACAACAGTTGCGGTTCGCCAGGTAATCTCTTTGTGGATGTGTTTTAAGGAGGATTAGGGTGAGCCATAACATATAGACTGGGGAATATGTGGGGGGCTGGGGGGACTAGGGGGTGGAGTGTTCTGAGGACATGAAACGGCTACGTGATCAAGAAGATGAGGAGAGGGAGCGTAAGACAGTTCTATCGGATTGGGTAACGGGGAGGCCCAATGCACAGTCTCAGTGGCCTCAGACAAGAGGTAGGAAGGTATGTTTGAAAGTCTCTCATGACCTTGTTAGGAGTCAAGTTGGCCTCTTCTCCTTGTGTAGTGTGATCGTTTTCTACTCTAGTAAGCCTCCCTCTAAAGCTAATATTGGTAAACGGTTGCAAAACGACATCTTTCACGATAGGGTGGTTTCTTAGGTCTTTTATTTAGGAAAAGGGTTCTTTAATATTCTGTTCACTAAAGGCCAAGCAGTTTTTAATCTTTTTGCTAAGGCACCTTTATTCATGGGTCATAGACTAGTGCATGCAATGCCTTTTTATCCTCTTTTTGATGTAAACAAAAGCCTAACAAAAGCTTGCCCCTGTTTGGGTGGAGATAGTGGGCTTGACCCCTTGGTTAAGGCTTGCATTGAGCGAGATAGCTAGCACTATTGGTCAAGTTTGGTATTTGTCTAAAGAGGATGTTGGAGGTCATCAAGCCAACACTGTATGTATTTCTTGGAATACCATGGTAGAAACCCCCAAGACCCTAGAGGTTAACTTAGGAGAGCTCGATAAGCTGGAGCTAAACTTGAAATTTGGGCCATTTTTCGGGTGCTTGTTTTAGATGTGGTGGCTTTGGGCACATAGCAAAAAATTGTGCGGGGGGACATAGGTAAAACCAGACAGTGAAGTAAAGGTGATGAGAGAGACTAGTGGAGATAATAGGGCTAAGGAAATGGAGACATACACTGACAGAGATGAAGAAGGAAAAGGGAAGGAGACCTTATTCAATGAAGGGGAATCTCTGGTGAGGGATTTTGGAAAAAAGTTAAAGGGAAAACTAGTTTGAGGCAGGCTAAAGAAGAGGCTAGGAAAGCTCCCAATAAAGGGGTTGTTAGGGAAATTCAAGGGAATAAGCCTCCAAGTAATTTAAGTCCTTTGTTGTACTCAAATCCTTTTAGTCCCTTAGGTGATGAGGATAGTGGGACCTCTTTTGTTCAAAAATTAACTGGCAGGTGGAGGAAGCCTGGAAAGAGATACAAAAAGATGGGGATCAAGGAGTGAGGAGGACGTGGACATGGTGCCAGAAATTGTTTTAGCATGAGTAAGTCATTAAAGGTTAATGGATGTACATGGAATGTTGAAAGAATCAAAGATTTTTAAAAAAACTATGCTTTTTGGGGGCTAGTTAAGGAGTGGGGACTCTCTATTTTGGCTATACAGGAACATAACTTGTTTGGTCTTAAAACTATTAGAAAAGATAGATATAAAGATTGAACTGTCTATATGGAGGAGTGAATGGGGGAAAGAGTGTGGGTGAACATTTATGGGGCCCATAATCATAAAGTTAGAAGTGGGATGTGGGAGTGGATTGCTAATTTGAATATCCAGGGGCAATGTATTTTCTTGGGGGATTTTAACATGGTTGAGAGGCAGAGGAATAGGTGTGGGTGGAGCGCTGTCTTGATGGGTCAAGAAAAGATGAGGTGGGAGGAATTAATAGGGAGAATGGGCTTAATGGATGGGTGGGACATGGGTGATTGGGGCTCTGATCTTGGACATACCTATTTTAGCCTACAATATTTTGGATCATCATCCAGAATAGACAGAGTCTTTTTTAAAACAAGCTTTATGGGTTCCTCACACTCTCAAGATGACATCAGACTCTAGCATTGCTTTGTCTGATCATATGTCTCTGAAATGGGGTTGGCATATAATTGGTTGGGAAGAGGCTGAATGAAATAAGTTCCCCCACAGGGAAACTAAGAGTAAACAACCTACTTCTCAAGGATGAGCTGTTTGTTAGACATACTGAGGAGGCAATAGAGAGACTTAAAATGACAAGAACCTCCCAAGCCTCATGTAGACATTTTGCTAATGAGATGCAGGGCATAATTAGGGGGGTAGGGAAATTGAGAGATGAGGAAAAAAGACAGGAAAGGAAGAGATGGAATGAACTTCTCGAGATCCTATAGAAAAAGAGACAAATAGGGAAACTCACAAATGAGGAAGATGCTTGGTATTCTAAGTGTTAAGCAGGCTTGCAGAGAGAGGATGAAAAATGTATCAGTAGAGATGATAGCAGATATAAATGGAAAACCATAATAGAAGGAAACCTGATAGGTATCTTTTCAAAATGGCTAAGGAGAAAAACTACAAAGAAGTAATGGGAAGGGTATTGGATGAAAATGGGCAAGATCTAGAGGGAATTAGCTTGATTGCTAAAAAATGGGTGGAATTCTTGGGCTCCACTCTCAGTCTGAAAGAAGTCTGCTTAGGCAGAAGACTCCAAGGTGAGAGAAAACTATTAGGACTAGTGAACAATAGAGTGGATCCTGATAAGGCCAAGTGGCTTGAGAGATATTGAACCTGAAGAATGCTGGGTTGCCCTTCAAAAGCTGGGGAGAGTAGAATTCTTCATTGCTTTTTAGCCATCATTAAAGTATTTAGTGTCGAAAATTTGCAAAGAGGCCTTCATATCAGGCAGTTTGGATAAGGATTTGAAGGTGAAACTCATTCCTAAACAAGCAGTCTGTGTGACAGGCTCAATCACTGTAGACCCATTACCTTGTTGACTGTTATATATAAAATCCTGGCCAAAATTATTGATATAAGGATTATTGATAAAATCCTAAACAAGCAGCCTATGTGACAGGCTTAATCATTGTAGACCCATTACCTTGTTGACTGTTATATATAAAATCTTGGCCAAAATTATTGATATAAGGATTACCTCTGTCCTCCAAGAAGCCATCTCCAAGAGACAATATTGCTTCGTAAAAGGTAGGTCAATCTATTGCTTCGTAAAAGGTAGGTCAATCTATGACTATTTTTTGCTGCTATGCTGGGGAGAGATCTAGCCTTGAGAACACATCAGAAGTGCATATGGTGTAAAACTGGACAGAGGGGCAATAAAGGACTTTTATAAGGAATTAAGAAAAAGTGAGAAAAACATAACTTACTGCAATAAAATTTGGAGGGTAAGCTAGAGTTCCAAAGCTGGAGAAAGAGATGGAAAGCAATATGGGAGATAAATATTCCCACAAAATCCCAAGTATTTCTTTGGAGAGTATGTGCTTTACCCATTGGGATTAAGCTGTTTCAGAGAAACTTTACCAGCGGTTACCGTTCTAGGTGCAAGACTGCCTTTGAGGATGGGAAACATGTCTTTTGGGACTGCCCTGCTATCAGAGGTACTTGGACTAGAATTGGGAAATGGGTCTGCTATAATACATGAATACAAGGCCAATGGGGGGAGTGGATTTTAGGGAGATGGTCAACTAATGATGGACATGTTGACTTAATCTTCAATATAACCAGGTTCTACTGTCTTTGTTGGGAGCTATGGAATACCAGGAACTGTATAGTTTTTCAAAAAGTAATCGATACAGGGATAGGTGTGATAGAGTTGATACATAAATGTATATACGTGTGTTGGTCAATTTACTATGTGAATAAGCTGAATAAGGAAGAGATGATGCAGATGATTCAGGCTTTGCAAACAACCATCATTTGATTCCTATTCCTACTAGGGAGACTTTCATACATATTGGGCTAAGCCTAACATGTTTTTCTCTATGTTTTCAAGAAATTACAGAGCTAAACTTGAAGTCAAAGCCAGTAAAGTTTGGACCAAAGACCAGAAGATGGTACTGCAAAGTGAAACAAATTGATTACACTTATGTGGCCTTTATAGAGAATCCGGTTGGAACCAGACCAGTAGTTAAAATCTGGACTAAGAAGGGTGAAGTTCTGGAAAAACAGTCTCCTAAAGGTTGTATTCAGTTAGGTTATCAGATTTCATAGGGACAATCTTCTTTTGCATTAGAAGATAACAGATGGTCTTTGGTGTGCGATTTGTTGAACATGGAATGATAATAAATAAATATATATCTATCGGTTAAAAAAAAAATCTTTCGGTTAAAAATATATAAATATAAACATATAATGATACGTATGGATGTATTGAAGCTCTTTCATCACCGTGGAGGGAGGTTTGCTGATTCTCGGATGATCGTAAAGACAAGCCTATGGACAGTCGGAATAACTCGTCGGCGTCTCGGGCCAGGGTAAGCTCCAATTCTTCATCTTATTCTGCCGATCGAGGTGCCGTGGCAGACTACAGGGACTATGAGCGCGATCACGCGCGAGATTCCCACCACAGCAAAGAAAGGGAGAGGCTCAGAGAAGGGGATAGATACCGCGACAGAGAAAAAAGCAGGGATAGCAGAGACAAGCCTTCGCAAGTTCTTCCTGCCGGTGCAGAGCCTAAAGCAGCCCCTTCTAGGGTTTCTGACAAAACTAGAGTTTCTGACAAAGCTAGGGCTTCTGATGCATTTGGGGTTTCTGCCTCCAGTGATGACAGTGCAAGCTCTCTCTCTGGGCAGGACGATCACAGCTTTGAAGGGACCGATACAGAGAGGGAGCCTGGAGAGCTTTCAAGTGGCAGCATGCCTGAAGATGCTGCTACTGTCATAGAAGGAGCTATGGCAGGAAAGAGCTCTAGAACATCGTCCAAGCTTGTGCTGCAGTATCATGCAGTAGCTGCGGCGACAGATGCTGAAGATGGCCATGGTGGTAGCTCCAGCCCAGTACTAAAAAAGAGAAAATTCACCCCCATTGTGTGGGACCTTGATGATAGACACCCTCTCAAAGGGTCTGGTGTTGTGGTTGGCCCTTCTTCTACAGCAGCGCCGTCCTTGAAGACCAGCCCTGCCAAAAAGTCGCAGTCACGCCCACCACCAGGTGCAGCGGTAACCTCACCCTCATTGCCTCCTCCACCCTCAGGTTTAACCCCCTCCCCACCTCTACCGCCTCCACCACCATTACCTTTTCCTCCCAAGCAACAAACTCCACATCATCGAACTCCTCCAACAAACGTCACCCGTGAGACCCCCCCCAAAAGCTCATCTCGGCCAAGTGTTACCCCTCCTAGTGCTGTGCCCCATGCCTCGGTTGCAAGGGCTCTTGCTTTGCCCGGTTCAAAGCCAGTGTCGGTGGGGTCAAGTGGCTCAAGGAAATCGACATCACGAGGGTCTTACACACCCTCTCCACCTTCGCCTGAGCACCCCCAATTTTCACCCTTCGGCGCAGATAGCAACATGGAGAGAGCTCAACGGGATGCATATTTCCGTAATGTCTCCAGCAGGTCTTCGGATGAATCAGAGCAGGGACAACTTTCGGGTAGCCCCATGCAAGATGATGATGCAGACAGGGCCCCTCGCATCAATATTGCAGCTTCTCGCTGGGCGGAGGAAAGTACATCTCCTAGCGAGGGAAAGGTGCCATTTGTTACCGGAAAAGCAAAGATTCAGCAATCTATGAGTACAGAAAGTGATGAGGGGGGGCGCGTATCACCAGATGAGGAGGGAGGCAGAGATGGTAGTGCACACAGTATGTCACCTGAGCCTGGAGAGTACATCAAGGACAAGTCTGAAATCATTTCAGGAGCAGCCAGTGAAAGCAATGCAGTGAAAGATTATGACGATCGTGTGGGAGACCAGTATGAGAGGGACTTGAATGACAGGGAGCTTATGGATCTTGATGAAGATGCAGATCATGACAGTGAGGAAGAACATCCTGAAGTGGAGTCTGAGGAGGAAGAACAACTGCCAGCACCAACAGCTCCACCACTACGCACAATAAACATGCTGCAAGGCTGTAGAAGTGTGGACGAGTTTGAGAGGTTAAACAAGATAGATGAAGGTACCTATGGTGTGGTTTATAGAGCCAGGAACAAGAAATCAGGAGAAATAGTTGCACTGAAGAAAGTCAAGATGGAGAAAGAGAGGGAAGGATTTCCGATGACTTCTTTGAGAGAAATTAATGTTTTGCTTTCGATTCATCACCCTTCTATTGTAGACGTGAAAGAGGTAGTTGTAGGCAGTAATCTGGACAGCATTTTTATGGTCATGGAGTACATGGAGCATGATCTAAAGGGGCTTATGGAAACCATTAAGCAGCCATTTAGTCAGAGCGAGGTGAAATGTCTGATGCTTCAGCTCTTTGAAGGAGTCAAGCACTTGCATGACAATTGGGTTTTGCACAGGTTAGTCTCTCTCTCTCTCTCTCTCTGAGTACCTTACTTTTCCTCATAGTTGTTGTTTCAGTTTCAGTTAGTTGTTTAGTTGTTTTAGCTTTTCTTACACAGACATTGTATCAGATCCACCAATTGTTGTAACCTTTTTGGTCTCATAGGTCATTTTGGCCTTTTGAAGACGTTAATATATCATTTCATTTCATTTCTCTCTCTCTCTCTCTCTCTCTCTCTCTCTCTCTCTCTCTCTCTCACGCACGCACGCACGCGCACGACCATTATAAAACAGAAGCTTCATATTTGTGACTCCTGGCTGTGGATGCTCCTGTTCTGTAGCCTGCTCCAATAATCTGCACATAAATCTTCAAGAGAACGCATAGAGATGGTCAACTTGTCACCTCCCAACCATAGGTGCTTTCCAGGACGTTAGGGGTTAAGAACCAAGCACATAGCATCTCCTAGATAAGAACTATGAGTTCCATATCACACAACCCCCACCCAATCCAAGCTGTTGTAAGGAAGACCTTGTAAGAGGGCATTGACCAAGCAAGAAGCTCTCAGTGACTCCCAATCCTCTCCTCATGTTTATAGTCTAAGGTCTAAAGTCATTCTTGTTATAATCTGCCCTTAATTTCCCACAAAATGAGGTGGGCCATTCTGTAAGTATGCAGGAGATGCGTGTACCAAGATTAATTGCACTTACTTAAACAACAAAACATCATGGATCCTTTCACATACTCATGGAGCATAAAATACGTTTGCATCAGTTTGCTTTAAAGCACAATTGACACTGCAATAGGGACTAGAAGATGGGCTGGTCCTCCCCCCCCCCCCCCCCCCCTCCTTAAGTTGGCATTCTCATTACCAAAAAGGAGTACATTACATCAAGCATCATTAGAAGACAGCCCAAGGCCCAACCTTGTCAAACTACCAATTCTTTACAATTGGAGGTGCAAACAATAGCAACCAAAAGTCTTCAATTAGATTGGCACTTTCAGCCCTTCATCATCGTGAGAGCACCCTGGGATTCCATCTCCAAGTGATCACACATGAATCAGTCAACCTAGAAAGCTCAACCAATCTCTTCTTTCACTCACCATCTTGCTCCAGGCAAAGACTCAAGTGAGGCTTCATGCAATTGCTTTGATTGATAGTAAACAACTTGCACCAAAGTACGTCAAGATACATCCACTTTCCATCAGCTCTCATGGTTGAATTTTGCTATAGTTTTGCTTCTTTGGAGTACATGTGAAGTATAAAAGTAATTGTAAGTGTAAGGTTACGACTATCACCACTTTTACTAATGCAAACAAGAGCTGTTGCAAAATTTGCAGGTCTGAAATTAGGGTTTCCAAGCCCTAATTCTTGGATGACAGCATGTTATCATGCTCCTTTGCTTGGTAGCTTCGTGGGGAAATGGAAAACTTGCAAATAGGAGTGAATTTACAGCCCATGCTGTTTTCAGAAATTACAGCACATAGTAGACTTATTGGAAGAGTTATAATGAGTAAGTAAGAGAGAGAAGGGTTTAGAGTAATTTGGAGAACCAGGTAGCAAGGAAGATAAAATATGACCAGCTCTTCTTCTTCTCTCATAACATCAGAAAACACTTAGTTTTTAGTTCTCTAATGCATGAAGAAAAAGGCGCCATCTTTCTGGTAGAGAGAGGAGAGAGAAACATGACAAGTGGCAATATGGGGTGATCTGGTGTTGGGGGCACTGGCATGTGTGTCCTAAGGTGTCCCCGTGACTCATAGAGTCAGTTCATGTGGAGGAGGTTAAGATAAAAATCCTTGTGTGTTTGTCCGCCTGGGAGGGTGGACATTTAGGGTTCCCGTGCGGGACACTTCGTCCGCTTGGACCAAATTTCGCGCGGTCAAGAAAATGAAAGTAATATGAATTTGCTATGTTTTTTACAAAAGGTAAGTTTTTAAATTTAAAGCTTACCACTTGCAAAACCCATCAAATGTCCCGTTAGGCAAACCAAAACTCGTCCATCAAGGCATCCCCATCACTTGGACTTCGTAGGCTTTTAAACCAAGCATTGGCCACCCAACAAAAAAAAGTCATACAAATAAAAAGAAAGCCACAAGTACATATGCTTTCAATTTGAGCTCATGATTGCAAAGAAGCCCCATCTACCAATGATACTTGTACGTATGCCCTGCCATGTAAATGGGATCCCTAGGATCCATCCAAAAACATGACAACAAAATGCCTGGTACGGCATGTGAGGGCAAAAGGACGAAAGAACCGGATGTGCGAGAGATGAGAGCAAATCAACACAGCATGAAATGGATGAATGAGTGTATGTATGATAGTTAATGAAATCCACTACAAGAGGCCCTCTGATGTGAGGAGATTTGAGTAGTAGACCGTTGAAAAAGCAAAGACGAGGTTTGAGCTGAAGCACACGGTCGGTGACGAAGGCTCGCGTCGATGTGAGGTGAAGGCACTCTGAGAGGTGGTCGGTGTCGAAGGCTCATGTCGGTGGATGCAAAGGCACTCTGAGGTGGTAGATGTTTGTGTTGGGAAGCGGAAGGTGTAGTGGTGCAGGCTCTGGTGACAAGGGTGGTGCGGTACCTGAGGGGTGCCGGCTCTAGTGACAAGGGTGCTGTGGTATCTGAGGGGTGTAGGCTCTGGTGACAAGGGTGTTGTAGTACTTGGAGGGGTGCAGGGATGGATGTCGAAGGCACGCATCGATGTGAGGTGATGGCTCTCCGAAGGTGAGGTGATGTAGACAAATGCAAACCTACAGATGAGTAGCTTGCAGGAGAAACACAGATTTGAGGAGCAGAGAGGGCTACTGTCCCGATGTCGTCAGGTGATGATGTGCAGAGAGGGCTGCTGTCCCGATGTCAAGTGATGATGAGTAGAGAGGGTTGCTGTCCTGATGTCGAATGAGCAGAGAATGGGTTGCTGTCCGGAGGTGTGATGAGCAGAGGGCTACTGTCCTGATGTAGATGAGATCTGCTGCTTAGGTATCAAGGGTTGAGCGTTGCAGATATCAGATCAGGGAGTGTTGCTGCTGTAGAGGGTAGAGGTGACATCACAGAGGTATGGACAGAAACGCAGGCGGTAGCTGTGTGAAGAGGAAGGACCCGACGTTAGTTGCAGATAAACGATGAGGTCCAGGCTGCTGCAGAGGAAGGCCGGCCACAACAGATGGTGGTTTGTTGTTTAATGATGTGTTCTTTATGCTGATGGAGTGATGCATATATATATTGGGGTTGGGTTGCTGGTCGGCCTAGAGTAGGGGCTGTCGGTGGCCAGCAACACGAGACCAAAATCCCAAAAAAAATCCCTTTTTGGTCTGGGTGAAATATCATTTTGGCTTATTTTCACACACGACATGGACCATAGTGGCACCCGGTTTGCACACCGCCCAGGCAGTCCATTCGATACGTTCGGTTTGGTTCAGTATAGGCAGTTCGGTTTCGGCTCGGTCGAATCCAGATGACCGTTTTTTTTTTGTTTTTTGACCATTTTTCTCACTGTTTCTTGGGCATTTTGGGGATTGTTTTAGGCTTTAGCCTTTAGCCCTTTGCTTTGCTCGCATGATGCATGATGCATCCCATATAAAAGCCCCTCCCCCAACCTCATCCTCACAAGTGCTCATTGCTCAAGATCAATCCTCTCCCTCGAGCTCTCCTTCAAGGCTCAAGCCTTTCACCTCTCTAGGCTCTCTCAAGCATCTCCCTCTTCCTCAAGCCTCTCCCTCCCTTTCCCTTTCCTTCTCTTGGGACCCCTCTATCCTCTTTTACCATGAGAGAAAAGCATGAAGCCTTTACTTTGCATGCCATTACCCATGAGAAGAACGAGGGGAAGTCGGGGGCATGAAAGTGTTGGGGTAAAGGCGTTATGCCCACCCTTATAGTGTGTACAAGCCCATAAGTTATAGTACATAGTACACTTAGTACTTTTAATGTACTAAGTGCACTATGTGTACTAGTGCAATATACATGTGTGATAGGGGAGTCACACACTCATCTTGGTGAGTTGACTTATCCCCACAACTCTCTCTCTCTCTCCCTTGTTCTCTCTGTGTATGTCTCCCACATGAATGAACCTAACCCTAATTCTTATCTCTCCCACACAACTGGTATCAGAGCCATAGTCATTCCCTTCCTCTTGATAGCATCTTCGGCCAGCATAGAACATTGAAGCTAGACGGCTGGCTTTCAATCGTTGGGTGGCGAACTTTCAACTAGCTGGGCGTGAGCGAGTACCCGCAGGCGAACATGCATTTTGGTCGCAGGGGCTAAGCTGCTGCGCAAGGAGGTCAAGGCTCTTCAATCAGAACAGAGAGCGCTCTGCGACACCTCACGCACAAGTTTTGGTTGCTTCGCTGGTCCACAAGGCGGATAGGTTAAGGCGAGCTCGTAGCGCTACAAGGCGTCAATATAACAGGCCAGAGCGAAAGCGTTGACAGGCAACAGCCGATGGTGCGCTGAGCGTGGAGCGAACACAGGCAAAGGCAGGCATGTTCACGACTACGCGTGCAAGACCAACTGCTAGATACTACACAAATGCGAGGAATAGGCTTGAGGGCACGTGCGTAACACACAGAGAAATCCCTACTCCGACTTATTGACACACGGACGCCCTGCCTGAAACGGGCCAGCAGACAAGCTGTTGATGAGGCAAGCCCCTTCGTAAACCCTCAAACAGGCACAGACTGATCTCCATAGCCACCGCCCTTTCTGCAACAGCAAAAATCATCAACCCCTTTTCCTGCAACAACAAAATTCAGCCTGCAAATTGAAGAAAAATCAGAAATTACAAGGTATTTTCCTCATATTTTTTTTGGGATTTGCAATTGAGCAAGTACAATCAACAATTGAGTAGGTACAGGTGTCGAATTGCTTAATTTTGAGCAAAATTGGCAAAATTGGGTGACATTGGTTACATTCAGGATCAATTTGCAGGAAATTGGTCACAATCAAGATCAATTTGCAGGAAATTGGATGTCGAAATTTGGGGCTTTTGATGTAATTGTGCAATTAAGCACTCATACATGCTATATGATGTGAGAAATCGCACATTTGGGCAAAATTGCAGTGCAAATCAAAGGGCTTTTGTGCCGATTGGGTTGATTTGCATGCAGGCACTCGCAGTTGATGCTGTGGATAATGTGTTGATGCCTTACAAGCACTCAATGTGCCTGTAAATCAAAGGGCTTTCATTATTTGGATGTACATGTGGCCAGGGGGAAGCATCGTGAACACTGTGGATGCCTTCATGTGCGTCAATGTACCGTGTATGATCAGAAATTGATCTTAAATCAAGGGGCTTTTCAAGTTCGTATGCTTGTTGAGCTTGGCAAAGCAGCAGGCAAGACATTTATGCCTTGAATCCTCAAAAATCAGCTTGCAGTCAAGGGGCTTTTGCCCAATTTCTGTTCGGGACTGTTGTATGCAGTATTCGGGACTGTAAAAGTCTGATTTTCACTCATTTGGACAGCCAGGAGAGCATTTATTGCTACTGTACCTGCTGGTATAGATTTGGCACAGCTTTGTGCATGTTTTGGCATGGTTGTACACTGATTTGAGTAAGGAAAAGGTTCAATTTCAGCTGCTGTACTTGTCGGTACAGGTTTGGTACATCATTGGTGAGCACTAGATACTGCTGTACAGTACTTTGGAAGGGCAACAGAGCACATTTAAGGTGCTGTCCTAAATCTGCAGCAACCAGATTTTGGTGTTTTCATCACATACAGTGGGAGAAAAGTTGCATTCTTGCTTCCGCAGTGGGAGATAAAGCTTGGGAGAATAACTGTGAGCACTTTGTGTGCTTTTGGTGCAGTGTTTGCACATTTTGCAGGGAGTCAGGCATTGACAGGTTGCATATAGCTATGGCAACCACAGGTGAGAGCTCTTCATTGCTTCACATCAAGAAGCTTGAAGGCTCCCATAACTGTGATATTTGGCAAACCCAGTGCTATAATGTGTTGCTCCAGAAGAAGCAGCACAAGCCTATCAAAGAAAGGGGTGTAATGCCCGCTTCTCTTACTGCTGAAGAGTGGGAAGATATGGATGAGCTGGCAAGATCTACTATCATGTTGTCTGTGTCAGACTCTTTACTTTTCAGCATTCGTGAAGAGAAGACAGCTTGGGGAATGTGGCAGAGATTGCAGGACTTGTATGCCCAACAAAGTGCCTCAAGCAAAGTGTATTGGTTGAAGAAACTCATAGGTCTTCAGATGAAGGAAGGGGCGTCTATGACAGCCCATCTAAATGAGTTTAATGGTATTGTCAGCCAGGTTATAAATCAAAAGCTGGCAATGGACGATGAGTTCAAAGCCACTTTTCTGTTATGCACTTTGCCAGAGAGTTGGGACACATTCAGGACAGCCACTAGCAATTCGCATGCTATGCTGTCATATGCAGATGTTGAGGGTGCTCTTCTTCAAGAAGAGATGAACAGGAAAAACAACTCTGTTGGAAAGTCCAATGCAATGAATGCACGTGGGAGATCCCAGCAAAGGGGAAAAAGCCAAGAACGGGGAAGGAGCAAGTCCCGCTCCAAAAAGGACTTGGAATGCCATTATTGTGGCAAGAAGGGACACATTAAAAAGCAATGCTACAAATGGAAAAATGATCAAAAGGAAAAGGGAAAAGGCAAAGACAAAGAGAAAGATGAAGCCAAAGATGTAAAGCCAAAGGGCAAAAGTGGAGTCAAGATTGAAGAAATCAATGTGTCACATGCAGGTGGCAGTGAGGATGAGGTCCTATTTACGTCTTCACTTGATGCCCATTCACTTCTTACAGGTGGTCATGGTATGCACTCATGGATCATTGATTTAGGTGCCTCCTTTCATGTCACAGGTTGCAGAGACTTGTTTGTCAGGTATACTGCTGGCAATGAAGGAGTGGTTTATTTGGGTGATAACCATGCATGCAAGATTCTTGGCAGAGGTGATGTGAGGCTTGTGTTTTCAGATGGCTCACAGCTTATGCTCCATGATGTCAGGCATGTGCCTGAGATCAAGAAAAATCTGCTTTCTACTGGACAGCTTGATGATGCTGATTATGTTACCACATTTGGTCGTGGAAAGTGGAAGATTAGTAAGGGCTCACTGGTTGTTGCCAGAGGCTCTAAGGTGGACACTCTTTACTTCATGCATGTAGGTGTTTGTCACCATGCTAATGTAAATGCAACCGAGCTGCCGGAAATTTCTATGTGGCATAGCCGGTTGGGACACATGAGTGTCAAGGGAATGGAGCAATTGTCTCGTTTGGGTTACTTGCCTTCTCTAAAGTTTTCACGTTTTCAGTTTTGTGAGCATTGTATATATGGCAGGCAACTCCAGTGCCCCCACAAGAAAGCTCTTGGACAGAAAGATGCTCAGTTAGAGCTTGTGCATACAGATGTATGTGAGATGCCTCAGCTTTCTTTGGGAGGGGCAAAATATTTTGTGTCTTTTATTGATGATGCCACACGCAAGGTGTGGGTTTATCCTCTTCGTTTGAAGAGTGATACATTCTCAGTGTTTCAGAAGTTTGTTGCTCTTGTTGAGAATCAAACTGGCAAAACACTGAAGGCTTTGCGTTCCGACAATGGTGGAGAGTATATGTCCAAACAGTTTCAGGACTTTTGTGATGCTAAAGGCATCAAGAGGGAGCTCTCTACTCCTTATGATCCTCCACAAAACGGGACAGTAGAGAGGATGAAGAGGACCATTCAGGAGAAGGTCCGTTCTATGTTGTCACATTTTGCGTTACCTCATGGTTTTTGGGCTGAAGCTGTTATGACAGCCGTTCACCTTATAAACAGGTCACCTAACACGAGCCTTGGTGGGAAAGTGCCAGAGGAAGTATGGACAGGGAAGCCTCCGTCATACAAGCACTTGAGAGTGTTTGGTTGCGTTGCGTACGTGCACATACGCAGGGAAATGCGCACCAAACTTGATCCTAAGTCTCACAAATGCATATTCCTAGGATATGGTGACAGAGGTGAAATGGGGTATAGACTTTGGGATCCCGTGAATAGAAAGATTATACGCAGCAATGATGTCATTTTTGATGAAACATGCATGTATAAGGAGCCTGCAAGGCAACAGGAGCCTGGCAGAGTCATCTTTGATGATGATGGACATCATGGACAACAACCAAGGGCCAGCCCTTAAATGGTGCTGAAAATGGTCCAAATGGACAGCCAGAGATGGCAGAAGATATCCCTATGGATATGCCATAGTTAGAGGAGATACCGGGCATGATTTTTCAGCCTTATGGCATGGAACAGGAGCCACCAATGGGTGATATGCAGGCTGGACAACCACCTGCAAATGATGATCATTGGGTACGGAGGTCCACTAGACCCTCCAGAGCCCCTGACAGGTTTGTTTCAGGGGTTGACTACTCGATGCTTACTGACTGTGGGGAGCCCTCATGTTATAAGGAGGCTTTACAAAGGGCAGACAAGGCTCTTTGGGAGCGTGCCATGAAGTCAGAGATGGATTCTCTGCACAAAAATGAAACATGGAAGTTGGTGCATTTGCCTGCAGGCAAGAAGGTTTTGCCATGCAAGTGGGTTTACAGGCTCAAAGTTGCACCAGATGCAAAGCCAAGATACAAAGCCAGGTTAGTGGCTAAGGGCTTCAAGCAGGAATATGGTGTGGACTTTGAGGAGATCTTCTCTCCAGTGGTCAAAATGACCACACTTAGAGCTGTGTTAGCTTTGGTTGCACATGATGATCTGGACTTGATTCAGATGGATGTGAAGACTGCTTTTCTTCACGGTGATCTCCATGAGGAGATATATATGCAACAGCCAGAGGGTTATGCAGTAAGTGGAAAGGAGAAGCTTGTATGCAAGTTGAAAAAGAGTCTTTATGGGCTCAAACAGGCACCAAGGGAATGGTATCATAAATTTGATACATTCATGAAATCCCAGAAATTCAGGAGAAGTGACATAGATCACTGCTTGTACACCAAGAAAGCTTTGGATGGCAGTCTATTGATCCTCATCTTGTATGTTGATGATATGTTGATTGCTGGGAAATCTCGTAAAGAGATGGATGCCACTTCGGGACAGAAATCAGCATGTGTTGTATTTGTCTCAGAAGGAATACATTGGCAAAGTTTTGCAGAGGTTCAATATGGACGGGGGAAGAAGACTAGTACTCCTTTGCCTCCATATGTGAAACTCAGTGCTATGGACAGCCCACAGTCAGATAGAGACAGGGCTGATATGGCCAAGATTCCGTATGCTTCAGCTTGTGGCAGTCTCATGTATGCCATGGTTGCTACTAGGCCGGACATTGCATTTGCAGTGGGAGTGGTTTCTAGATACATGGCCAACCCTGGCAAGAAGCATTGGGAAGCAGTGAAAGGTGTCATGAGATACCTGAAGGGCACACAGGATATGTGCATATGTTTTGGCAAACAGGATGCATTAGTGCATGGTTACACGGATTCGGATTATGCCGGTTATCCAGATAACCGGAAGTCTACTACCGGTTATGTATTTACATTCACAGGAGGTGCTGTGTCATGGATATCCAGGATGCAGAAGTGCACAGCCTTATCTACTACAAAGGCCGAGTATATTGCAGCCACAGAGGCTTGCAAGGAGGCATTATGGCTATCTCAGTTAGTGGTTGATTTGGGTTATACCGGGGATATTCCATTGTTGCATTGTGGCAGTCAGAGTGCCATTCAGTTGGCAAAGAACCCTGTCTTTCATGCAAAGACGAAGCATGTGGATGTGAAGTATCACTTCATCAGAGAGGTGATAGAGAACAAGCAAATTCATCTTGTTAAGATTCATACGGATGACAACCCGGCTGATCTGTTGACAAAGAGTTTGCCTCCGGAGCGGTTTGCTCATTGCAGACACTTGATGGGCATTGGATGAGGCCAGTTTCAGCCTTGATATGGCCTTGTATATTATCATGTACATGCTGATTTTTCTTTTCCTTTACTTAAGGGCACTTTGCCTTTAAGTGGGAGGTTGTTGGGGTAAAGGCGTTATGCCCACCCTTATAGTGTGTACAAGCCCATAAGTTATAGTACATAGTACACTTAGTACTTTTAATGTACTAAGTGCACTATGTGTACTAGTGCAATATACATGTGTGATAGGGGAGTCACACACTCATCTTGGTGAGTTGACTTATCCCCACAACTCTCTCTCTCTCTCCCTTGTTCTCTCTGTGTATGTCTCCCACATGAATGAACCTAACCCTAATTCTTATCTCTCCCACACACTTGCAAGTATTGTGTCAAGGTCTACATTAGTAGTGCCACTAGGCTTCTTGCACATCTCTCCAAGATGGGTGGGCAAATTGCACCTTGCAAGATGGTCCCTCAAGACATTGCCGATGGCATTGTGAAGAAGTACTCCTTGCTTGGCAAAGTAAGTGATAGTGGAAGAGCAGCCCCCCCCCCCCCTCTCCCCCCCCCCCCCCCCCCCCCCCCCCCCGCGCCGTTGCCGCCGCACAAGACGAAGTCATCCCGCCGGCAAAGCATACATCCTCCTCATCCTTCTCTGCATCCTTCTCCCCCTTGACCAACTCCAACTCCTCATCAAAGAGACCAAGTGAGTTTGATGTTCCACACAAGAGGCAAGCCACACTCTTGGAGCAACATTGGAGTGAATGTGAGCTCTCTCTCTTGGGTCCGAGCAAAGCAACAAGAGGCATTGCACGCACGGTCATTGAGTGCAATCTCGCATTTCGTGTCCTTAAAATTCCTTAAGGATGGTAGGACCATGCCATGGTCCTTGGCATGGTATCACTTACAACGACATGCGCATGAAGCCACTTGATGAAGAAAAGGAGAGAATCAACAAGACCTTCGAGCCCATTTGAGTGGGATGGGTGAAGTATGGGTGTTCCATTCTCTCTGACAGATGGACCGATAGAAAGAAGAGGGGCATCCTCAACATTCTAGTGTCTTGCCCTCTTGGCACTTACTTCTTGCGGGCGGTGGGTGCCGGAAGGGTAGGGAAGAAAACCTCAGGCGATTTCATCTATCGCCACATTCGACAAGCCATAATCGAGGTGGGATACAATTTTGAGTTTGAAGCTTTAGCCTTTGTCTTTTACTCAAGTTTCAACTTAAAATTATCATTTATTTTCCATATTCTCATTCAAATTTCATGCATCCATCATCCTTGTAGGTTGGCCCCTGAAAATGTGGTTCAAGTGATTACAGACAGTGCGTCCAATTGCCACAAGATGGGCCGCTTGCTTGAGGCGTAGTTCAAGTCCATAGCATGGACTCCTTGTGTCTCTCATTGCCTTGACTTGCTTATGGAGGACATAGGCCATAGTCACAAGGGACGGGGGACGGGGACGGGGACGGGACGGGGGACGGCCATAAGTAGGGAACGGGGACGGGGGAGGGAACGACGCTCAAAAAATACTTTTTTTAAAAAATTTTTCTACTCTGCACTTATTCTACTTTGGAAGTACATCAAAATGAGCACAAATTTACACTAAAATGGTAAGATTTTGAGTCATATTAATAATTAAGTAGATACAAAATGAGTCATGACTCAAGAGTTAGGACTCAGGAGTCAGGACTAAGCCTTAAGGAGGCAAAATACAAGGACGGACTCAAATGAGTCAATGACAAAAAAGTGCTGAAGACTAGAGGCTAGAGGCTAGAGCTAAGTAGTAAGGCCCATGAATCATGATCCATGAATGATCATCCACGTGAAGTGCTCACCTCATGGTCATGGGTAGCTTGTGCGGCTGCCAAAGAAGCATCAAGCTCATCCTCAGTCTCATCCTCACTGGCATGCTGCTCCTCCACCTCATCTTCCCGTTGCTCTTCTTGTTGACTCATCTCCCACTCGGTGAAGGAATCTGCCTTCTTGGTCACGCTCTTGCAAAGCATTTGCAAGTTCGCGCTGACGAAGACAAGGTCATTGGCACGCTCTATCCCGAGTCGGTTCCTCTTCCTAGAGGCAATGTGGCTGTAGGTACTCCAAAGTTGCTCCAAGCAAGAGGAGCTGACGGCCTGGCTAAGTATGCGGATGGCAAGCTGCTGCAGCTCCGGTCCATCTGAACCAAAGTCCTCCCACCATAGAGCAGCACCAACTTTGGAGCGGTCAACCTGTGCATCATGACAGCCATAGGAGCCATGAAATGACCTGTACATCGAAAGCTGGTCCCTGATCTTGCGCCTAACCGATGCATCAGGCACAAGACGATCCAAGATGATCCTCCATCGAGCGCTCACCTCCCGGTCGCTCTCCTGCTTGTTGCCTTGGAATTCTGGGTCCACCACATAAGCTGCTGCATGCAATGGAGAGTAGTAGGAATTCCACCTTCCTAGACACAAGGCATGGATCTCCTCGTATCTGTCTTCGTCAGGCACGAAGTCTTTCAACTTCTCTATCATGCGATCCATGGCCTCGTAGACCTTGCCTATGCATGGTTGCATAGCGTCTACAATCCTCAACAGGTGGACTATGGGCCTCACCATAGCATCTGTGGTCTTCACACGCTCCCACCGAGAGGCGTCATCCGCCCGGAGCCTACACTCTTGGCCAGTGTTTGTATGGGACTCTTGCATGGCGACAAACTCGTCGCTAAGGAAAAGCCCCCTCAAAGCACCACTACAATCCTTCAACCGGCCCAACATGAGAAAGTTGTAGGCAAACCGGGTGTCGGAATATTTGAGGAGAGAGAGACAGGATCTCTTGTTGAACTCATGCCGAAGTCTTTGGTGGTTGAGGACAAAGGAGACCATGGTGTTGGCCTCCTCAATGAGCGGGCTGATCCATGGTAATGCCCCGATGTCCTTGAGGAGGTTGTTTAGGCAATGAGCCATACAAAAGGACACCGTGACATGTCCATACATACTTTGGAGAATAGCTCCCGCTGCCCTATTGGAAGGCTCCCCATCCGCAACAAAGCCCACTACATGCTCGGGGCCAACGATCTCCATGGTGGTAGCCCACTCCGCCGCAAGCACATCCGCGCTCTTCCCAGTGCCGGATGCATCATGAGATGAGATGAAGTACATCTCTCCACGGGAATATGCAACCATGCCGTGAATACTCCTCTTGCGGGTGTCACTCCATCCATCCACAATGAGGGAGACTCCGTTCCTCTCCCATTGCCGCTTTGTGTTGTCGGCCGCTGCTCTACAATGCGCTTCTTCTTGTCGAGCAATGTAGTGCGCAAGCTCTCGGATGAGGGGGGCGTATAGGTTGAGCCATACTCCCCAATCTTCTTAACCATCACCTTGAAGTATTCCGACTTATTCAAGAAAGTAATTTACTAATGAGAAGGGGACTAGGATGATGAAAACATGAATGATGAATTGGCAATGATCGATTGCACTTACCTAGCCACTTGAAAGGCAATGTGGTCGTGGAAGAAGAAGCGGGCCACCGCCATATCCACCTCCTCCTTCAACTTGGGGTTCCCATTCTCCCCAAGTGTAGATTGTCGCCGTGGGCCACGTAATGATTGAGAGGCCGTGGAGATGGAGGGTGCCGGTGTCGTGGATGGAGTAACATTTTGACTTGATGGCGAAGGTGATGGTGTGCATGATCCGGATCCACCACATGACTCCATGGTAGAGGCTTGAGTTCCTCTCCCCATCGTCGCGGGATCCACGGCCACTCGTGGTGTTCTTCTTGTCGCTTCGACCGCTTCGTAGACGCTAAGCTTGTCAAGAAGTTCCCGTCTCTTCTCGGGCGTGACATTCGTGCAAAACCTCACCTCATGCCCACTCTCATGCAAGAGGTGGGCTCGCACTTTGTCGGCGCCACCCGTTCGCCGGTACGGGCAAAGCTTGCATACCCATGGCCGAGAACCGCCTCCATGAACGGATGTGGTGTAGTTTACCTCCTCCCACCATGTCCATCCCGTTGTCCTTCTACGAGAAGCCCCGGCACGTGAGGAGGATGCCATGGTTGAAGATGGCTTGACTCTTGAGCCTTGAGGAATGAGAGAGAGAGAGAGAGAGAGAGAGAGCCTTGAGGAATGAGAGAGAGAGAGAGAGAGAGAGAGAGAGAGAGAGAGAGAGAGAGCCTAGAGGCTTGGAAGTTGGAAGACTCAAGACTCAAGAGGCTTGAGGGAGAGGTGAGAGCCTAGGCCCTAGAGCTTGGAACTTGGAAGTTGGAAGAGAGAAGATTCAAGAAGCTTGAGCCTTGAAAGCTTGAGCAATGAGCAATGAACTTGTGTGTGCTTGTAGCCTTGTAGAGGTGGGCTCTTATATAGATAGGCAAGAGAGAGAGGAAAGCCTCAAGGGCAAGAGAGAGAGAGAGGGCCAAGGCCCAACAGCCATAAACGGCTAGAAGAGCCCAGGCCCAACAGCCATAAACGGCTACGAAGGCAGGCAGGCGCAACGGCCAGAAACGGGCGCGGGCGCAACGACTCTCTGCCGTCCCTGCACAGGCCGTCCCTGACAGCCGTCCCCCGTTCCTGCGCTGTCCCGTGTGCTGTCCCCTGTTTGAAACGCCTGTCGGGGGACGTCCGTCCGTCCCCGTCCCTGCGCCGTCCCGTTTCGGCGTCCCAGCGTTCCTAGGCTCCGTCCCCACCGTCCCCTGTGACTATGACATAGGCAAGTTAGAGTGGGTGAAGACTGTGGTGATACAAGCCAATCATACTGTCACTTTTTTTAGTCAGTAGGTCAAGGCCCTCGCTATCTTTTGCCATCACAGTGACTTGGAGATGAAGTTGTTCTTTTGGATGCGCTTTCCCATATGTGGCTTCTTCTAGAGCGCCTTTATGATGTGATGCCTAAGCTCCAGGTAACAGTGGTTTCGACGGAGTGGCATAAATGGATAAAGTGTGATACCTTCGCCTATCGATGAGGCAAGAGCCATTCAACGGCTATGCTTAAGAGAGGAGTTCTGGTGCCAGGTCCGCGCCAGTCATTGTGATTACTCACTTATATAGGGCTTTACGCATGACGCATGACACAGACATGGAGGGGGCTACTATGGGGCTCCTTACTCACTATATGAGAGAGACCATCGTCGAGATTCATCGCACCACAGTCCTAGATGAGCTTGATCCAGAGTATATGCTAAGAAGGTAAATAAGAATAATTCAATAAACTAAAATAAAACGATGAATCTAAATACTTTTTCTTTTTTTCTCATATAATATATTCTTTCTTTATTTCAAAATTCAGTGATTCCCTTGAGGCTATTCCTCAATGCGATGCTATCTTGGCACTCGTGGAGAAGAGATGGAAGTGGATGAAGAGGCCTATCCATGGCCTTGCTACTTTGTTGCATTCTATCTACAAAGCACTCTCACTTTTCTCAATTTCAGCTAGGGATTCTTTCTTACCGAAAGCATTAACCGATGATGAGAATGAACAATTTCAGTTCTTACAGGAGCTCATCAACTATAATGATCAGAGGGGCCCCGCATACCTTCCACTTTGAATTTTGGCAACCATGTCACAATTCCTTTAGTCTGCATAGACTTCAATCTCTGCATAATGCGGTATGTTGGAGGAGGGATTCTATGGTGAAGCGTCTCTTTTGAGTCATTTGCTTACCAACCGCCTCACCTACAAAGAGTAGCTTTGAGGATTCTAGCACAGGTAACCACTAACCACTAAGTTACTAACTTGTTAAGAGATTCTAACTCTTAAGACTTAAGCTAAAAATTATAATTATGTGTAGATACTAGAATCCTAAACATTGTTTATTTTTATTGTGGATTAGGATTGCTCTTCAGGTGCATGTGAGAGGAACTGGAGTTCCTACTCACTTATACACACGAAGTTACGCAATCGGTTGAGCACGAGACAGCTAGAGCGGCTGGTCTATTGCCGCAGTAACTTGCGCATGGTGCATGCAATGCACGATATGGCTCAAGCTAACCAGGTATATTGTTATGTTAGACCTACATAACTCAATATTTTATTATTTACAATTGAAATATTTTGTAACTTGTGGATTTACTAATAAGCCTGGGAAGCCCAGGGCTCCTAATCAATTACAAAACTTGTAGATAAACGTCGGTGAATTCAAGTTGATGGTGGACACTCTTAAAAGTGTCCACAAGGAGCGTAATACAAAGGAGGAGGCCATATATGTGGAGCTCTACAAAGAGCTAGAGGAGATTGATAGATGAGTCTCTTGCACTCGTCGAGCTAGAGGTCGAGTACAAGTTCGGCTCATTCTTACTTTTGGCTCCTGAGGCTTTGATCGCCCGGCTGCTATCTATGTTAGACATGGCTCCACGAGTCGGAGCTCTACCCCCGCAGCGGTTAGAGTTGAGGATGCTTCCACTGCCTAGTCTTCTTCGGCAGTTCATGAGGATATCAGGGAGCCCGAATATGATGATGAGGGCAATGTTCTTTGCGATGGGGATTTTGGTCCTCTAGTGAGGATATTGAAGAGCCTAGCAACAGCTTTGACATAGATGGTGATATAGGCTTTTAGCCTTTATAGTCTAGACTTACTATCTACTATCTAGCCATGCGACGGCATGCCCTTCTCACCTCCAGTACCTAGTAGCTAGGCATTTAGGCTTTTAGCCTTTTTGCATTTTTGTACTTGCCCATGCTGACTTTTGTGGCTTTATATATATTCATGACTCTTTGACGTATACATTTGTCTACTTTCATTTTCTATGCAACATTCTAAATTTCTATGTGACATCTCTAAGTTTTGCATCTATGTGTATGTGTGTGTAACAATATATATTTATATTTTTAAGTATTTTTTAAATGGACCGTGCCTCCACGGTGTGTTTCGAGACCGTATTTAAACGTATCGTACCGAAGCGAACTTTTCTTACCTGACAACTATGACTTGACCTTTTGACAAGTCAAACACTCGAATATGTACTTGTCAATATCCTTTCTCATGCTAGGCCAATAGAAGTACCATTCCAATGCCTACGTAGTAGAAGAAATACCTCTATGTCTTGTATAAGGTGGTGCATGCGACTCCTCAATCACTTTTTGCCTCAAATCCTTGGTTACGCATAACCTTGTACAAGACCTTTGAAAGACCAAGAGTCGGTTGAACTGTACATGCCTGTAGAAGCACCAATGATGACCGATCTTGATGCCTATGCACTCTTCCAATGGAATGTAGGAAGGCTGCAAATTTGAGGCTGAGAGAAGGGGCTGATTGGGACTGTTTCTAGGTTGTGTTTATGTGCTATAAATGAATGACCTTCATCGATAGAGCTATAGCAAAACGCGATGGTGTGTGAATGCTGAAAACTGTATGTATGCTGAAAACGCGAAGTGCTTCTACTGGCTGAATGCTGTTGATGCTGCGTTTTGATGATGTAGGGTTGAATGCTCATGCGTTGATGCTCCTTGTGCTGAAGGAAAACGCTTGAACATCACTCCGGAGTAGTTGGGGGGTGAGCAAAAGCAACGTACCAAGGAGATTGTGGACATGTGGCTACATAAGTGGTAGGTCCCCCTTCAGTTTTATCCATATGGCGATGGCAAAAAGATTCAGTTAGCAGCAGGTTTCCTCTCGGGCAAGGCTTTGCTCTGGTGGAAAGAACTTAGACCTAAACCAACAACCTGGGCGCAGTTTGAAGAAGCCTTCAAGAAGGAGTTCCTCAAGAAGGAGGATGACTACGACATAGTTGCTCAATTTGCCAATCCATGACCTTGCAGAACCTCACTTATGAGGTCTACCTCCAAAAATTTAGAGACTTGCAGATGAAAGCTACGAAGATGGATTCTACTACTCTTTTGGGTTTCTTCGTGGCAGGATTACTAGACTTGTACTGTTTACAGGTCAAGAATAACAAGTGCAAAACTTTGGACGAGGCCACTCACAATGCGCGTATTCATGATGATACGATGGTCTCTTCCAAAACCAAGATCGTAACCAAGTAGAGAAACAAGTACAAAAGGAAGTTCTTTGTGCCGATTACTAGCACGACAGAAGGGAAGTCTACAGAGCAACCTTCGAAGAATTTAAATTTGACTCCAGCGAAAAAAAGCCGTCTCCTCAAGGCTTTGAAGCTCAAGAAGGAGGGATGTTGCTTCATCTGCGAAGAAAATGACACATGCGTAATGAGTGCCCGAAGAAGAAGGGTGCTAAGACCAACGCAGGATCCAAGACGAAGGCAACCAACCAGTTGTCCTTGATAGGTACTTCAGTCAATGCTATTTCTCGTCATAGTTCATGTTCTGATTGTCTGTTCAACTCTAAGGTTTTTGGCTTGCATGATCTTCTCCGAGTTTATGGAGAAGTGAACGGCCATAGAATACACATTCTTCTGGATCCCAAAGGCTCACACAACTTTGCAAATTACAAACTTGTGCAGAAGTTGGGTCTGGACATGACACCTAGCGATCATATCTACGAGGTACGTCTACTTGCGGGTTGGCAAGTGTGGGATTGAAAGGTGGAGAAGCTACCAATCTGGATTTAGGAGTATAACGATGTTTTGGAGTGCTATGTTATGCACTTGGAGCATGTAGACTTGCTATTAGGGATTGAGTGGTTTAAGACCTTTAAGGTCCAAATAGATTGGTTTAGTCATTCTCTTTCTTTTGAACATAGAAACACCCAATTTTGCATTCAAGGTGATTATATACATCTCTCTTAGAGACCTCTTGCAATTGATTTTGGAAATATAATGGATTCTTCTTTATATACTGCTTTCCACAATGTGTTGATTCCATTTTCTTCATTTCTTGTACCTGTGATGAAAGTTAATGAATTGTGTTTGAAAGCAAAGAATTAAAGAAGTTACTTGACTTGTTTCAAGATGTATTTCCTAAGGAGCTGCCATCGGATTTACCACCCGAAAGGGCAGTTGATCATCGTATTTATCTAGTCCCTGGTGCTCAACCTGTTAGCATTCCGCCGTACAGGATGAGCCAAGCTGAGGAAGATGAGTTGGCTAAACAACTCGTAGACTATTTGAGGATGGGCTAGATCCGTCCAAGTAAATCACCTTGGGGTGCGCTTGTGTTACTTAGGAGAAAGAAGGATAAAACCTGGCGAATGTGTGTAGATTACAAGAGACTGAACAAAGTGACAATCAAGAACCACTATCCTCTCCCTAGATCAGATGACCTGATTGACCGTTTAGTAGGAGCGAAGTATTTCACGAAGATAGATTTACGTAGTGGCTAATACCATATACGTATTTATGAAAGGCATGTCGAAAGAACTGCCTTTCGGACTAGGTATGGCCATTATAAGTTTCTCGTATTACCTTTTGGGTTGACCAATGCTCCAGCCACTTTCCAGTAAATGATGAACGATCTTTTTCGTGAACATTTGGGGAAGTTCGTGGTGGTGTTCCTGGACGATATTTTAGTATACAGTCTTACTCTCGAGGATCATGTTAGACACCTCACAATTGTCTTGATTATTTTAAGAGAGAATCGACTGTATGCTACATTTAGTAAATGTGAGTTTTTCATGACAGAAATCATTTACTTGGGACACAAGATCACAAGAGATGGGTTGAGCATTAACTATGACCGAGTGCAGAAGGTTTTGGCTCGGCCAATACCGCAGACGGTGAGACAACTTCGTTCTTTTCTCGGTTTTGTTGTTTTTCTTTGGAAATCTGTGTGCGAGTACTCTTAGCTCACACTACCAATGACCAACTTGTTGAAAGGTCATGGACATAAGTCGAATCAGCCTATCACTTGGAATAACGATTTGGATACGGTCTTCAAACTTTTGAAAGATAAAGTCCAGGAAGCACGTACCTTACTATAATCACCCCCTAAAAAATGGGGATGTTCTGACCTGCACCTGCTGAGAGCCCAATTTTCTCAAGCTTTGCGCGTAGCGAGTTAGAGCTTGAAGCCATGGCGGGATATTGAAGGGAAATAGAAATTGTGAGATATTAAGAATGAAATGAGCTTTAGAAACCAAAACTTTTTCTTATAAAGCATTCCATTTAAACACTTAATAAATTTTTAAAAACATACTTAAAAATTTCAAAATTAACAAAATTAAAATCCAAATTGGAGTGAAAAACAGAGGACATTGGGGCTATGGTGCAATCTAAATTAAAGAATTGGGGAAAGAAGAAGAGGGAGAGCAGAAATACATGGAGATGCAACAGTATTGGAGAGAATATGAGTAGAAAAGGAGATTGGTGAGGAAAATGAACAAAAGAGCAACTAGTATTGCCTTGAAATTGGAGTTTGTAAGGATACCAATGTGTTGAACGGTACAGGGAAACGTAGGAAACGGCTGAAACATGCCGTTTTGGAAATGGAAATGGTTGAAATGGCTGAAACGCGTTTTGACCACTAAAATGGCTGGACGGCCCAAAAATTTGGAGTTTTGGGTGTTTCCCACAACTATGGTTAGATTCCTATATAAAGAGCCAAGTCAAGGGTCATTTGTAATCATTCAGAGTTTCCAAGAGCTAAGGCATCTGGAACATCATATTTGCAGCCCTTTTCTGCATTTGTCATAAACTCACATTAGGAGGACAGTACGACTTGCGTTGCATTAAAGTTATGCACAAATATGCATTGGTGTAGATATGAGAACTCATTGTACATATCCATGTTTTGGCAATATACATAAGTCTAGGGTCTTTCTTGCCTCTTCTCTATTGACTGTTTTGCTAAGGAGAATTAGTGTTAATCTCTTTGTTGCTTTGCATTAATTAGATTAGCGTCTGCTTGCACGTCACAGGCCTGACCAAGAAAAATGAACTGCTAAGAGCCAAGTCAAGGGTCATTTGTAATCATTTAGAGTTTGCAAGAGCTAAGGCATCTGGATCATCGGATTTGGAGCGGTTTTCTGCGTTTGTCATAACTCACATTAGGAGGATGTACGACTTGCATTGCAGTATAGTTATGCACAAATATGCATGACAACTTTTTGGTGTAGATATGAGAACTCACTGTATATATCCATGTTTTGGCAATATACATAAGTTTAGGGTCTTTCTTCCTCTTCTCTATTGTCCGTTTTGCTAAGTAGAATTAGCGTTAATCTCTTTGTTGCTTAGTGTTAGTTAGATAGCGTCTGCTTGCATGTCGCCCGGAAAAATGAACTGCCTAGATTTCTCAAACTAGGGGCTTGGGTGGCTCACCATTTTGATATGTCTTCCTCTAAGAATTGTAAAGTGTGCAACTGCTTTTTAATCATCTTAGAACATTTTGGCCTTTTAGTATGTATTGCTTTTGATTTTTTAATATCACGTTCTTGTTTTGTTATGTGCAAAAACTGCAGGGATCTGAAGACATCAAATCTCCTTTTAAACAATCGGGGTGAACTCAAGATTTGTGACTTTGGCCTTGCAAGGCAATATGGAAGCCCACTCAAAACCTACACACACATGGTTGTGACTCTTTGGTATAGGTAAAGCATTCCTGTTTTCACATGCAAACAAGCTTCACATGCTTTTGTGCAGCAATAATAAGGGTATTACTCACTCGTGTGTTTCTTCAGGGCTCCAGAGTTACTGCTTGGGGGTAAGCAGTATTCAACAGCTGTAGATATGTGGTCTTTGGGCTGTATCATGGCTGAGTTCTTGGCAAAAGAGCCTTTGTTCAATGGTAAAAATGAATTGGATCAGCTGGACAAGGTAAACTAGTTATTTGTTGAGTGAAGAATCACACATGGTAGTATTCACTTATAAAGGAATCCCACAGCGACACATAAAAGAATCCCACAGCGACACAGCTATGGATGTGTTCTGCACTTTTGCCTTTTGCAATGTTGTTGGATTTTTTTTTCAAGGGTTTCCTTGATGCCTGCATATCTGCTAATTGCAGTGCCGATGAAGGAATGGTCAATGGATGCTATGCACTTAAGGATTTTTGCATTTTTTTTTTGCAAAGAATGATAAAAGGGCACTTTGTCACATAACTTTTGTGTTTTCATCATTCTTTTTACTTAGTAATGGAAAGATGGGCCATCGAAGCAACTTCATTTCTAAAGTGCCTGGGAGCATTTAAGTGAAGCATGATACAGCCATACCTAGTGCTATGTAAAAAGAACACCTAAATATCCATGAGCACTTGCTCCTTTGCCTCAGCAATGAGAGTCTCAGCACCATGGAGGGCTCGAGGCCATAGTCACAGGAAACGGCTGTTTCAATCTCTAGAAATGTGTTTCTCCATTTCAGGACCCCTTCCGTTTCCATGGCCGTTTCTCCTTTCCCAAGTGATATTGCCACAGGAAACGGCCATTTCCACCTCTAAAAACTCATTTCCCTGTTTCCATTCTCCGAACATTTCCGTTCCCGTTTCTTATTTCTTGTGACAATGATCGAGGCACATCTTGATAACTCCAAGTTAAATGTGTAGTAGAAGTCATGTGTTTTAGGTGTGCGAATTATGTACTTTGGTGCATTAGCTGTCAATGAAGAGAGAGAGAGAGAGAGAGAGAGAGAGAGAGAGAGAGAGAGTGAAGAAAAGACCAAAGGGTCTATGAGACCAAACGCGATACAATGTGTCCATGAAATGACAGAATCATGGAAAAAACATGATAAAAAATCCAATTATTGCTGAGAGAAAAAACCAACATGCCCTGTTAGTGTCAGTGGTACAATGCTACAATGATTCAACGTGAGGGGATCAAAGTGGGTCCTTGACATCTATGATTCTGTAGAGGCCCTCCACATCCACTGCCTGGGGAGGGCACTCCTGTACTTCTGGAGGATATGTTGGATCTGAAGCTGTTGGGCTGAGCATCTCCTTGGTCCAGTGGGTCTTTGGTGTCTAGCTTGCTGCACTTGGACCGTTCTGTCTAGGGAGATGCCCGACAGGCGGGGTGGCACATGTGGTACATGTGTTGTCAGGGTGCGTTGCCTGGTCTGTGGAGTAGGGATATCCTGGTGTCTAGCTGCACTTGGACCGTTTTGTTGAGGGAGATGCCTGAGAGGCGGGGTGGCACATGTGGTACGTGTGCTGTTAGGGTGCGTTGCCTGTTCCGTCGAGTAGGGTTTCCAGGTTAGGGATATCTTGTGGTTGTTTTGCCGGGAGCCACCGCGGGGTGGGGGCGGGGGCGATGGTTGGCGGTGAGGTATCTGGGGTCTGCCTCTGTGCCCCTTTGCATAGCTGATCTTTGTGGCGGGGCAACTCAATTATAGAGTCCTAGGCATCATTGGTCTTGGAAATCAATGACCTGAGATAGTGGCCCAAATCCTTCACTGAAGAGACAATGAAACCTCGCTTGTATCTCATAGTACATTTGGGCATGTGAAAAGATAGTGCTCCTCTGTCTCGACTTTAGTGAACAGAATTGGCATATCTTGTTCTGTCTGGCAATGCCCTCTGTCTGCCCAGTCTCCACCCTCGGGCGATGTGATGAGACTCTGATCTGGCTTGTCGCAATCCTCATGGCATGTGACATGTGTCTATGAAGATAGCTAGGCTTTTGAATGAAGCCACCCTTTGGTCCATGTAAAACTGCATCTTTGTAGGAAGCTGCAGTGGATCCAGCCATGTAACACTGTAGTGGAATGGGGGCAGGTGATCCATCAAAACTTTGGTTTCCCATATGTAATTTTAACTAGTCACATGCGCAGAAGCTGTGTGTGTCTTCTTTCAGCCCTAAGCAGCTGAATAGGAACCCTGATGCAAATCACCAACAAAGAGAGAGAGAGAGAGAGAGAGAGAGAGAGAGAGAGCTGTATTTTCAGTATATTATACAGTACATAAAGCTGTCCATAGGGCTGTACAAATATGTGGCCCTTGGCCTTCCAAAAGAGGTAAATCTAGACCTAAAAACTCTTACTTGCCCCAAAAGGGGGTTAGATGGTCTTCTACTTTCTAGCCTAGCCTTTTTTATAGGCTCTCTACATGTCAACCAACTGTCCGACCTGCTGTCAGTTAGCAAGGACAAAAACTCTCACAAAATGCAAGATAAATCCTGACTTCATCTGCATGCCTCTGTCCATGTAACTTGGTTGAACACAATGCTAATCAATACACTTAAATACACTAAGATTTGAAGGACACTTGCTCAAATACAAGAAGTAAATTGCTGAATTGACAAGAGGCACACAATGAGCCGGAACGGCCGACCCCTCCCTTGAGTAAATTGTATTACTATTGGAGAAATTCAATACATAGTTTCACGGGCATCCATTGCCAAATCCTCCATGCCAATGCATATGAAATTCAGCATTTAGAAAACAATGGTATGTCGATGTAGATCACCAAGGAGCTGCCTTGATGCCCGGCCCGACTTCAGTGCCCATATTCTCTACCATTGGCTCTATGTTCTACCAAGCAAGGTAGCAACATCTTCAAGAGCACATAGGACAAGAGAAATACTACACAGGGCGGCTCAACAAGGAGTCCTGCCCTTCTACTGAGTAAGTAATGACAATACATTGTCCAATTACCTTACCAGTCTTCATAGAAGTTGTTGCAAGCGGAAGCCTTCGCGTTGGAAGCTTTAGAAGTGTTGATATCTTCGATTTGCCGCAATCCTTCGGGACAAAAGTCTTCAAGAGGATGAAGGGAACCTTGGGAAAGCTTCCCCTATGGTTCAACTTGAGAAAGGAAGGCTGAAATTAGGGTTTTCAGCAAAAAGACCAGAAATTACAGCAAAAATGAGAGCTGTTTTGCTGAATTTCAGTCATTGGGAGTGAGTAGGAGAGTGATTAGCACTTGGAAACACTCTTGGAAGCTTGGAAAACACCCTAGCAAGTTGGGTATGGCTATGGAGAACTTGGAAATGGAGAGAAATGGTGGAAAAATAGAGTTTTCAGTCTCCAAAAATCCTCATGAAGAGAAAACACGAATTTCTCTTAATAAGTAAGTGAATTGGGGTCCAATCAGGTGAAGGGACATGGGGAGATGCCCATTTATGAGTAAAAGGGGAGGATCAGGTCCTGGACATTGAGTCTTGTCCGCCTCGGGACTTCAGTGAGTGTGAACTTGGAAGAGGTCATAATTTATAAGTGACTTTTGGGCGCCCAAACTTTAATGAAATGGGAACGCACTCACTTATAAATATTGGCCAAGTCCTAAGGGCTATTTGAGCCTAGATCGGGAAATACTTACCACCTGTTCCCATGCCACACAACCATGTCAGCAGACAGTTTCACACGCACGGTTCACGGGCGGGCGTCCCCTTACCCGGAACTACACATAGGTCATGCAGGCATGAAAACAGCATGCAATTTCATTTGCAGGCAAGCACATAAAGATGCTATGCAATGCAGCATTGGCATGAGCAATTTCCGTTCATGAAACCATATAAGACCAGGCGTTTCCAGGCAAGTATACGCAATACCAGACCCAGTGGAAAGCCAATCCTCCAGGCGTTTCCGGGCATGTACACAAAGGCACAAGTCCCAGCGGAAAGCCAAGTCCTCCAGGCGTTTCCGGGCATGTACACAAAGGCACAAGTCCCAGCGGAAAGCCAAGTCCTCCAGATATTCCGGGCATGATAACATCAAGTCCCAGCGGAATATCATATCCAACTATACAGCATGACACGTGTCAATCACCTGCATAGGCATATTCCATAAGCCATGGACACTAATCCAATATGTACATAGTGTGAAAGCAAGAGTGAACCATTCGGGTGGCCAAATGGTGACAGTCCACCCTGCCGACTACTGTCCTGACCTCATAGGGATTCTTTTGCATGATCCTGAGCCTTCCTAATGCCCTAAACGTACTGTTTATCTGCTGCCTAATCAGGGATTAGCCTGGAAAAGAGCCATGTCCATGTGTGCACATGACACTACTGCTGAAAGTTATCGATCTTTTTAATGGAAACAAATGCTGATTTGAAGAAAAGCTAGAAATCAGTCCAAGTTGTTGGCTTATGGTGGAGATCCTTCCACCATGCAAAAACCTTGTTATGTAACATCAATCACCAAAATGGAGAGGCAAGCTGCAGGAAGTCTTTGTCAAGGTCTTGCTAGGGTGAAACACCAATAAGTTTTTTTTTTCCGAGAAAAGATCCTTTCATTAGTTATAAAAAACGCCCGTAGGGCTACAAAAGATCCTCTCCTGCTCACAAGAAAAACAGAGCAGAGAACAAAGCAAGGCAGCCAGGGAGACTCTCCCTAGGTGCTGAAAAGTACAAGTATCAGTACAAAGAACTGAGGGGCTATATCATACAATAGGAGGGGGGAAAAGCCAAACAGGTGGCCTGTAGTGCCAACGGGGGGACCCCGCGTGTAGGGTATAGAAGGGGCCGCTGCGCCAGGTGGTGTGAAAGGCCTGGCGCCGCAAGATCGCCTCATCCGAGTTGCCCCGGATGCGGTCATACTGTCCTCGCAAGGTGTGGATCATCTCCTGCCAAATCCCCCGAACAGTCTCTGTTGGTGGCTCCAGTCTCCCCTCAAAGGCCCTGAAACACCGGGCCCTCCAGGTGAACCAGATGGTGAGGCTGCTGAGGAGCTCCCATCGTAGATCCCTCTCCTGTGTCCAGCTGGCGGACGAGAAATCCGGTGAAGGAACAAGGCGAGGCTGGCCCCTAATGAATCTGATGGCCTGGCTGTCCTGCTCCGTCTCATAGCCCATAGCAGGCCCTGACGAAGTCGACTACATACCCTCTGGAGAGAGGGGGGCCAGAATACGCAGCATCCGCAGCCGAATCTGCTGCGCCTGAGGGCAGTCCCATAGGCAATGTCTCTGTGTCTCCATAGGGTGGCCGCATCGGACACAGGCCGCCGGAAGACCGCTGTAGACAAGCCAGGTGCCAACTGCTGAGCCCCTGTGGGCGACCAGCCACTGGAAAGTCGAGATCCTGCGGGCCTGTCGACTAGCCCAGAGCCGGGCCCAAAAATCCTCCAGGAACTCCTGTGAGAGTCCCTGTTGCCGCCAGTGCCCCGCTGCAGGCTGGAGAGACCATCCTCCTTGCCGTCAAAATATGCCGCCCCAACCGAACAGTATACTGAAAAAAGGTAATCTTTGTGGCCTCAAGGGATGCATAAGGATCATGCCACTCGTACTCACCAGGGTCCCACTGGAGCCGGGCCAAGGGGCGCTCTGCATATGCCCATATGCGCCAATCCGGGAGCACATCTGCAGGGTCTGGGTCAATATGCCACTTCCGAGAAGCGGCGGCCACTACACGTATCCTCTGATCCTCAGTGCAAGCTCTGACAGCAATCAGGATCTCCAACTGTGTAAAGGCTCCCATCCACCGTGGGGCCACTAGCTCGATAGGCGTGAACCACTCCTCTGTGAGTGCCTCCTGAATGTCATCCCTCATAATCATCCCCCCTCTGAAGTGACTCAGCCTCTCCACCTGGATCTCCTCTGGGAGACTGCAGAAGGCCTGCTAGTCTCCAAAGCTACGTGCTGGGCCTGCCGCCAAAGGTCCCCAGGCTAGACGAGGCCGAGAACCCAGCATATGACCCTGCTTTGTGCGAACCGCTGGGCTCCAGATGAGCGGCTGTCTGGCCCGCTCCTCAACACAAGAAGGAGGTCGCTGAGAGAGCCCCGGTCTCAGCAGCTCCCAAGCTCTCAGGATGCTCAAGGCAAATCTGTCCTCCCATCCTCTACTGAGACCTGTCCTCCTCATCTCTATGAAGATCCATCGAATCTCTGGTGCCCAAGTGCCCCTTGGTGGGGGAGCCCGAGCCTGCAGCCGTTGCAAGAGAAGCTCTTTCCAAGGCTCAGCGCCTAGAAGCAGCCCCCGAACAATAAGCTTCCCCAATAAGGCTCTACTCTGATCGACTGGATCTATAATGCCCAAGCCTCCCTGAGCCAGCGGAAGTGTAATAACTGCCCATGCAACCTTTGCCCGGGCTGGCTAACCGTCCCGCCCAGACCAAAGAAAGTTCCTGATCAGCCTCTGTACCTGGCTGATGCAAGAGCTCGAGAAGATCCAGCAAGACGTAATGTACCACATGGTCGCTAACAGCACCTGATTTGCCACAACCACCCTCCCAGCCAAGGATAGTCGAGCTGTACTCCAATACAAAAGCTTCTTCCGAATGCTCAGAAGAAGCGGGGCAATCTGCTGCTCAGGTGACAAATCTAGTCCAATCTGGCATCCCAAATACCGCATTGCTGTGCCAGGAGGAATCCATCTAAAACCGGGGTCCGGGCTCCATGCCGGAGTGGGAGCGCTACTGATCCAAAAGGCCACTCTCTTGCGCCAATTGATCAATGCTCCCGAAGCTGTACTAAAAACTTGGAGCGACTGCTCTGCCCGAAGAAGATTGGCCTCCTGGCCATGCAAAAATAAGCCCGTGTCGTCAGCAAACTCAGGTGAAACACCAATAGTTTGGGTGCTCTATTACACGATTGGTCTTTTGACTACTATAAGACCCTTGAAGAGAGATTGGGAAGGTTCTTTATCGGCAAACATTTTTGGTTTATGGTGGAGTTAGAGCAAAGCCTAGATGGACCAGATTAGAAGTGGAGCAAAGATGCATGATGTGCCTCAATGCTCCAAGTTTAGTAGGAGGGGATGTCATTGTTCAAGGATGCCCATGGACATGTCCTACGAGTGCAACCAGCTTTTGGGGAAAGATCAGAGGTAGTGTTTGGGCCGATGTCCTACAAGGCACCCAAGGGGCAGTTAGTGTCGACAATGTGGACAATCATGCTGCAGAGTTGGCCTAGTTGGCACAATCGGCCAAAACCATCCAACCCTACAGGCCAACCAGCCCTTTATGCATTATGTAAGGGCAAGTCGAGGGTCATTGTAAGGCATCATTCACAGTCTGAAGAGATGGGGCTTTTGGATCATCAGATTTGCAACGGTCATCTGAGCGTTTTGCAGCCAGAGACAGCGCAACTTGCATTGCATGTGGATATGCACACATGTGCATGACAAGCCTTAGTGTAGACATTCATGTTTTGGCAATATACACAATAGTTTATTGCTTACGTTTTCATGTTCTTCTCTATTGTTTATTTGCAGAATTTATTAGCATTAATCTCAAATTTGTGATATATTAATCATATCACGCCTTGGGAGAACTTGCATTGCATGGTAGATATGCACAGATATGCATGACAGATCTTAGTGTAGATATGAGAACTCATTGTATATATTCATGTTTTGGCAATATACAGTAGTTTAGGGCTCTATATCTCATGTCTATTGTGTGATTTCAGATCTGTGATCATCGTTAATCTGAGTCTGCTTAGCATTAATCTGAATGAACTTCCTCTTGCATGCTAGAGAGAGAAAGAAAGAAAACAGATGTTATTAAAGTCTACAAAAGACTGGAAGGTTCTATCCTATGAGTAAACTGGATGTCAAAGACCATGAAAAATCATAAAAACTAGCTGGAGAGAGAGAGAGAGAGAGAGAGAAGAGAGAGAGAGAGAGAGAGAGAGAGAGAGATTGCTAGCGCCACTTCGCCATCTGTAGACATCTTGCTGCTACAGGAGCATAAGCTGGCGCATCCCTTTGGTCACCTCCTGGGCTCTGGGTCCCGCTCTTACTGGTCGCCGTCCATTGGGGACTCCGGTCACAGTTGTGGTGTTTGCATTTCTGTTAGATCATCCTTTGTGGCTTCGGTACTTCGGCATGGTATTCTGGTACCTGGTAGGGCGATGTATGTGATTGTGAGGATTGCGGATACTCGGATTGGCTTCTTGTCGATTTATGCCCCGACTCTTGCCAGAGCTCGTTCAGCTTTCTGGAGCCTCTTAGTGGATGCATTGTGTCCTCTGCTTTCCTCGGTAGATTCATGGGTTGTTGGAGGTGACTTTAACAACATTGAGTCTACCCGCGACTACCAGGCAGAGGTCGCCCCTGTGTTGACCTCTATCGCACCTTCAGAGCAGGATGCTTGGGAGAGGTTTCTACTATGCATTCGAGCTGTTGACGCGTGGTATACGCCTTCTTTTGCCCACCTGCCTTGCTCCTTGGCCTTTTCTTGGGGTCTACGCCGTCAGCAAGGCCGATTACTGGAGAGACTGGATAGATTTTATGTTGGCGATTGGGCCTCCTTCCTGGGCGGTTCCACTTGCATCTGGCCTGGCACCTCGATGTCGGATCATAGCCCTGTCTCATTGACTATTACTTTTGAGCGGCCTCATGCAGTACGCCGGGGGTCTCGCATTCCGGACAGGCTACTCTCTGGTAACGATCTATCTGCTTCGATTGCTCAGATATGGGGAGTCGATCCCACTTCGCAGTCCACTGCAGTGCAGTACCTACATGCTGAGTTCCTTGCCACTTGTATCAGGGAGTCCAGTTTTTCTTGCCGGGAGACCACCTCCGCTTGTCGTCGTGAGGCGGCCCAGCGTGAGCGATCTTTGCTTGCCCCATTAGCATCGGTGCAGCGTCTCTTGCAGTCCCATCCAGGAGATGCACATTATGCTGGTATACATGCATAGTTGCTTGATGAGATCCGGACGATTCAAGAGAGGAGATCTGAGTTCTCTGGTCACGCGACTGCGGCTCGTTGGGTAGCGCTCGGTGACCGAATAAACAAAGACTTCTTTGCAACACATAGAGAGCGACCTTGTGGGACTACTCTACGTGCAGTTTTGGATGACCATGGGCATTTACAGACTCAACCAGATAGAGTCCTGGAGATTGCTACAGTCTATTATGCAGATCTATTCAGTGCTGATCCGTTGACAGATGACATTCAGGCGGCCAGAGCTACTGTATGGTCCCACACGCGACGCTCAGTCACTGCTGACATGGCTCGTTCCCTTTGCTCTTTGTTCAAAGTCCAGGAGTTACGTGAGGCGGTAGAGGCTCTAGACCCTGCTTCTTGCCCGGGGGATGATGGTCTCACTAGACAGTTCTTCATTACTCATTGGGACGCAGTTTCAGGGCCCTTACTGAGAAGGCTTCAGGAGATTTATGATTCTGGGACCATGCCTCAGTCTCTTTGCTCTGGGCTCATATCTCTTATACCTAAGGGGGGGGATGGCACGCTCCTGCGTCAGTGGCGCCCCATTACTCTCCTTCCTACGGTATATAAGATATTAGCTACCATGCTGGCAGTGCGAGTAAGGCCCTTTCTTCCAGACATCATTCATGGATCACAGACTGCTTTTATCCAGGACAGATGTATCCTGGATAATATCTTTTGCTACCATCAGGCGGTGGAGTGGGCTCGGTCTACTGGCACTCCCCTAGCATTGCTTTTTCTTGATTTTGAGAAAGCATACGATAGGGTGGATTGGTCCTTCCTAGAGGGTACTCTTGCTCGCATGGGGTTTCCGCAGCAGTGGATCACTGGTGTATCCGCACTTTACAGATCAGCAGCCAGTGCAGTGACTATTGGGGGTTTTGTTGGCCGATCTTTTGACATCTCTCGCTCTGTGAGACAGGGATGCCCCCTTGCAGTCTTTTTGTACTTATTTGTGGGAGAGGCACTTTCTGACTTTCTTCATGCCCGGCAGAGAGATATACAGGGAGTCACCTTGCCACTTACAGGCGAGCGAGACCTGATTGATCAGGAGTATGTTGATGATACTTTGCTTATGGTCCGTTATGCCATTGCAGTCCTTGATGTGACGCGTTCAGTTCTCGATGTTTATTGCTTGGCCAGTGGTGCTCGCATTAACTGGCACAAGTCATATGGTATGCTGGTTGGCTCAGAGGATGTTCCGACTTGGGGTGTGGCAGAGGGGTTTACATGGTTGCAGCGAGGTCAGTCTTGTCGCTATGTGGGTTTTCAGGTTGGGCTAGATATCACTCCCCAGCAGCAGTTTGCGCCGGTTTTGCAGTTGCTTCGCAAGAAGCTCTGCCACTGGTCTTCCCAGCACTTGTCTCTTGCAGGACGGGTCCTTGTGGCCAATCAGGTACTGTTGGCATCTGTTTGGTACATTGCTTCTTGCTGGATGCTTCATACGGGAGTGATGCGGCAGGTTCGCCGCCTGATTCGCAACTTCCTGTGGAGTGGCCACAATGGCACTGTTGACACTAGAGCTAGAGTCCATTGGGAGACGATTATCCGGCCCATTGCAGAGGGGGGGCCTTGGCATTATTGATCCAGAGATGCAGTGTCGTGCTTTGCTTACCAAGTTCATTGTCCGCGCCTTGTTTCCGGGCAATGAAACTTGGAAGCTACTTTTCAGATCGGTTTTGCACACAGTGACCCCGCAGTTGGGAACCCGCGATGGTCATACTTGGGCTGCGAGTATACGCTATATTTTTTCAGATTCTCCTCTGCATACAGCTCATTTGTCACCCTTCATGCGCTCCATTTTACAGATATGGATCTCCATGAGACAGGGCATGCATAGACGTCCTCCTGCCTCTCTGCCAGAGATTGAGCATCAGCCCTTGATCTGGAATCCCCATGTGTTGGATACTGAGGGTCGCCAGCTTGGCCAGAGGACACACATTGACTGGGCGTCATGGGATAGCGGCCCGGCTGCTTCGATGCATGCTTGGTCACAGACACGGCAGCTTCCGGCAGATTTTATTGGGGAGGAGTTCTCCATAGGCAGGGGTATTCTGCCTCGGATTGCAAAGATTGATGCAGCTATTCCAGAGCTTTGGGATCGTGCCATTCGGGGTTTACATGAGATGCCTGAGCACTCAGGATGGTTATGCATGTTTGGTGCTGAGGGTACACCCTCTCTTGTTTGGAGCTCCCATTGTTATTGGCCTATGCTTTTTATCCCTATGGGCATGCCAGATGCTTTCGGCCACGTCAGATTACAGTTTCATGGTTTGGGTTGCCTAGGGGAGTTGCGACAGTCCGATTGGACTCCCATGCGTGTTGTAGGCTCTTACAGGAAAAGACGGGAGGTGGACCCGTCTTTTCACATTGGTATGGCTGCCCGTTGGCGATTATGGATCTGGGAGGGACGGCCTCTTTCGCAGCTGACTTGGGACCCCGGGGAATGGGAGTGGCCTACTGTGGAGACCGGCGCTAGGCATACTTCCTTTTTCGGGTATACTGTTCGGATTGGGAGACACTGCTTGCTTCGATGACAGTTACATAGACCTACGCGTTTCGGCACTTGGCTACATGCAGGTCTCTCTCATGCTTTCCTGACACAGTACTGGGCATCTATTTGGAGGCTGAGGATTGCTCGGCGGATCACTCTCTTTTTTTGGTTGACTGCTCATGCTGGTCTTGCCGTCGGCACTTGGGGTGCCTTGATGGGCCATGATCCCATATGTATATGCTGTGATCATCAGGTTCAGGAGTCTCAGGCCCACTGCCTCTGGTCGTGTCCAGTGGCTTCCTCTGTTTGGCGAGCAGTGGCTCTACTACTCAGCAGAGCTGGTCAGCATGCAGGTTTCCTCAGTTGGGGATCTGTGTTATGGCTCCTTCCTTGGCCGGGACCACATGTGTTCATTGAGGGTGAGGGCACCGATGCTGTGCTCATGCTTACGGCGACGGGGTATCGGCGGGGGTACCTTAGTATGATTCCACCAGACGCCTTGCAGATGGAGCATTGGCATAGGGATGATGTTTTTATGGTGATTGCTGCGATTGCGATGTGGAACATTTGGAGAGCTCGTTGTCTCCATGTCCTTAGTCACACGCGGCAATTGACACGTGATACTCTAGTCCCGATTTGGCTCGATCTTATCCGTGCACTGCGCTCCATGTATGATGATTCCTGTCGGCCTTCACAGACAGCTCAGGACAGACACCAGGCCTTCATTCGACGATGGGGGCGCACGGGTCTCTTCTTCAGGATTGTTGGAGGACATGCTAGATGGGAGTACACTCCCCCACAGTGGTTCATATTGCACACATCACATCATCCACCGTGATGTAGCACTGACCGCTCACAGGCTACACGCCTCTCACTGCACAGTTTGTATGCCCCCTCAGTAGGCCACCACTGGCACTTTGGGGAATTTTTCATACTCAGTAATATAGCTCTGTGTTTCCTCAAAAAAAAAAAAAAGAGAGAGAGAGAGAGAGAGAGAGAGCGAGGGAGGGAGGGAGGGAGGGAGGAAAGAAAAAAGAAAAGATATATTAAGATATATTAACGTCTATGGAAGGCCAGATTGGCCTATGAGATAAATATGGATACAAGTCCATGTCTTGAGTATCATGGAAAGAAAAACTGAAATGAAAAGCTAATCCTAGTCTTATGCAGCTCACTATGCAATCACTGTCTAGCATGCTATAGATGTACAATCATGATAAGTGGTATACTACTAATTCCACCAGTGGAGATGGTGGGGTGTAGTACATCATACATGGGTCATGGGGCGAGGACTCTCACATCTGCTGTGCTCTGGTGTAGCCTCTCGACTCTCTCCTCCGTAGCTCTGCGGTATCGTGCCTGGATCTGGGTAGACTGGGCCTGATGGAGTAGTGGTGGTCTGCGTCTGTGTAGTCGCGGTCTCCTGGCAGCTTTGATCTCCGAGGTTCTCTGTAGTGTGAGCCCTCGTCGGGAGGTAGATGATACAGGGGGAGGGGGATGTGGCTCGCTGATAGGCGTGAAGAAGCTGGTGATCTGTGGCTGAGAGAGAGAGAGAGAGAGAGAGAGAGAGAGAGAGAGCTCTTTCACTGTCTCTTGACATATAGGTATGCTAAATGTTTTAACTCCACAACTTCCTTGTCACGCATACTAATAACACACTGTCTAGATCTATCCAAGAGTATCACACTAGTTATAGCAATTTGCTTTCAGGGTCCAACTTATCCGATTTTCACCTCATTCAGCTGTAGCTGACACTGCCTTATTATAGCTAAATCCTGATTTTGGATTTTCAACAAGGTCTTCTTGTTTGTGTTGTGCCTACTATTTGAAAACAAAAAGTGTTGTGATCCTGGTTTTGATTATCTTGTTGGATGCATTAATCCGTGTCTCTTGGCCTTTTCTGTAGATATTCAAAACTCTTGGGACTCCCAATGAAACGATTTGGCCGGATTTCTCGAAATTACCTCGTGTGAAGTGCAGTTTTGTCAAACAACCGTGAGTATGAGAAGTTATCAACAAGTCTGTGGGAGAAACATGTTGTTCGTGTACTTACATATTGACCAAAATTAATCAGCCAAAATTTGGTCCTGCAGCTTCAATAGATTGAGAGAGAAGTTTCCACCCACTGCCTTTGCAGGAAGGCCACCCTTATCAGAAAGCGGATTCAATCTATTGAACAGACTTTTATTGTATGACCCCAAAAAGGTGTGTAACTGTAAGTTTAATGCCCAAATAAAAAACTTGTTCATTTATTTTGTGATAGGTTTGCCTTGAATCCGTTAGTAACTTGTGTAATGTACAGCGTATAACGGCAGAAGAGGCTCTAAAGCATGAGTGGTTCAAGGAGGTTCCGCTTCCTAAGATTAAGGAGCTAATGCCCACTTATCCAGCTCGAAGTGAGCACGAAAGGTAAGCCAAAAGTTCTGCATGCTTTTCCCTACTTTTGAGAGAGAGAGAGAGAGAGAGAGAGAGAGAGAGAGAGAGAGATTAATATTAACGTCTACAAAAGACCCTAAGGGTCTGTGAGATCATGAATGATACAATGATACCATGGGTATACTGGGCCATGGAAAAAGTAACTCTGAGAAAAAACAACTATCACTAGTGTATTTACATGTGATATCAGCAAATGACCTTGTGTACGAGGTAAACTAGCCATGATCAATTAATGGTAATGCCCACCTCAGCCAATACCGATCTGATGGCCAAGAGAGGCCTATGTGATGGAAGCATGTCATGGCGTTCCTGGATCCGTATTTTTCGGGTGGAGGGTTGTGTTGCTCTTGGTTAGGGGCGTCTGGCCCGCAAAATAGATTGAGCTCTATCAATCAAGACCCCTTTGGGGTGCAGGGCTGGCCCACTAGTGTGGGTGGTGGGCTCTGATGTGTATGCATGTAGACTAAAGAAATCTCTAATGGCTCTCTGAGAAGTATCATGTTGGGTCTGCCTCTGGGTATGCTGTCTTAGTATTACATCCCTATGACGTCTGAGCTTAGCAAGTTCGCCACACCTGCCCATGCATGTAGTGCGCCACACCTGTCCTATGATGCATACTTTGCATATCTGATCCACCGGTGAGGTATCATAAGCTTTGCGAGACTTGACTCTAAGGTGGTGAGAGAATACCCTGAGCTGGCCAATCACGATATGTATTATGCATGGCATGTGACATATGTATATGTATGTATCTCGGGATCTCAATGAATCCATACCCCGAGAGTCTCAGGAAGTGGTTTCTATAAAAGGAGGAGGGCACCCATGTCCGATGTATGTGAAGCCCTAGTAGATCCAACCGGATAATCAGATTGATCTCTTGCTCTAAGATGATCTCTTGCTCTGAGAGGTCCAACTAAACTGAAAAGGGGCAGATGATCCATCTGGAAGCCATGTGCATCAAACTTCTCAACTACCTCAGAGTACCATGCTGCCGAGGATAGTGATGGTGATGGTGCTGATGAGGAGGAGGGCAGTCCAGCGAGCTTGACCCTCTACGAAAGACCCAAAGGGTGTGTGTGTGTGAGAGAGAGAGAGAGAGAGAGAGAGAGAGAGAGAGAGAGAGAGTTATATTAACATCTTCAAAAGACCCAATGGGTCTATGAGACCAAAATGATGTGTACACAATGTCCATGAAATCTCATCATTGATGAAATAAGAAAAAGCATCAGTAAACTAAAATTGAAAATTGAAAGCTAAGATCTCAGACTCTGAGATTATACAAGATGAAAAATCTAGATTCTGCTATGCTAGGTATAGGGTACACAATGAAAATAGTCAATCAACCTTGTATGTTAGGCAAGGGCCCATCTAGGATGTCCATCATGGGTGATACAAGAAGGCTAGAGATGTTGATAGTCTGCTATGAGGATGAGGTTATTGATGGCAAGTCAGGATCTTTTGAATCCGAGGATGATGAGCTGGGGGTGGTCGGGGTCCAACGGGACGAGGGCATCTAGCCCTCTGGAATGTGTGTGCCTGATTTGACTCCCATGGGCGTGTTGTGAGGAGGCACTGTGGTATAGGCTCCTGTATCCACTGTGATGGGCTTTGGTGCCTCCCTATACTAAAGTCCCAAGGGGTCTGAGACCAAAAAGTGTTTCATACATTCCAATGTTCCATGTGTAAACTGATGGTCATGAACATGGAGACTAAAGGTACCGAAAGAAAGATAGACTTGTGTACTACATGGGTCCTGCATGTACAATGAAAAGGTATGTACGACCAATAGTGCTCATCCTGTGGAGCTGATGGGAAGAGGGCTTGGATCTTGGAGGATGGGGATGCCTTGATCTCTAAAGGGATTGCACCTGACCCCGGGTAACTCCACGTGTGCGAGGCGTTATAGTAGGTCTTGGGATTGGAGAGGTACTCTCTTGGCAGGCACAGGTGTCCCACCATGGTTTCTCAACCCCCTCGGTTATAGTACAATGGTGGAAGATCATAGACTGACAGGGTCACATACTTGTAGAACTCTCTCTAGTGGTGATCAAAAGGGTCCTCTGTCCTGTCGGGGGCGTATGTGACCGATCATCATACTTAATAAGGGTTTTGATAAGAGGTTTCCTTTGTGAGGCAACCAGCGTAACCGCGAAACGTTTCAGCCCTGAAACGTTTCACCTCGAAATGGGGCAAGAAACACTGAAACATTTCACCCCTCGACAAGTGGCTATACCAAAATGGCTACACACACACACACACCCAACATACATACATACACATAAATATATGCATACACATAAATACACACAGATATATACATACATACATATAAATATAAATATATATACATATGTATGTATTTACGTATATACGTACGTGTGTATGTACGTATGTATGTAATAGTCTCTGTGCGTGCGCGAGAGAGGGAAAGAGAGAGACTTGAAACTGAGAACAAGAAACGATGTTTCAGAAATGGTGTTTCAAGGTTTCACGAAACGCGAAACACGTTTAAGCGTTTCAAGGTTTGAGCCGAGCTCAAGCGCGTTTCATGGTGACCATGGAGGCAACTAGTCGTCTTGATGTTGTATTTAGGGTTGTGGTTGCTCTAGATGTGTTTTGGTGAAGTACCATTGTGGGGGCTAGAGGTGACCTTGATAAATATTATCTAGGTCATGGTGAAAGTGGATTATTTTGTAGGTGGAAATGGGTCTGTGAGGGGGTTGTTTGGAAAAGAGCATGAGATCATGAAAGGCAAGTAAGCGTGATGTGAATTCATGGGTTTTGTTTTTTTGTTTTTGGGGGGGAGAGAGAGAGAGAGAACATAGAAATCAATGATGTGTCGGGTTAAGGCTGGGGAGTGTTGAAGGTATTAGGGTTAGAGAGCTGCATAGGATTATATGGAGGCTACAAGGGATCGGTCGGATCCATGCTGTGCGTGTGCAGAGAGAGAGAGAGAGAGAGAGAGAGAGAGAGAGAGTCTTTTATAGGCTTATAGCCTTATCTTTTGACACATGACACACACTAGGGCAATGACACATGGCTAGGCCTATTACATCACTCCTTATCACATTCACACATAATATCTAGCTATAAGTGGCTGTTCACACATAATATCTAGCTATAAGTGGCTGTTCACACACATAAACACACTAACACATACTAAGAGCTGGTTCACACACAGGAAGCTCTGAATACCCAACAAACCTCCCTTCGGAGTGAAGGTGGTGAGACCCAACACACACAGAAAGTAGCTACCTCTTCGAACACCCTCACATGCTGCAAGGGAGAGATCTAGCCATGCGCACCTCCCTTGCCATTCTAATCCTCAGATTAGCAAGTGATTACCATCAGCATGAATAGTAGAACCATCAGTATTAGCATCAGAAGCATCTTCATCAGCATCATCTTCAGCAGCATCACATCAGCATGAACGTCAAGCATCACGATCATGGGAAGGTAGGAGTACCTGTTGGCAGCTTACACAGTGATGTCAGCAGCCTTCTGGTGCTCCTGTTGGCAGCCGGATGATACCCCAAAGGTGGCCAGGGCAAGGTGGGAACACATCATATAAAAGTGCAGCATTTATCTAATATTTTGTCCAGCATACTGGCCGTCAGCAGGGCAGCTGGCTGACTAGCAGCTTTCTCACATATATAAGCAACTCAGCATTTCAGCAAGTCATAGGTCATTTAGTTGAGCAATCATTCATTCCTAGCATCAAGTAGATTCATGTAGAAGGGGCCTTTGTCACCCCTATGAGGCTGACCATAGCCCTACATCATGTGTCACCATTTGGCCACCCAATTGGTCCACCCGTGCTTTCTCATCATGTATGTACATTGGACCGGTGTCCATGGCAGTTGTATATGCCAGGGATTGATGCCACTCATGTGATACTGTGGACTTCGCTTTCCGTTGGGACTTGTGCCTCTGTGTACATGCCCGTTAATGCCTGGTGGATTGGTGTTCCATTGGGTCTGGTACTTCGTGTACTTGCCTGGAGCACGTCTATTTTGGTATAGTCTCATGAACGGGGATTGTCCATACCAATGCTGCATTGCATAGCATCTTTATGTGCTTGCTTGCAATTGAAATTGCATGCTATTTTCATGTTTGCTTGACCAATGTGTAGTTCCGGGTAAGGGCGCCCGCGAACCGTGCGTGTGAAACTGTCTGCTGACATGGTTATGTGGCATGTGACAGGTGGTAAGTATTGGTCATAAACCTAGCCTTAGGAGTTAGCACTAATTTATAAGTGAGTGTGTACACACTTCATTGAGTTTTGGGCGACCAAAACTCACTTATAAATTATGACCAGCCCGGTGTTCACACACACTGATGTCCCGAGGTGGACAAAGCCCAATGTCCACCGCCCAGACCTTATCCCCTTTGTATACAAAGGAAGTAACCAGCCATGTGTCCACTCTAGCTTGCTCCTCAAAGCACCTACCTGCCACCTACACTGGACAACTCACCACCTCACTCCTCCTCCTCTCTCTAGAGATTGGCGCCTCCTTCATGAGGGCTGTTGGGCTGCATTTTCTGCACTTTCTCCTTCCCAACTCCATTTCCAAGCTTGCAAAGGTGTTTCTCAAGCTTCCAAGAGTGTTTTCGGATGCTAATCACTCTCCTACACACTCCCAATGACTGAAATTCAGCAAAATAGCTCTCTTTATTGCTGTAATTTCTGGTCTTTTTGTTGAAAACCCTAATTTCAGCCCTCTTTTCTCAAGTTGAACCATAGGGGAAGCTTTCCCAAGGTTGCCTTCATCCTCTTGAAGACTTTTGTCATGAAGAAATGCGAAAAATCGAAGATCTCATCACTCCAAGGACTTCCATCGTGAAGACTTCCGTTGTCATCGACTCTACTTGCAATTGGTAAGCTTTTATGCTTAAATATGGAAGCAAGTAGCAGGAAAGATTAACATACAAGCATAAAGTTATCCTTTTGTACCATAGTAATACAAGAAAAACCTGACACTAAATACTCTCTTCTTCTCTCTCCTTTGTCTTAGTCTTGTATTAATTAGCATCAATGTTCTTAATTAGGCTTAGGATTGCTGATTAGTACAACAAGGTTTTCGCGCATGCAACAGATTGAAGCAACAAGGCCAACTCTTCATCACCCCCGTAGCTCTTAACAAGGATAAAGGATAACATGGAGCCTTTTATAAGTGAAGGTAAAACACACAAACATTTACAAATCTTTTTCGGGGGACAACCCGGGCAGTGAACCCTAACACACAAGAAAACTAAAATGCCCAATATTATTTCAGCATTTATCCATTGTAGCAAGTTGTGTAGCATATTATACTACAGTCGGCTAGTTCCACAGCCAGCCGACCAGCACTTGCTCATATAAATAGCCTCTCTTTGCATCACTCATTCCATCATCATCATTGTCGGAGCCAAGCGATTTGGGACCATCATCGTTTGGAGCACATAGGCATTCATCAACAAAAAGCTTCATCCTCAGCATTCAGCCAAGGAAGGTCCTTAGTACCTTGTGTTTTCAGCACACAAACAGAATTCAGCACTCATACACATCATCATTTTGCTACAGCCACATCGGTGAAGGTAAAACGCGTCATATTCATTCATTCATAGTGCATATCACAGCCTAGAACAGTCCCAAACAGCCCCTTCTCTCAGCCTCAGATTTGCAGCCCTACCCCACATTCCATTGGAAGAGTGCATAGGCATTGAGATCAGTCATCATTGGTGCTTCTACAGCCGTGTACAGTTCAGCCCAACTCTTGGTCTTTCAAAGGTCTTGTGTTTGGCTTATCTACTGTCCCAAGTTAGTCATACATTCATTCTCTTCCAAGATAATAAAGCAAATACCGCCCGTCAGTGGGTAATTTGGGACCCAATAAGGTGGAGAACAAACGTCATCATTGGTGCTTCTACAGTCGTGTACAATTCAGCCCGACTCTTGGTCTTTCAAAGGTCTTGTGTTTGGCTTATCTACAGTCCCAAGTTAGTCATACATTCATTCTCTTCCAAGATAATAAAGCAAATACCGCCCTTCAGTGGGTAATTTGGGACCCAATAGGGTGGAGAACAAACTACACCGGCACATCATGGCCCTCGAAGCATGGGTCACGGGCCTTGAACAAGAGAACAGAGCACTCAAGGAGGAGGTGAGTGCATTGAAAGTGGAATAGCCAATGCTACATATCCCCGTGTCAATCTAGCTCTGGCTGCTGAACCCATGGTGAAGCACGTGGCTGCTGCAGAGAAGGTAACCCCTAGGTACACGTATGATGTCACCACCTCCACCTGGCGTCCTGCGAGAGTGAATGTCAGCTGACTCCTGCCCTGTCCCGATGTATGAAAGACCATAACCTTGGTTTTCCCAAGGTTCACAGTAAGACCCCTCTGTGTGCAGAAATCATCGAGTGCATGTAGATGCTGCTGTAGACCTCCTGGAGACTCAGACACTAATACAATATCATCAGCATAAAGCATAATATGTACTGAGGTACCTGCTAGATCAACTCCATCTCCGCCATCCCGTGTAATGAAGTCAGCCACCTCATCAATGTATAACCCAAATAGCGTGGGGGAAAGTGGGCATCCTTGCTTCACACCAATGGTGCTAGCACTAGTCTCGGACATACCTCCTGGGCATCTGACTCGTCCAAAAACTTGCTCATATAATGCATAGATCCCCCATATCATATCTGCTGGTATGCCAAGAGACTGCAGGCGCTGAAAGAGCCTCTCTCGAGGTACTGTGTCAAATGCCTTGCGGAAATCCACAAAGCAGCAATAGAGCTTTCTCTTCCTCACTCTGGCCTGATCAATCATACATCTCAAAGTGAATACATGGTCAGTGGTAGAGAAAGCTCTCCTGAAGCCTGCCTGCCCTGATGAGCGTAAACCTGCTCGCTCAGCATATAAGCTAAGCTCTTGCTCCAACACTGCACCATAGAGTTTGGCCAACACGTGGCCAACCATAACCGTCCTGTAGTTGCTCGGATCAAGCATATCCCCTGTTTTGTGGATCAGCCACCAGGCACATTTTCAGGAGCCCCGGACGAAAGGGTGGCTATTTGACACATTAGTCACACCGGCACTGATGTATGGAGCAGCAGTATGGGCGCCAAGACTTGCTACCCATTGGTGGACACAGATAGAGAGACCACAGGCCCTCATGATGGTACGCATGATACGCAGCAAACCGTCAGTACCTCATGACATTATCCGAGCTGAGTTTGCTGCGCCTCCTATGATGGTAGAGGCCATATTCCAGACTATATGCCTGCTAGACAGATTCAGAGAGATGCCACAAGACAGATTGTCATACAGAGCTTTTGAGGCATCTAGACAGCTGGTTGAGGCAGGAGACAGAGGATCATGGTATGCACAGGTCACACATTGGTTCTCACAGCATGGCCTAGACATGGATCATCTACCGCCATTCCAGTATGATAGGGATGCACCACATATCCGTCTCTCTCGTAGTGAGAGGAACAGAGTATTGAGACAGGACCTATGGCAGCTCTATACACGAGAGACATGGATATCACCTACACAGCCTCTTCCACCGAAGATGCTATACTACAGAGATCACTTCATGAGTATCACTGAGGATGGATTTATAGAGAGGCCTAGATACATGGAGGGCTTTTTACCACACGGCCCCCGAGTAGCTATTGGTCAGCTTAGAGTCTCATCACATCGATTGGAGATCGAGACTGGCAGAGCAGCACGGATCCCCCGAGAGGAGAGGGTATGCAGATTGTGCAGAGAGGAGGTGGAGAGTGAGGAGCATTATGTATGCAGATGCAGAGCATATACAGCCATCAGAGAGAGAGATCCCATTTTATTCAGAGAGCCACATTCCCTACGCCATATCTTTGAGGCAGCAGACCAGCGCATACTGGGGAGATTCATTCTAGACATACAGCGTCACAGAGAGACATCATTACAGGCTCAGACAGCTCCAGAGGGGGGACGACAGACACAGATTACTACATTTTTTCAGAGATCCACCCCACTCCCAGCCCCTACACAGCAGGGAATTACTCTCCAGAGAGCAGAGACACTCAGAGCCCGCAAGAGACAGAGGACACCTAACACCATATTAGATAATTTGGGAAAAATCCCATTCCCATTTGAAAAATGGGAGCATGGTGAACTTGTCCAAAAGTTTATCAAAACCCCCTCATGTGACATATCATCGGAAAGATCTTGAAGAGTAGAATCTAAATCTATGATCTCCGACAAATTTGGAGTTAGTATGTTTAAGATATGTCCAAAACTATATGGAGTAATTGATTCCCAAAATGTGAGATTTTTTCCAAATTACCTAATATTGACTTACCTGGCTTTCGGACACCACGCCTATACCAGAGAGAGATGACAGAGATCAGAGCTCAGTTTCACAGAGAGGGTGCGGAGCGACTGGCTCGCTTCAGAGCAGACCCAGGCATGTTCTTCAGGGAGCTGTGGACACCCCCTTCATTGATGTATACCATTCTATATCCCCAGTATGGTACAACATGGAGCTAGCTAGGTTGCATATCATGATTGTATACTCCATGCATATAGCTTTGCATTCTCCTAGTAGTAGAGCTCCATCACCTCACACCCAGATTTAGTTTTTTTAGTGCAGTACTTTTTCATTTTGTTGGGATCTCTCTCTCTCTCTCTCTCTCTCTCTCTCTCTCTCTCATCTCTTAAAGTGTCAAGTGATAAAGTGGATTGCCAAAGACTCACGAAACTCAGGATAAAGAAGGTGGTGTGAGACTTTGTGTGACAAGATTCTACATCTACGCATAATTCCGTTGCATGTTACATTGGAACCAGATTCAACTTGTCCACACACACCACATCCTAGCGTGAGAGCATCCTTGGATGGTCATACTTTGCTCCGGCACGACTGCCGACTTCAGTAACATGTCTACAGAGGAGCGTACACATCAGCAGGAAGACATCTCCCCCGAAGGAGACCATACTCTTCCTCCTACTACAAATACCATAGTTCTACTCTGAGCATAGAACCAGCTTCTCATGGAGAACCAACAAACAGCAAAACCCACTCCTCTAGTTACCCCCGTCTTCGTCACCCTCTTCTTTCAGATGGAACAACAAAGACGAGAGGACGAAGCCAGACGGCGGGAAGAAAAAAGTCGACAGACGGTATGATGAGGAAGCCCAACGTAGGCTTGAAGAAGACCGGCATCAGGTTGAACTCGCCGCTCGGGAGCACCAAAGAGAGCTCGATTGAGAGCACATGTTACTCGAACACCAACGGAAAAAGGAGGCCTTGGATCTGAAATATCAGCACCTTTTTTCAATTTCCCTAGGGCCCAAGCATCCGCGACATCAACAACCGTTTTCAAACTCAATCGAATTTTAGTTAGTATGATGATTAGTGTGATCATTGAGCTGTCAAATCAATTTATTCATCAGTTTAATGCTCCTTTCCATTGGCAAAGCTAACAAATCCTCAAGACAAAGTCCACGTAGCGGGTCTCCACCTCAAGACTAGGCAGTCACTTAGTGGCAACATTGGTCTAGTATCCATACAGGCCACATCATAGGTGTCATAACTTTTCGCTGGGATACCTTTGTCCATGATCTAAAGACCAGACTTCTCCCTCCCCAGTATTTGATCGACCTGGTAGATGAGTTCTATGGACTCAGACAGAACGGGTCACCCGTGCTTTAATTTTCTGGTAAGGTTATAACTTTAGCACAACAATTAGGATTATTTGAGCAGGCCAAGATGGATCAATTCATTCGTGGATTAGATCCTAACATCTGGTTCACAGTTCGTAACTTTGAACCCAGCACATATGATCGGGCTTTGACTGTAGCTCAAAATGAAGAAATGAAGATGAACGGAGGCAAGCCTAAGCAACCGTAGTCTAGTACCAAACTCCAACAGTAGCAATCTGCTTCGTAGACGGGGAAAGGTAAGGTGTCTTCTAAACATGCTACGAAGGATGACAGTTCTAGCTCTAGTTCAGGGTGCAAGAAGGATAAGGAATCCAAACCTAAGAAAACCCCTGAGGAAAAGGCTAAAGTAGGCATCACTGGAGGCTATCTTCCTCCAGAGGAGCAAAGGAAATACCAGTCGGAGAACATATGTTTTTTTTGTCATACCATTGGGCATGGTAAGAAGAATTGCCAGAAATAGCAAACGGAGCAAGCCTCTAAACTACCTTCTTTCACAGTTGCCACAACATCTCCTGCTCCTCTAGCCCCGTCTACTACTACCAACGCAGTTCAACCGAGGCACAAGATCTCTGATGCCGAGCACACCACGGGGATGACCCACAAGAATCTCTCATTGGGCTAGTACCCGATCCAATATTCCAAATCCAGATCTAAGTCTAAGTTTAAGTCCAAGTCCAAGTCCAAGTCCAAGTCCAAATCCAAGTCCAAATCCAAACCAAAGTTCCAAGTTCCAAGTTCCAAGTCCAAGAAAACTCAATATCCAATTTGTAGAAAATCCTCAAGAAAGCAAACACCAAGTTGGCGATGGAACCCTTAACCTGGATTGCGGATCTATGAATCTAGAGTCAAATCTATTGCCGAAAAGCTGAAGTGTACACGTGGCAACGCTTGCAGTTGAGGGCAGCGTTGGTGGCGCTGCTCGGTAGAGATTGAGGGCAACGTAGAGGGTAGCAAGGAGCAGCATAGGTGACGGCGGCGGCACAGGGCGGCGGCCTTGGCAGAAGATGGAGGTGCAGTCTAGGCCCGGTGGATAGAGAGGGTGGTGAGGTTGAGGATGATGATAAAGATGTTGATGATGATCTCCTTGCACTCTACACACTTGATGCCAAAAGAGAGGCTCAAGGTTCTTTTTATACTAGCGGAGAGCCCTGCTTTTTGCCAAAAAGAACTCTAGCCAAGCTTTTTGCTTTGCTTTTTGTCTTTTTGCTTTTATATTTTAATAATAATAAAATATTACTCATCTTTTGCCAAATTTGTTGAATTATTGCTTTTCTAGCTTCAAGGCCTTGCTTTTTGGCCTTGGAGCTACTTTTTGGAAAAACGGCTTTTAGCTTTTTGATCTGGCTCAGTCTTCGCTTTCAGATGGTGCCCTTGGCTCGCGACGGTCAACTCAATTTGACTTTTTGTCCAAAACTAGTGCTTTTTCTTGAGCCAACTTCATGATCAACCTGTCCATGTGTCCCTTGAGAAAGAAAGAAAAAACAGTCATATTAAGGTCTACAAAAGACCAGAGGGTTTATGAGACCGAAGGTGTTACTGTTTACAATACATCCATGAAGTCAGAAAAAATAAAACAATGTAGCTAAAGAAATAAAACAGTCATGTGAATGACCATGAGAGAGAGAGAGAGAGAGAGAGAGAGAGAGAGAGAGAGAGAGAGAAAGATTCTAAACGAATGTACTTTTGAAAATTCTCTAATATGCTTTGGCTTTGCTAAGCTAAAATTCCAATACATCACTTGGGTTTTGTTTTACAAAATAGGCTTAAAAAAGTATTGACATGGGTTTAATTTGCACATGTTGATTCTGATAAAATTCTCTGATTTACCTCATCTGTGGTATTAACTGAATATTGATTAGGAGGTTGCGGAGGCTCATGAAAAGTCCCGACCCACTTGCTGAACAGAGGAAGCGGGAGCTGCGTCAGGCGGAACTAGGTGCAGGGGGGTTGTTTGGTTGAACTGGTCAATGCTAAGGGCCTTAACGGATTGACTCCCAGCTGGTGGAAAAGGGGGAGGGGGGGAGGGGGGCGGGATCTAAGCCCTTGCCCTCGGTTGGATGGTGGAGCGGGGGATGTTCTGTAAAGGCTCTATAAATGAACACATCTTTGGTGGTGGTCCTGTACCAGTGATCGTTTTCAGTGAAAGCTTGAAGCAAGGAGGCTAATGCAAATGGTTTTGCAGTCATATCCTTCCCACATTGCATGGCCCATTTTGATCAGGAGAGCTTTATCTTGAAGCTCAGGCTTTGAAACAGCCCTTTTGATTCACATCGAATGACATTTCTTGGTTTTGAGTGTGTACTTTTAAGAAACATATACCATGCAAAAACATATTTCTATGTCAATTACTTGAAGCTTGCGTCCTTGCCTGCCCGGGTTGATCCCTCCTCTCATCTGCAAAATCACATAGCCAGTGGTGTTTTAAGGCAATGACCATCTTGCAGGCAAGGACATGTTATGAAGCTCCAAAGTAGCTAATACGAGTGTTTTTTTCATTCATTTCATTGTTCTTGTCTCTTCGATGGATTCTTTTATGCAGAGGCATTGTTTTTTTGCCTGGGGTTTTCAATTTACCTGATGGGGAAAATATGTGCCTTGGATAAATAGGGTCCCTGCCTACCACCCTCAGGCAAATAAAAATGCATCTAGGTTGGGGACCTGCCCAACTTAATTCCATTGTGTTGTGGACTGTGCATACTGATTACATTCCTGTTTATTCCTGCATCTGATGTTTAAGACTTGTCTTAAGTTGTTTCGATTCAAGGAAAATACGAGCAAAATATTGTGATTTTTTTTGAGGCACTACCTACATTGTAGATATGCCTGCATGCCGCAAAAGCTTACCTAGCTAATGGGACAATGTCTGGCACTACCTACATTGTAGATATGCCTGCATGCCGTGAAAGCTTACCTAGCTAATGGGACAATGTCTGACACACATTCATTGTCTTTTGAAGCGAGAACCAACACATTAATTTTCAATTTCAATATTAATAGTAGTTGCAAATGTGTAGATCTGCAAACATTGCATGAGTCCCAAGCCAAGTTGGCAGAGAGAATGTGCAGGGTTGCAATTGAGAAAAATGGGGTCGCATCAAAGCTAATTATGCGCTTATTGCTATGGAATCGATTGTTGAAAGAGTTGGAGCCACAAAATGCCCCTAGTGCCTTGTATGGCTACAGGTCCACGCTGATATGGTACTTCATCTCTTTTGTCATCTAATAGTCTACTGGTTCGTCTGGACGCTTTAATTTGATAATCGACAAGGTCAGCTGAATTCATGGTCTGGCATGGATAGACAGAGCTTGATAGTGGAACACCTCATTATGGGCATCTGCCTGGGTGTGACCCATCTGTAAACACTAGAAGGGTTGTGCTTGCTTGTTGATATGAGCCCATCACAACCATGGGCTTGTAATTATTAGGTGCTCAAATCCTTACCTCGTAGATACTTGCCCAGTAACAAAGGGATTAAGGCTTGTTGACCTTGTGCCGTCATCACTACAATTGGTTTGTTTTTGTCCATGGTTGTGGTATTAGAGTGTACATAAAATATCAAAAGAAAATGCACAATTATAACCATGGCATGAGATGGGGACAATTACAATCTAATTATCATTTTAAAGCTTGAGAGACGTGGAATCTAATTGTGTTGGAGTTTCATGATGAAGCCAGTCTAGCCACAAATATGCCATCAAACCATCTGTGCACATGGCCAGCTTTGGGCTTGCATTACTCATTAATCAAGGACAGCAAAGGAACAATTCATTTTTGGAGAGGAAGAAAAATTCCATGCGTTGTGTATATATTGTTGCTAGGTCCATGCACATGTTGGATGTGCAAAGGAACGAATCACTCTTCCTATCTAAAATTTGAATTTCTAAGTCTTGTGATCTCTCTCTCTGTCTCTGTCTCTCTCTCTCTCTCGCTTTGTGCTTCTGCGGTGAAGGGACTTGGTAATCACTTACCTCTACAAGAGAGAGGGGGTTAATCTGTGCTTCAACATGGTACCAGAGCTTCTTTCCTGGGCGTTATGCTTCTGCGCTTAAGGGACTTGGTAATCACTTACCTCTACGCCTAGGTCACACCTCGTTGGGAGATTTGTTCTTCTGTGGGAGGTTCTTGGGCATTTCTTGCAACTCCTCTCGTTGATGGAGCTTATCCAAGATGCTATGGTGAGAAGTTGCCTATTGGGCGAAAGCATTAACTGACTCATCGTGCTATATTTGTGAGTGCACCCCACCCTAAATACAAAAAAGGCCCCAGGTGGCAGTTGGGGTCTTTTTTTTTTGGGGTGTTTTGTTTGATTCAGTGCTGATATATGAGGTTTAGAGTTTACTTTTTACATACTAATGTAAGTAGATGTAGAAAGCAATGCATGTATTGAATCACTACTCTTTTGTGCATTAGTCTGAAAGGGGTCTGGTGGACTCCAGGATGTTTAAATATTTGGAAAGTACAAGCTTTGGGAATGGGGGATTAGCTTACAACATCAGCATGGCATTGTTTTGAACCCATTTAATGCAGATACAAATGCTCCTATTATCCCTTAACAAATTGTCTATGGTTTTGGGATATTATGTGGAAGCCAAGTTTTTTCACGAGACAAGCCTTGAAAAAGATGGTAGTGTTTGCTTCGAGTGGGAAGAAAAAAGGACCCTTCACCAAGCCAAGCTTCTGTGAGTGGAGGTGCCTTGAAGGATTCCTTGGAGAAGACTGATGAGACTCCACCTAATGAGGAGGTACACACAACACATGCTAATGAGTTGATTGATGGTGGGGCCGGGAGCTCTGGTGCCAATTCAGGTGACTGTTAGGGAAAGTGAGGATGTGGATAGTGGGGATCATGATGTTAGTGATCTTGACCTCCAATTGGCAAGTGGAGGTAATATTATTTAAGATTGTGGAGTTCAACCACTGTCCTCAATTTCCTTTATGTAGATTTATTACCTATGCCCGAGTAAGAGGATTGAGGAGTGATGTGCTAGATCATTGTCCTTGGGTTCCTTTATGTAGACTCATCACCTATGCTTAAGAGGATTGAGGAGTGATGTGTCATCCCTCAAGGTTGTATTACATGAGGGGTATATGGTGGAAAAGGGTGCATTTATTGCATCGGTTTGTACATGTAAGGGAGATGAGATTGTTGTTGATGAGGCTATGAGGGACTCATGTAGAGGTTGATGATGGATTTGAGACATAATTAGCAATTATGGTCTCATTTATGGAGAGGTTGATGATGAATTTGAGACAGAATTAGCAAGCATGGCCTCATTTATGGAGAGAGGTTGCTCTACTAGCACGCTCGCATAGCACGCTCGCAAAGAATAAATGCGTAAGTATTCTAGTCATATTTGAAAATTTATCTCGACTTTATTTATGGTTTATATCACTAATATTTGTGGTTTATTTATTAAGGATTAATAAGCATGTAATTATCAAGCCAAGCTTGAGAGACACACTCATAAATACCAACCAACAACATATGTGAGTGTGATCTTGAGAAATATATGAGCACTCTCACTAGAGAAGAGTGTAAGATTATTGAGCACATTAGATCAAGACAGCTAAAATTCATAAGGCCATGGTATTGTTTGACACAAGCATTTGGATTGGCCAGTGTTTCAAGTAGTGCAAATCTTGTCATTAACTATCTTTTATTTTGAAAGCATAAAGGTTAAACTTATGGCTTCCACATAACTTGATTTATACTATTGGGTTTTAGTTGAAACCAAGTTGAAAATAATGCTAAAGTAAAGAGGATCATTGAAACAATATAGAAGAAAGAGGTGCTACTGAAAAGCAAGCTAAAGATTAGATTCAAAGAGGAATACTAGATTGTATGTGAAATGTATTCTTGAATTATGTGAATTCTATGTTGTGCCTTATATTCAATATTATGGCAATAATATGGTGCATTGCCTTGTCACCTCCTCTCAACATAGAGAGGAGGCTCTTTCTACTTTCTTTGCTACACCCATGAGCGGAATATATATCGCATGCCCAAGCAAGATGTGGAATACCGAGGGTGAGAGTTTCTTTCGTAGGCTCTTGTTGATGAGTAAATAGCTATACTAAATTTCACATTTATTTTTTTTGAACATTTTGATAAATTATATCTTTTAATGATGTGAATATAAATTTCACTACTTACCTTTCTTAGTTGATTTATATAAGAGATTATGTATTTTTCTATTACTTTCCATTATATGTTTTTGTGTTACAGTAAAGATGGCTAGCAAGGGAAGTGTAGATTAAGAGGCATGCCATTGCCTCTTTGGACAACCTATGTGGGTTGCTTTCACATCCATTGGTGATCCTAGGGGATTACTCCCTCTCCCATTATCTAGATGACATAACACTAGAGGAAAGAAATCATGTTCACTACTTTGAGAATGAAGGATACCAAAGCAGAGTCAAAGATTTTGTGCAAGGAGAAGCATCAACTGTGAACCCAATGCTTAACTAATATAGGTTGCAAGTCGAGTTGTGTACAGGTACACCACAATGTCAAAACAAAGTGATTATTGCTATTGATGAGACCCTTCTTTGAATAGTGGCTCTAATATGCATGAAGAAATTTGAAGTTAATTTATCTTGAGTTGTCTTTTTGTTAATTGAAGGTACCTCTCTCACTTGTTGAAAGAAACAATGATTATGGATATGCCAAAGCAATGCATATGGTGGAAATAAATCTCCAATCCTTTAACTTGTATGCATCATAAGGGCATGCATGGTCTCTTCGGATGGGAGTTGCCAATTTCCCTTGGTTGGATACTAGGACATGTGCTTACAAGAGAGAGGGATATGTACATGTTGCATGCTACAAAGACAAGGGCCTCAATAGTAACTCCTAAGAAGACAAGAGTTACTAAAAGGGGGAAGGAAGCTAACAAAGAAAGACATGATAGAAGGTATGTGTACTAACCATATGATAAACCTAAGCGATAATTAAATGTATGCTACATATGTAGAGGATACATAATGTGTTGAAGAATGTTGCATTTATTTTTTGTGTATAACTACTGAGGATGAGGATGACTCATTGTCATCACTCCCCACACATGATCCCTCAAGATCAAATGTCACTCCTTAAGAGATCCATGGGAAAGGTGATGGTATAATGTATGCAAACAAAGTTGTGTGTCTTAGTTTCCTTGAGATCACATTTTATTGGTTGTATTATCCATTTTGCATTGGTTTATGTAGACACTATAACCTTGACAAAGGCGGAGGTCCACTATGTTTATTGTTGTCCACTATCTCTAGATATTGCACTAGCTCATGGATCTCCCATTAAATATGATTGTGTGATGGGAGATTACATTGAGATGGAGTGTGATTTTTTTATTGGCAAGAAGAATGACATGTATGCCAAGATATATGAGTTCTTCTTGTCCATTGTGGCTTTGACAAAGGAATACATTAAGATGGGAAGAAAGGTGAAGTGGGCATTAGAATTTGTCATTCTATACTTCCCAAGTGGTGAAAGAATGTAGAGTAGAGGAGAGATTCCACCATGGAATAGATTGAGCGAGGAGCATGATGCCAAGCATGGCATGACTATTATAGTAGCAAGCCTTACATATAGTGGGTGGCTAGTTCTTTTATTTCCTCTATTTGGTGAGCATCAAAACAACATTGTGTTTTTTTATCTTAACTATGATATTGTTAGTGCATGCCAATCGAAAACTATGTGGTGTTGTCTTGTAGGCCCTTGCCTTACTTGGGTGGAGCGCTACATTAGAGTGCATGACCTTGAGATGGTTAGGCAAGTTATCATGCATTGCAAAGATTCTTAGATCAATAAATTAAAGCTAGTGAGCTATTCATGATTACATGAGACATTGCTATGTTTACTCTTTTTATGAATAGTTGTGTGCTATTAAAGCTAGTGAGCTATTCATGATTACATTAGACATTGAGGCATTGCTATGTTTACTCTTTTTATGCACAGTTGTGTGTGCACAGTTGTGTGCGGTTAAAGCTAGTGAGCTATTCATGATTACATGAGGCATTGAGACATTGCTATGTTCGCTCTTTTATGAACAGTTGTGTGCTATTAAAGCTAGTGAGCTATTCATGATTACATGAGACATTGCTATGTTTACTCTTTTTATGAACAGTTGTGTGCTATTAAAGCTAGTGAGCTATTCATGATTACATGAGACATTGCTATGTTTACTCTTTTTATGCAGAGTTGCTATTTTTACTCTTTTTATAAATAGTTTTGTGCTTCATAATTATTTTTTTGAAGCATCATGGAGGGAGGCCCACCATGTTTGTTGCAGATAGTCTGCATCTATGTGATGAGAATATGTTTGTTGCAGATAGTCTGCATCTATGTGATGAGAATATGATCATACCATCGGATGATGGTATGCATCTATTTGACGAGAATTAGATCATACCATTGGATGATGTATAGATACATTATATACCAGATGTCCATAAGACTTTTGCACCATTGTCATCAGCACAAACGCTATTCAAGCACTTTGCTACTTTCATTCCTCATTAGGAATTTTTTGGACCCAAAAAGGGCCTCCTAAGGATTCCTAATTTTAAGGGATTAGAGCTTAAAAAGTTGGGCTTAAGGGAGACAAAGGCTATGATGACCCCTATTTTTTGCCTTGCCACATCAGCCACCATACCCCCCCTAGTTTCACTTTTTAAAGGGAATATTCTCATACTCTCTCTCTTACTTTTTGACTTTTCTCATACTTTCTCTCTTACTTTTTGAATTTTTTATCTTCACTCTACAAATTGAATCTTTCTTGTGTCAGTTTGAAATCTCCTTTCTCATTAACTCCCACCATATCTCCCTTCCACATCAGCAAAACATTCTCGTATTTCGGTGGGCCCCAAAAAGTGATTTTTTAAATTATTTTTTTAACATTTTGAGGTGGAAAAAACACCACCCAACCAATATGTATGAATTTTTTATCTTCACTCTCTACAAATTGAATCTTTCTTGTCAGTTTGAAATCTCCTTTCTCATTAACTCCCACCATATCTCCCTTCCACATCAGCAAAACATTCTCATATTTAGGTGGGCTCCAAAAAGTAAAAAATTTTATTTTTTATTTTTTTTCATTTTGAGGTGGAAAAAACACCACCCAACCAATATGTATGATGAAAATAAATTTTTCCTCCAAAAAGCTTGTAATTCAAGGGTCACATCAGAAGCTTGTCAGGAGCCAGTACATCCATAACTAACTGTCAGGTCCCCACAACCCCATAAACATAACTAACTGCTGTCAGGAACCACTACATCCATGAGATCTCGAAACTGTGGGGACCCCAAAAATTATTATTTTTTAAATTTTCTCATAAATGTAATTTATTGATGAGAAACTCCATGTTAGTATATTTGTATATCAAAAATATCATTTTCTACTTAGAAAAATGGATTTGTGTTAAATTTCCAACAGCAAAGTTTTAACAGTCTCTCTCTCTCTCTCTCTCTCTCTCTCTCTCTCTCTCTCTCTCTCTCTCTCTCTCTCTCTCTCTCTCTCCTCTGAGGATCTCTCTGCTTTAGCTTCTTCCTCTACTTAGCTATGGAGCCTTTGCAAGCTGTGTGTGTAGCCCCTTGTGAAGCTAGAAAATGGAAGGTTGATTTACACATTCGTATTCCTGAAGAGTATGGCAGCTCTAAAAAAACCCATCCTACTGATGCACAATCTGTCCACGCTCGTAGGATAGCTAAGGAGAAAAATGTAGATCTTTGGGTTGATGGGCATCTCTATTCAATTGACCCTCCATTAAGAGCAAACCCTCCTTTCTGCATGCAATTTGTTGGTGTGAAGGAGAGCTTGGCTTGTTAGGATACTGTAGAAGATTGACTACAAGTGGAGCTTGGCAAACCCATATTCTCCAATCTCAATTGCAAGCATCACAATAAATCAAGAAATCAAGTTTTATCAGAGGAACAATGAGTTGCTGAATATAAGAAGAGCCCCTTTTGCTCGCACAGTGAAGGAGATTCTCCAACGATATAGAACAGAGTTCCGTGTGTAGGGGATTGCCCTTGAAGCATTGCACATTAGGAATTTTTTGGACCCAAAAAGGGCCTCCTAAGGATTCCTAATTTTAAGGGATTAGAGCTTAAAAAGCTGGGCTTAAGGGAGACAAAGGCTATGATGACCCCTTTTTTTTTGCCTTGCCACATCAGCCATACCCCCTAGTTTCACTTTTTAAAGGGAATATTCTCATTCTCTCTTACTTTTTGACTTTTCTCATACTTTCTCTCTTACTTTTTGAAATTTTTATCTTCACTCTCTATAAATTGAATCTTTCTTGTCAGTTTGAAATCTCCTTTCTCATTAACTTCCACCATATCTCCCTTCCACATCAGCAAAACATTCTCGTATTTAGGTGGGTCCCAAAAAGTGAATTTTTTAATTATTATTTTTTACATTTTGAGGTGAAAAAAACACCACCCAACCAATATGTATGATGAAAATAAAATTTTTCCTCCAAAAAGCTTGTAATTCAAGGGTCACATTAGAAGCCTGTTAAGAGCCAGTACATCCATAACTAACTGTCAGGTCCCCACAACCCCATAAACATAACTAACTGTCAGATCCCGAAATTGTGGGGATCCCAAAAATTATTATTTTTTAATTTTTCTCATAAATGTAATTTATTGATGAAAAACTCCATGTTAGTATATTTGTATATCAAAAAGATTATTTTCTACTTAGAAAAGCAGATTTGTGTTAAACCAACAGACATCAAAGTTTTATAACAGTCTCTCTCACTCACTCTCTCACTCACTCCCTCCCTCTCTCTCTCTCTCTCACTCTCTCTCTCTCTCACTCTCTCTCTCTCTCTCTCTCTCTCTCTCTCTCTCTCTCTCTCTCTCTCTCTCTCTCTCTCTCTCTCTGCTTTAGCTTCTTTCTCTGCTTAGCTATGGAGCCTTTGCAAGCTGTGTGTATAGCCCCTTATGAAGCTAGAAAACGGAAGGTTGATTTACACATTCGTATTCCTGAAGAGTATGGCAGCTCTAAAAAAACTCATCCTACTGATGCACAATCTGTCCAAGCTCGTAGGATAGCTAAGGAGAAAAATGTAGATCTTTGGGTTGATGGGCATCTCTATCCAGTTGACCCTCCATTAAGAGCAAACCCACCTTTCCGCAATTTATGATCTTTTATGCAGTTTGTTGGTAAAGGAGAGCTTGGCTTGTTAGGATACTGCAGAAGATTGACTACAAGTGGAGCTTGGCAAACCCATATTCTCCAATCTCAATTTGTAAGAATCACAATTCAGTCTTTTACAATGTCAAGAAGGACTTAAAACATCATCAGATAAAATAAAAGAGATCCTCGTAGAGAATATGGAGAAGGATGCAAAGATTCAAAGGCTAGAGGAACTTATCAAACGACTCAAAGCAACGCCACAAATGGTGCTCATGAATGCAAAAAGACATTGGCTGGTATAGAATCTCTTGCGTTTAAAGGTGGAGCACGGAAGAAAAGGATTCGTACAACAAAGTAAGTAACATAAACTTTCATTATGCACTCAGTGATTTAAACAAAATAGTCATGATTTGTGTTCTGCCACCAGGAATTTTCTGCAGAGGTGTGTGGTTCTAATGAAGAGGGATGGAAGGATTTGGTCAAAGCCATTCTGAATACTAAGGATATTCTCTCAATTATTACTGACCCTCATCATCCTAAAATATTCTCTCAATTATTACTGACCCTCATCATCCTAAAATACGCCAAGCTGTTCTCAGCAATGTAGTGAGCAAGATTACCACCTCCATTGATTCTTTATTAATTCAACATGCTTGTGATGCGGCTGGAATCAGCATGAAAGGGTACCAAGCAATCCGTAGGTTGTAAAAGATGCATTTCTAAGACAAGGAATCACTGGCACTTTATTTCCTACACTCAAGGTGATTCACAATGTTAAGCATATCAATAATGATGATGTGCAGCGAGTTATAAGACAGTTTTATCATGTTGAGGACACACTAACATTAGACACATGGTCGAGCAAAAAGAAAATCAAGACAAGTACAGAATTTCACTATGATGTTTATAATAACATCTTTGTTCATATTGAGAGACTACAACAAGCTATGGTGAAGTTCTATGGTCTTCCACCAGAAGGTGAGAACTTGCAATTGCTACTATTCATGTTTTTCAGTAGAAAATGAAGACGATTATTTTGTTTTGAATATTGTAAATTACCGTTTATTTACAGTTTTTTTGGGGAGCACACTTTCATTTGTGCTCAAGCTAGATGAGTGCTAAATTGTGAAAGGTCGGAAGCTAGAACGTATGAGCATTACGCATGAGGCCATGGTTTGTGCATGGGAAAAGACTACCAAACCAAGTTTTAGTGTGTAATCTGAGAAAGAGGCCTGGTGGCTTGGTGCATTCGAGGTACCGAAGGAGACACATGAGGTATTGACATGGATGTTTGAAAGGACTCCATGGATAACAGATGTAATCAAAAAGCAAATTGATGGAAATGTAGAAAACATAGGAAAGTTCAAGGTGGATTGGCATCTTGGGGGAGATTTGAAGACAATTAAATGCATGATGGGTTGTGCTGAAGGCGTGACATCAAGATGGCCTTGTCCATACTGCAATGTTTAGATTGATATTCCTAGGTAGAAAAATGGAAAAGGTATACAGAAGGTTGGTTCTGTTGGGAAGGATGCCTCAACAAAAGGTCCCAAGAAAGGAAAGAAGCAACAAGAAGATGCAGTAGATCCAACAAGTCAATTGATGTGATGAAGATGAGGAACAACCAAATGGAAGATGGGTGGAAGGTGTCATGTCTCGTGATATGCTAGGAGAACCAAACAGGAATTCAAATTGGAGCCCCATCATTAATTTTCCACTAAAGAATATTCACTTTTGCACACTTCATGCATTCATGAGAATCTTTGATCGATTGCTTCAGTGCCATATCGATTATGCATTCACAATGCCTACACAAGAGAGGAAAGTTACAGCCCTTGGTAAATTAGAGCATCTTTTGAATTCTCTGGGCTGCCATGGCGGAAACGTGAAAATTGGAGTGAATGAGCAGGCCTCTGCTATGTCATACGAGGTTGCTCAAAAGGTCTCCATGACTAGATCAAAGGCAAGGAGATTTTTGGAGAAGCCAACAAACATAGAGAATTCAAAGAAGACTTGGGGACTCTGGAGAGACCTGTGTGCAATCACCACAAATGTAGATTGTCCAATGCCAGCTCTTGTAAATATGCGCAAACAGCTTTGGATAAATTTCAATAACATGGTTCGCATTATGAATCAAAGTAGCACAACTACCCAAGAACAAGCATCATTCCAACAACATATCATAGAATTCACCAAGTGTGCTAGGTGCTTGGGAAGAGAGTAAAGTAACACACTATATGGTAAGTTGTACAGTAAAAAAATAAACTGGTGTTTTTAACCTTGACTTTTTCTAATTAAATTCTATTGTCATGTGTACAGCACATAGTACATGCACATGGTGCGTATTTCATGAACAAGTATGGATCGCTCGACATGTGGAGTACCCAAGGGATGGAGAAATCACATTATAAAGCAAGAGGGGTTTATTTCAAAAATACAAGACAGGGAGGTGGAGCTTCTGTAGGAGGAACACATACAAACTATCTACAAGAGATGTTCAATTGGTTTTATCGCACAACCTTTGGAAGGGTATTGGTTAGGGAGCGGGCCCAACAATCTAAGCTTGTGCAAGAGGCACGCAAGGTTGCAAAAAGTCATGCTCGGCTTGAATGGTTGCAGACCAATGCTCCCCATAGGCATGGTGCTTGGCGTGCACGAATGAGGAGACAAGGGAGGCGTTGGGTTGTGCACACACCAGCATAAATCTAGATGTAATAAGGCTAAGAAAATAAGTTTAGTTAGGTTTTTTTTTCCCTTAAAAAAACTATTAACTCACTTCATTTTCATTTCACTTTTTTAGAGAGCTTGAGCTCAAGATCTACGTAGACACCCACGTAAGGACACTAGCACATCACCATGTTAGCATAGTCGTACATGGATATGACATGCACCAAGAACACCGCACGTGTTACCATGCCTTCACAAAACACAGTGCAAGGCACCCAACAACCACATATTGGCGACACCACACATAGAAGAGAGTGACCCCTTGGAATCCATTAGGCGTGTCCTAGAATCCAAGGGGTCACTCTCTTCTATGTGTGGTGTTGCCAATATGTGGTTGTTGGGTGCCTTGCACTGTGTTTTGTGAAGGCATGGTAACACGTGCGGTGTTCTTGGTGCATGTCATATCCATGTACGACAAAAAACCACGTTTATTTGGCAAGCTAGAAGAGATCCCCAACCCCCCTCTTAACAATCCCAAATGGCCCAAACCTGATGCTTGGACCATCTTATGCTTAAAGTTTAAGATGGTAAGTGATATCAAGACACCCAACAACCACATATTGGCGACACCACACATAGAAGAGAGTGACCCCTTGGATTCTAGGACACCCCTCTTAACAATCCCATTAGAATTGCTCTTGGAGGACTGGGGAAGCTATGCCAGAACAGTGCGAATTTAGGCACTGCAATGGCGGTGCAGGCCGAAAATTCGCATTGTTCTGGCACTGCTCCCCGAGCCACTCAGGATTATTTCTGATGCATTTGAAGCTGAGCACACTAATTGTGAGAAATATTAATTTATAAGATAAAAACACCTTTAATCATGTGTAAAGATATACAATTTATCATCCAACGCATCAGAATTCCTCCTGGAGGACTGAGGAAGCTGTGCCAGAACAATGCGAATTTAGGCTCTGCAGCATCGGTGATGCAGGCTCAAAATTCGCACTGTTCTAGCACTGCTCCCCTAGCCACTCAGGATCATTTCTGATGCATTTATTATGAAGTTGAGTACATTAATTGTGAGAAATAATAGTTTATAAGATAAAAATAGCTTTAATCATGTGTAAAATTATATTGTTTGTCACCAATGCATCAGAATTGCTCCTGGAGGACTGGGGAAGCTATGCCAGAATAGTGTGAATTTAGGCTTTGCAGAGCAACGGCGGTGCAAGCTCAAAATTCGCACTGTTCTGGCACTGCTCCCCCAGCCACCACTCAGGATTATTTCTGATGCATTTGTAATAAAGATGAGTACAGTAATTATGAGAAACAATAGTTTATAAGATAAAACAGCTTTAATCATGTGTAAAATTACATTGTTTGTCATCCAATGCATCAGAATTGCTCCTAGAGAACTGAGGAAGCTATGCCAGAACAGTGCGAATTTAGGCTATGCAGCGCGGTGCAGGCTCAAAATTTGCACTGTTCTGACACTGCTTCCCCATCCACTCAAGATCATTTCTGATGCATTTATAATGAAGTTGAGTACATTAATTATAAAAACAATAATTTACAAAATAAAAATACCTTTAATCATGTATAAAAATACATTATTTGTCATCCAATGCATTAAAATTGCTCTTGGAGGGCTGGGGAAGCTATGCCAAAATAGTGCGAATTTGGGCTCGTTGACAGCAGCAGCGGTGCAGGCTCAAAATTCGCACTATTCTGGCACTGCTCCCCTAGCCACTGAGAATCATTTTTGATGCATTTATAATCAAGTTTAGTAGATGGCCCCGTATCTTCTACTACAGTGGGCTGTTCAGCTCTGCAAATTGTGCACCCTTTGGAAAGTGCTCTGATGCAAGCTACTCTTCTACACCAGCACTTGTTCCTACTGCCCTTACTTCCTTGTCATCCCTCAAATACCCTGCCAACTACAATGCAGGCATCTCTACCTCCTCATCCGAATCCTCATCTCGCTGATGAGGAACGCAAAAGTGGCGAGCCACAAGAGGAACCTAGTTCCTAAATTGCCCTTTCCCAACCTCTTCACCTCCTGCTTATTGAAGGTACAGTAAGCTCCTGCGGGGATGCAAATGTCGATGAAGCGTGTTCAAGGCACTGGATGTAGGGGCCGGCATATTGTTGAATGTACTTAAGCAGCTCAATAGGCACCCATCGATCATTGGGGCAATGGGGAAAGGAGATGGAGTGGGGAGCCAAGTATTGCTCCATGTATGCAATTTGCGTCTCATAATGTTGGGACGCAACGGCGAGCGACTTTTCAAAGTCGACTTCACGAGATAACATGACAAAGAGCTCGCTCTTGCTGCCCGCCCACCACGGGGTGGTGGAGAGGAACTCACAGAAGTTGTCAAAGTGGGTAGCCATGTGAATGGAAAGAGATAGTGTGAGCTCGTGCTTGGTTTCTATCGCGTGAAAATGAGAAAGAAGGCACCTTTGGCTATTTATAGTAGTTAAAATTTAAAGTTTGGCCTTTTCACACTAGACCGCTAGACAAAAAAATTAGAGTTTGCAAAAATATTAAGATTTCAATTAAATAAAGATTGGTTAAAAAAGAGCCTGCTACAAAATTACAAGCATGTCATCTAATATAAAATTGTTATAATGTCTTCATTTTATGCCCCTCTTGTGACATTTACTTAATGTTGATCTCCATCTCCTTGCTGACTTGAAAGCTTGTCATTGCCTTCACCTCGATCCTAAAACTCTTGCCTCTCATGTGCATCAGAACAGAGGCTATTTTCCCATATACTCAGTTTACCTTCAAGCTCTTTCACATGCCTACTATGTGTTGGTAGGGCTATGCACCTTGCTGCTGAAAATTCAAGGTCCCCCATTTGCCATGATTCTAAGACCATGGTTGTCCCCTCCTTACGCTTCTTCCTAATCTGTAAAAATATAGAAAGTGGCACAATAACCAGAAAGTGTAAGGGTTAACTCTAGACATGTAGTGGAATGAGATATACCTTTCTCATCAACTTGAAACTTGACACTTACACATTGTCAAAGCCCATGATGCTAAAGTGTTGATGCAGGTCTATTAGGCTCCAATGCTTGCTTGCTCTTCCACTCGCTCAATCCATCCATTTTGCATCATCACAGCTACCTCAAGAGGCATAATTTCTTCTTCTGAGGCTTGAAGTGGGATCCATGTCCCGTGCTTTTGCATCCATCTTTCGTAGTGCAGACGCATGTACAAAATAGAGTGTGCCTTCAAGAACCTGAAAGACACTGTAGAATCTACTACTTTGCACTTGTACACATCACCTTGATGTGACCCCTCATTAACCTCCCAACCCTCTCCTAGTAATCCTTGAATGAGGTCAGACCGTACCTCCTTACAAATATACATTATTTTTGTTTGGTGCATTGGCATGGAATTGAACATGTAAAGGACAAAACCAATTTAGCCCCACTGACCTTGATGCCTTTGAAAACTTGAGTGATGTCTTGATATCACTTACCATCTTAAACTTTAAGCATAAGATGGTCCAAGAATCAGGTTTGGGCCATTTGGGATTGTTAAGAGGGGGGTTGGGGATCTCTTCTAGCTTGCCAAATAAACGTGGTTTTTTATCTACAAAATATGAGAGAAAAGAAAAAGATATTGTTCTGTACAAGATCACTTGGGCTTTGAGATACAAACATTGCCTCTCCAATGGTGGATGCATGCATAGCATAGAAAACTCCAGTGAGGCTTTGTAGTGGTTGTTCCTCAACATAATTAGAGGGGGAAATATCTGCAGAGAGACATAAGAAAATGGAGAATCATAAGAAAATTTGAAACAAAAAATCCAATATTAGCATGTTAAAGTTGTGTTTATGTTACACTGATAATTTGAAGGAAACCTTGGTTGTTGGCCTTGAATATACAGCTCTCCAAGGGTATACACATGTTGCATTATGGCAACTAGTCCTTCCTGCTTAGTATGCTTGAAGCCTTGTAGCCACCCCTTCCAATGATGTAGCATATTCCCTAGTTGACGCACTCGATGTGGTCCCTTAGAGCTTGGCTACATGTAGACCCAAGCCCCAACCCCGAATCTTGTTGGAGCCCAAACTCTATTCTCATCTCTTGTGTTATGTAGCACAAGCTCTTCCACCTTCTCCCTAGGTCTTCTCACATTACTGGAAGAGGCCATGGTGGTAAGAAAAGAGAAGAAGGGAAAAGAAAAGCTTGTTTTACAACAAAAGAGTGGAGAGGAGAGAAAGTTCAGGGTTTTCAGTGCAGCAATGGAAAGCTTAAAAGAGGGTTAGAGTTTGAGAATAGGCTTCCTGAACCTAGGGTAGACTGAAGAGGGATAGAGTTTTTGTAGCAATGGAGAGGGAGGGACCTTGAGACTGAGAGAGGGAGGGAGATTGAGAGGGAGGGAGCTTGAGAAGGAGGGAGAGCTTGAGAGGGATGGAGTTTCTGCAGCAATGGAGAGCTTAGAAAAGGAAGAAAGAGGGAGAGGGAGCTTGAGACTGAGGGAGCTTGACAAGGAGGGAGAGCTTGAGAGGTATGGAGTTTCCGTAGTAATGGAGAGCTTAGAAGAGTTCAAAATGAGCTTTGCAAACCTAGAGTATGTTGGGGGGAAGTTTGAGAGGGAAAACACACTTTTGGGAAAAAATTAATTTTTTTAATTTTTAGGGTTTTTCATCTGCGCGATTCTAGGTGGGGGGACCTCTAAGTTTGGGCCCAAGAGGTAGGGGGACAAGAGTAGTAATTAGGCCCCATTAGCAAACCAAAGCCTAGGCCCCCTAGGGTCAAAGAAGTCAAAAATGTGCACCCAGCCCTCCTCCTATTGGTCCATTCCTAATTAAAAGTTAATCCACAAGGCCCTCTTTGGATCCAAAAAATTCCTAATGAAGAAGTCTACCGAGGCTTACCTTGTTGGGCTTTTTGAAGACACCAACCTCCTTGCAATACATGCAAAGAGGATTACCATATCTGCCAAGGGCATGTAACTAGCTCGGCGCATTCGAGGTGAGTGAGACACGATCTAGAGATCTTAGATGTTAACCTTCTTTTTGAAGCAACTCTTTTGTTTCAAACCCCCCTTTGTAACAAGCCTATCTGGCTTTCATTTGTCTGATAATTAAAATTTTAAGTTTCTCTTACAATGTCTCGGTGTCATCATGTTTGTTTAACATGGAGTGTCTATCATGTGCCAGTTTGTCACCTAAGGCATCAGAAATGGACTGAGGAAGCTGTGCCAGAACAGTGCAAATTTGACCTCTACAATGACGATGTAGGCTCAAAATTTGCACTGTTCTGGCACTTCTCCTCTCCTAGCCACTCAAGATCATTTCTGATGCATTTAATGAAGTTGAGCACACTAATTGTGAGAAACAGTAGTTTACAAGATAAAAACACCTTTAATCATGTGTGAAAATACAGTGTTTATCATCCAATGCATCAAAATTGCTTCTGGAGGACCGGGGAAGCTATGCCAGAATAGTGTAAATTTAGGCTCTGCACAGCAACGATGCAGGCTCAAAATTCGCACTGTTCTGGCATTGTTTCCCTAGCCACTCAGGATCATTTCTGATGCATAATGAAGTTGAGTACACTAATTGTGAGAAACAATAGTTTATAAGATAAAATCAGCTTTAATCATGTGTAAAACTACAATATTGGTCATCCAATGCATCAGAATCGCTCCTAGAGGACTGGGAAAGCTATGCCAGAACAGTGCGAATTTAGGCTCTGCAGCGACGCTGCAGGCTCAAAATTTGCACTGTTTTGGCATTGCTTCCCCAGCCCACTCAAGATCATATTATAATGAAGTTGAGTATATTAATTATGAAAAACAGTTATTTATAAGATAAAATTACCTTTAATCATGTGTAAAAATACATTATTTATCATCCAATGCATTAGAATTGCTCTTGGAAGGCTGGGGAAGCTATGCCAGAACAGTGCAAATTCGGACTCTATAGCAGCGGTGCAGGCTCAAAATTCACACTGTTCTGGCTTATAATGAAGTTGAGTACACTAATTGTGAGAAAGAATAGTTTATAAGATAAAAATAGCTTTAATCATGTGTAAAATTACATTATTTGTCATCCAATACATCAGAATTGCTTTGGAGGACTGGGGAAGCTATGCCAGAACAGTGCGAATTTAGGCTCTGCAAAACGGCGTTGCAAGCTCAAAATTCACACTGTTCTGGCACTGCTCCCCAAGCCACTCAAGATCATTTCTCATGCATTTATAATGAAGTTGAGTACATTAATTATAAAAAATAGTAATTTACAAGATAAAAATACCTTTAATCATGTGTAAAAATACATTATTTGTCATCCAATGCATCAGAATTGCTCCTGGGGGAAGCTATGCCAGAACAGTGCAAATTTGGGCTCTACAGCAACGGTACAGGCTAAAAATTTACACTGTTCTGGCACTGCTCCCCCAACCACTCAGAATCATTTTTGATGCATTTATAATGAAGTTGAGTACATTGATTATGAAAAATAGTAATTTACAAGATAAAAACACCTTTAATCATGTGTAAAAATACATTATTTGTGGTGCAGGCTCAAAATTCGCACTGTTCTGACACTCTCCCCTCCTAGGCTCCACGGTCATTTCTGATGCATTCACAAAAATATTGATGGTACAAACTAGAAAAAACAATGATATACTTGATGAAAATAAGTTTGCAAAAATTGTATTGTATTCATAAAATAAGAAGTGATACATCATCTTTACAAAAGCTTTCTTACAATATTGAGCTTCCTTCTCTTGTTTTATTGTTGGGAAGAGTGTGCTCAAGGAGTGATTGGGCTATTTCTTAAGGATCCTCTATGCCTATGCTTTTGGCTATACCTATACGAGCAAGAAGCTTACTCCTAAATCTAGAACCAAAAACATCGAAGGCAAGGGATTTTTTAATCAAAACTATACATTTGGTGCTCTGTGCCATAGAGGCTACACAGAGCACCTTAGAGAGGGCTTTCAAAAAGAAGAGAGTGAAGGTAGATTGAGGGGTGTAGTTCCTAAGGATAATGGCGATGCCATCCATAGGAAGTCGACCAAGATAGTGCGCCAACGCAGCATCATGTCCATGGACCTTGGCGTGGTCTCTGCTGCCGCCGCCTCTCCCTGCAAATCAAAGGAAAAATCAAAATATTTTCCTATACATAATTCACATGGTTGTCTCCTCCTTACGCTTCAATATAGAAAGTGGTACAATAACCAGAAAGTGTAAGGGTTAATTCTAGACATGTAGTGGAATCAGATATACCTTTCTTCTCATCAACTTGAAACTTGACCCTTCCACATTGTCAAAGCCCATGATGCTAAAGTGTTGACGTAGGTTTGTTAGGCTCTAATGCTTGCTTGCTGCCACTCGCTCAATCCATCCATTTTGCATCATCACAGCTACCTCAATAAGCATAATTTCGTCTTCTGAGGCTTGAAGTGGGATGTCCCGTGCTTTTGCATCCATCTTTGGTAGTGCAGACGCATGTACAAAAAATAGAGCATGCCTTCAAGAACTTGCAAGACACTGTAGGCACTTGTACACATCACCTTGATGTGACCCCTCATTAACCTCCCAACGCTCTCCTAGTAATCCTTGAATTTGGTCAGATTGTACCTCCTTACAAATATACATTGTTTTTGTTTGGTGCATTAGCATGGAATTGAACATGTGCACAAAAAACATGTAAAGGACAAAACAATTTAGCCCTATTGACGTAGATGCCTTTGAAAACTTGAGTGATGTCTTGATATCAGTTTTACCATCGTAAACTTTAAGCATAAGATGGTCCACAAGAATCTAGTTTGGGCCATTCGGGATTGTTAAGAGGGGGGTTGGGGATCTCTTCTAGCTTGCCAAATAAATGTGGTTTTTTATCTACAGAATATGAGTGAGAAAAGAAAAAGATATTATTCTGTACAAGATCACTTGGGCTTTGAGATACAAACATTACCTCTCCAATGGATGCATGCATAGCATAGAAAACTCCAGTGAGGCTTTGGAGACGTTGTTCCTCAACATAACTAGAGGGGAAAGTATCTACAGAGAGACATAAGAAAATGGAGGATCATAAGAAAATTTGAAACAAGTCGCTTGCTCTTTGAACTGATACTCCAACGGGCTTTACTCCAAGCCAAGGTCAGTGGCTTGCCTGAGCGAGGGAGTAGAGAATATATTCTAAATGCAGAAATATTTGACAAGAATTATATAGATGCCCTGAAGGAGGTAGAGGTGCTATTTACAAAGAGGGGACATAAGCTGGCACAAATTGCCAACAACCACGACTGTGGGAAAGAGTTTTTCAAGAAAGTGATCTCCTACCTAGGCTACGGTGAAAAGGCTAGTAGATTCACTACTCCCAAGCTAGAAGAGATTGCATAGGCACATATTCCAAATGTAGAGTAAGATCTCTAACTCTCTTGATGCATTAAAGTTTTTTTTATAACGTTGGTTCACAATGCAGGAAATGTAGGCTTGTTGACATATTAGTGGGTGCGAGTTTGCAAAATGAGGGATGCCCAGATTCCTCTATTCGACAGTGCATTCTTTGTGTGGATACATCGGCATGTGTACTGGTTATAATTGATCGAGTACATGTGCTACAACTATATGCAAATATGGAGATGAGCTCACCCGGTGTAAAAATCGACATGCATGAGGAGAGAGCCACACTGGACTACTCTGGGTTAGGTATCATGGATGCCCTTAAAGATTTCAGGAAGACTCACTTTGAAAAGACATTCATAAGGTGGAAAGGGAAAATGCATGCCACCCTAGATCCTGACGAGCAACCACACTTGCCATGCACGGCATGACGCCACTCTGATTCACATCACATCTCATCACATCTATTCACCTCACATTCTCATCATCTCTATTCACATCACATCCATCCATTCATTCTTTCCCATCTATCTGATTCACATCACATCTCACATCTATTCACCTCACATCTCATCACCTCTATTCAAATCACATCCATCCATCCATCTATTCACATCTATCTAATTCACATCACATCCATCCATCCATTCACATCTATCTAATTCACATCACATCCATCCATCCATTCGCATCTATCTAATTCACATCACATTCTCATCATCTCTATTCACATCACATCCATCCATTCAATGATCATCTGATTCACATCTTATCTCATCACATCTATTCGCCTCATATTCTCATCACTTCTATTCACAGTATTTGAACATAGAATTTAAGACGATTCTAATTTTTGATATAAAGATTCTTTACGCATCTATTTATGCATAATTCAATTTTAAGGAAAATCACACTTTTGAAATAAAATTAAATCCTTTATGCATCTTCTTATGCATAAATTCAATTTTAATGAGAATAACTCTTTTGAAATAAAAATAAATCTTTTATGCATAAATTTAATTTTAATGAGAATGACACTTTTGAAATAAAAATAAATATTTTATGCATCTTTTGATGCATAAATTCAATTTTAATGAGAATGACACTTTTGAAATAAAAACAATTCTTTTATGCATCTTTCTATGCATAAATTCAATTTTAATGAGATTGATATTTTTGAAATAAAAATAAATCTTTTATGCATCTTTCTATGCATAAATTCAATTTTAATGAGAATGACACTTTTGAATAAAAATAAATCTTTTATGCATCTTCCTATGCATAAATTCAATTTTAATGAGAATGACACTTTTGAAATAAGAATAAATCTTTTAGAATGCACAAATGGAGGGAATTACTCTTTTAGAATAACCTAAAGATAAACTTTAATTCCACAGAATTTAAGAAAATTTAACCATAACCTCCTTTGTATGGCTGACCATTTCTCAATTTTATCATTGAATTTATGACTTGAATTATTCCAATTTGAATTCTAATATCTCTAATCTACTCCATTTTCCAAAAATCAAGAGTAAACAATGAGAAGAGTTTAGTCAATCTTTTAATTAAACTTTCTAGGATTGAGAAGGGCTGAATTGTAAAGAAGAGAAGGGGTGGCCTTTCCATCTCAAGGCATTTGTAATCTGTCCTTTGGCTTGAGGGATTGAGGGTTCTACTCTTGTTTGCAGCAAGAGTGGCCACCAAATTCACTTGGAGAGCATTAGGCCAAAAAACAATTGAATTATTAAGAAATTCAATGTTAAATAGCTCAGGACAGAAGCAGAGTAACAGTGCATAAACACCATAAAGCTTTTACAAAGGGGGAGGCTTCTATTTATAGAAAAAAGTAAGCCTCTAACCAAGCAAATTGATTCTAGAATTTTCCTGATCAGTTTGGTCACTTTTTGACCATTTTCAGGTTAGTTTAGCTTACTTTTTGGATCTAGTTAAAACAGGAGAGAGGAGAGATAAAAATATCTCATTATTTTGTGAGTTTAAAACTCATCCACACATGTGAAATAGGCGCCTCCTTCATGAGGGGTATTCCCCACACTACTGAGGTGTCAAAAATGCATCATTTCCTCTAAATATCTCTTCTTTTTTAACTAATAAACCTTGTCCTTCGTCAACTCTTCATCTTATGTGAGTATTTACTCACTTTTGGGGGATTTTATTTTATTTTTCAATTTATCTCCTCCCTACATTTGGATTAATCATATTGGTCCATAGGAACCTTAATCCAAAATTTTTAGAAAATTTGGACCCTTAGGATAAGGTCCTTTTTATCTATTTTTAATTTATTCCAGTTGCACATTGGAAAGTTCTTTTTGAATTTCTGTTTCAGGGGAATTTAGTTTAATAAGAAAGGATATTTTTCCATCCAAAGATATCTAAAAACTGAGTTATCTCGCTCTAGAACATTTTCTCTCTCTAGGCCAAAACAGGTAGAAACAAGATCTTTTATTATTCTGAAAAGGGGATTGATTACAGGGGAAGAAACTGGACATCTTGAGGGGCTGGGGAGGAATCTTACATTCTCTCCTTCTTGAAAAATGCGAGATGTCCTCATCTCACAGGTGGAGTATGATCTCTTTCATTTTCTTCTTCTTCTTCTTCAATTACTTCCAGCATTACTGCCTTGGAAGTGGATGGCCGATTTAGAAATATCTCTCTTTGCCTTCCTCTTTTCTAAGGCGGAGGTCTTGCATTACTTTAGATTGAGACTGCGGGTTGGTTAGAGGGTCTAGCTCTGGGGTTTTCTTGATTTTGGTGGGAAAGAAACCTGATTACTCTTGATTTTGGCGGGAAAGAAACCTGATTACTCTGGAAAGAAGGAGCTGGAGTCTAGAATCTTGATCCCTAATTTCCTTACCCCGAAAACTTTGATCCAAAAGGTGTTGGGCAATCCATAATGTGATGACCAAATCCTTGATAGTTATAGCATTTCACTCCCTTGTTCAAGGGTGGAACTTTTGAAGTTGAATTCCAGGGGATTGAGTTTCGGAAAAAGGACATTTCTTCCATTCTGGAACTTCCCATGTCCTGGGCTTGACCCTGATATCTTTTAGGCGACGGCAGAAGGCTGGAATCACCTTCTGGAATTAAAAACCTTTTGAAAGGTGATGGCACTGGCTTCGGCGGTTGGCTTCGGTGGGACTTTGACATCAAAGGCCTTGGTGAAATCCTTCGCCATCATCCGCACTGCTTCAGCCATGGAAACTGGCTTGGCATTCTTCACCAAGATATTCAAAGGTTCGTTCAATCCCCGAACGAACATGGCCATCAGCTGTTCTTCATCCAATGGTGGCGAGAATTGGAGGAGGAGAGGAAATGCTTGGTGATATAATTCAATAGTTCTGCTCCCCTAGGTTAACTCTAAGAATTCGTTCATCTTTGTTTCCAAAAAGTGGGGAGGACAGAACCTCGTCCTTAGGTAATTTTTGAGATCATTCCATGTCTGGGTATTCCGATCCAGACGGTTTGTCTCGCAGTGGTTTCTCCATGCCACTCTGACTGTTTCTACTATCTTCTTAGTCTTGCAAGAGCCATTTTGCTCTTCTCATTGTACCCGGTGACATCGAAGTACTCTTCCATTGCTTCGATCCACTTTTCCACAGCCTCACCAAAGTTTTCCCCTTCACCCTTGAAAGGTCGAAGCTGCGATCTAAGAGTTTTATGAATATCCAAGTCGAGCTCTTCCTCATCGAGTTGGGGGTTATCATTTCTATCACGATGACCTTGATCCATGCTCCTATCAATACGAAAATTCTTGTTAAGTTCCTTTATTTATGATTCAATTCCGATTTTAGATTCAATTGATTCTGGGGTTCTTTAGATTGGTCAGTTCCTCACAAAATCATGGGATAAAGATATTCATATAGAACTCATTATCGGATAACAATTCATTCAGAACATCTCATTCATATCTTTAACACAATAATGGTCCATTAGACCAAAATTTTCATCTGAACAGTCCTCCATGAGGATTTCAATTATACAGATTTTTTTTTTGTCATCCCTTAACTTGATCCACTGGGTCAAGTGTTGACAGTAGAAATTTGGCAGGGTCCCACACTTGGGGCCTCGCCCACGGATATCCGGACAAGAGACTAATCCATCGATTCTTCCAAAACCGAACCCGTAAAAACTTCCATTGCCCGGAAAGCTCAGGCGATTTCTCTAAGATAAATGTTTCTCTAACGTAGTCAAAAACCTTAACTAACTGAACTGATCTAACCAAACCCGTAAGTCCCATAGTTAGATCAGGGAAAGATTGCACTTGGATCATAGAGACCAACGCTTTTTTCCTCATTGACAGAGCCGTTGATTCTTTTCCATAGAACAATTTTTGTCCAGGATTTACTTCATCTAGCGTACCATAACAGAATTGAGTCTCAATTTAGGGATCCACCATCAATCCAGCCTAACCCCATCCAATCCCATGGGTTAGCCAACCACTGTAGTGATAGGAATCCAATTAGAAATTTGGTTAGGTTTTGTCCCGCGTACCAGGGAAAAGAGTTCCCAGGTCCCCTAGCCGAATATTCATGCAAACTTAAAACTAGTCACACCACTTACACACCCAATATGAAATTGCTTTTTTCACAGATTCAGCTGTCTTTAAAACAATCATTTAATGAAATCATAGTTATTGATCATAATCCTCCAAAAATTTTTGGTTTAATTTTAATTTCAAATCATTCCTTCCTCAGTGTACCTATGGCATGATTGGCAACCAGAACGCTCACCACCTTTTCACTCAGGGGTCTTTTCGATGGTTCCTAGCTCATAGTACTCGGTAATATTGGTATCGTCTCGACGACCCAGAGCTTGAGCACCGTATGGCACCCTCTAGGATCCTTCGCAGATGACCTAGCGCGTCACTCATAGGCCGCTTCCTTGGTCCCTCATCCACCGTATCGGAAGCTCACCATTTTAATCAAACCGAGGCTGGTCAAGACCTCGACCGACCTTGCTATGCGAGTCATCCTCCAATGACTCTCCGTCAACTGTTGTAACTTTATCAGATTAGGTCTCCACGACCTCATTCACAAGACGGTCAAAATGCTTCTCTAGCATTCTTGACATAAAACAATCATTTAAAAACAGTTCAAAAATACAGTTTCTATAACGAACTCTCGTCTTTCCACATTGCTCCACATCAAACCACATTAATTAATTCTACAACCATTTCATAACTATTCCTATTCTCATCCAATCACATCATTTTCATCTCATCACATCTTTCCTCAATTTATCCTCACCAGATCTCATCCACTCGCATCTACCCATATCCACATCTTTTACATCTCTTTCATTCACATCTCATCCATTCAGAACACATCACATTCACTCACATCACATATCATTCATTTTACCTCACATCTCATTCATTTACATCTATCCCGATTCACATCCCATCACATCACATTCATTCATATCCATCACATTCTCTTTCATTCATATCCATCACATTCATTCTCATCACCATTATATCACATCACATCTATTCACCTCACATTCTCATCATCTTTATTCACATCACATCCATCCATTCTTTCTTTCCCATCTATCTGATTCACATCACATCTCACATCTATTCACCTCACATCTTATCACCTCTATTCACATCACATCCATCCATCCATTCATTCCCATCTATCTGATTCACATCACATCTCATCACATCTATTCACCTCACATTCTCATCATCTCTATTCACATCACATCCATCCATTCATTCTTTCCCATCTATTTGATTCACATCACATCTCACATCTATTCACCTTACATCTCATCACCTCTATTCACATCACATCTCACATCTATTCACCTTACATCTCATCACCTCTATTCACATCACATCCATCCATCTATTTACATCTATCTAATTCACATCACATCCATCCATCCATTCACATCTATCTAATTCACATCACATCCATCCATCAATTCGCATCTATCTAATTCACATCACATTCTCATCATCTCTATTCACATCACATCCATCCATTCATTCTTTCCCATCTATCTGATTCACATCACATCTCACATCTATTCACCTCACATCTCATCACCTCTACTCACATCACATCCATCTATCTATTCACATGTATCTAATTCACCTCACATCCATCCATCCATTCACATCTATCTAATTCACATCACATCCATCCATCTTTTCGCATCTATCTAATTCACATCATCTCTATTCACATCACATCCATCTATTTCAATCATCATCTGATTCACATCTTATCTCATCACATCTATTCGCCTCATATTCTCATCACTTCTAGTCACAGAATTTAAACATAGAATATAAGAGGATTCTAATTTTTGATATAGAGATTCGTTACGCATCTAGTTATGCATAATTCAATTTTAAGGAAAATAACACTTCTGAAATAAAATTAAATCCTTTATGCATCTTGTTATGTATAAATTCAATTTTAATGAGAATAACTCTTTTGAAATAAAAATAAATCTTTTATGCATAAATTCAATTTTAATGAGAATGACACTTTTGAAATAAAAATAAATCTTTTATGCCTCTTTCTATGCATAAATTCAATTTTAATGAGAATGACACTTTTGAAATAAAAATAAATCTTTTATGCATCTTCCTATGCATAAATTCAATTTTAATGAGAATGACACTTTTGAAATAAAAAGAAATCTTTTAGAATGCACAAATGGAGGGAATTACTATTTTAGAATAACCTAATGATAAACTTTAGTTCCACAAAATTTGAGAAAATTTTACCATAACCTCCTTTGTATGGCTGACCATTTCTCAATTTTATCATTCAATTTATGACTTGAATTAATCTAATTTGAATTCTAATATCTCTAATCTATTTCATTTTCCAAAAATCAAGAGAGTAAATTATGAAAAGAGTTTAATCAATATTTTAATTAAACTTTATAGGATTGAGAAGGGCTGAATTGTAAAGAAGAGAAGGGGGTGGTCTTTCCATCAAGGCATAGCATCAGATTTTAATTTAACATTTACAAAGCATAAAATTTGAAAAAATCATAGATTTAAAAATTCACAAACAATAAGTAAGAATTAAGCTTACATGGAGCTTTTAAGCTCTCCTTTGGCTTGAGGGTTGAGGGTTCTACTCTTGTTTGCAACAAGAGTGGCCACCAAATTCACTTGGAGAGGATTAGGCCAAAAAACAATTGAATTATCAAGAAATTCAATGTTAAATGGCTCAGGACAGAAAGAAGAGTAACAGTGCATAAAAACCATTAAGCTTTTACAAATAGAGAGGCTTCTATTTATAGGAAAAAGTGAGCCTCTAACCAAGCAAACTGATTCTAGAATTTTCCAGATCAGTTTGGTCACTTTTTTGACCATTTTTAAGTCAGTTTAGCTTACTTTTTGGATCTAGTTGAAACAAGAGAGAGGAGAGATGAAAATATCTTATTATTTTGTGAGTTTGAAACTCATCCATACATGTGAAATAGGTGCCTCCTTCATGAGGGGTATTCCCCACACTAAGGTGTCAACTCTTGTCCTTTAAATATTCTTTTTTAACTAATAAACCTTGTCCTTAGTCAACTCTTCATCTTATATGAGTATTTACTCATTTTTGGGGGATTTTCTTTTATTCTTAAATTTATCTCCTCCCTAAATTTGGATTAGTCTTATTGGTCCATAGGAACCTTAATCCAAAATTTTTAGAAAATCTGGACCCTGAGGAGAAGGTCCTTTTTACCTATTTTTAATTTATTCCAATTGCACATTGGAAAGTTCTTTTTGAATTTCTGTTTCAGGGAAATTTAGTTTAATAAGAAAGGATATTTTTCCATCCAAAGATATCTAAAAAAAGAGTTATCTCTCTCTAGATCATTTTCTCTCTCTAGGCCAAAACAGGTAGAAACAAGATCTTTTATTATTCTAAAAAGGGGATTGATTACAGGGGAAGAAATTGGACATCTTGAGGGGCTGGGGAGAAATCTTACATTCTCTCCCACTTGAAAAATGCGAGATATCTTCATCTCTCGCAGGTGGAGTATGATCTCTTTCATCTTCTTCTTCTTCTTCAATTACTTCCAGCATTACTGCCTTGGAAGTGGACGGCCGATTTGGAAATATCTCTCTTTACCTTCCCCTATTCTGAGGGGGAGGTCTTGCATTACTTTGGATTGAGACTGCTGCTGCGGGTTGGTTAGAGGGTCTACCTCTGGGATTTTCTTGATTTTGGCAGAAAGAAGCCTGATTACTCTGGAAGGAAGGAGCTGGAGTCAGGAATCTTGATCCTTGATTTCCCTCCCCCAAAAACCTTGATCCAAAAGGTGTTGGGAAATCCATACTGTGATGACCAAATCCTTGATAGTTATAGTATTTCACTCCCTTGTTCAAGGGTGGAACTTCTGAAGTTGAATTCTAGGGGATTGAGTTTCGGGAAAAGAACATTTCTTCCATTGTGGAACTTCCCATGTCTTGGGCTTGACCCTGATATCTTCTAGGCGGCGAAAGGTTGGAATCACCTTCTGGAATTAAAAACCTTTTGAAAGGTGATGGTGCTGGCTTCGGTGGGACTTTGACATCAAAGGCCTTGGTGAAATCCTTCGCCATCCGCACTGCTTCAGCCATGGAAACTGGCTTGGCATTCTTCACCAGGATATTCAAAGGTTTGTTCAGTCCCTGAATGAACTTGGCCATTAGCTGTTCTTCATCGAGCGATGGTGAGAATTTGAGGAGGAGAGCGAATGCTTGGTGATATAATTCAATAGTTCTGCTCCCCTGGGTTAACTCTAAGAATTCGTTCATCTTTACTTCCAAAAAGCCGGGAGGACAGAACCTCGTCCTTAGGTAATTTTTGAGATCATTCCATGTTTGGGTATTCCGATCATCTAGACAGTTTGTCTCGCAATGGTTTCTCCATGCCACTCTGGCTGTTTCTACTATCTTCAATCTTGCAAGAGCCATTTTACTCTTCTCATTGTACCCGGTGACATTGAAGTACTCTTCCATTGCTTTGATCCACTTTTCCACAGCCTCACCCAAGTTTTTCCCTTCACCCTTGAAAGGTCCAGGTGCTACGATGATCTATGAAGAGTTTTATGAACATCCAAGTCGACCTCTTCCTCGTCGAGTTGGGGGTTATCATTTCTACCATGACGACCTCGATCCATGCTCCTATAAATACAAAAATTCTTGTTAAGTCCCTTTATTTATGATTTAATTCCAATTTTAGATTCAATTGATTCTGGGGTTCTTTAGATTGGTCAGTTCCTCACAGAATCATGGGATAAAGATATTCATATAGAACTCATTATCAGATAACAATTCATTCAGAACATCTCATTCATATCTTTAGCACAATAATGGTCCATTAGACTAAAATTTCCATCTGAATAGTCCTCCATGAGGATTTCAATTATACAAGTTTTTTTTTTTGTCATCCCTTAACTTGATCCACTGGGTCAAGTGTTAACAGTAGCAATTTGTCAGCACAATCCACTACTCTCATAGTGATTTGCTGAAGTCATTATCGTCATTCCAGTTATGAGCATCATCATAGGGACTCGTCCCATTCATCCTCATTCTGGTTTTGTTCAGCTTATTACATTTCAACCAAAATTCAGGAATCATCATTTTTCAATCAGAATCCAAATCAATTCATCAATTCTCAACCAAAATTTAAAATCATATCAACCACATTCGAATTCATCATCTGGATAGCATTTTTGCTTATAATTTCAAGATCTTAGATTTACTCGTATATATACTGCCAGTAAAGAGCTACAGTTATATCCTCGGTATATACGGGTAGTCATGGTCCTTGGAATTATAAGGTAAATATCATCATGTCTAGGCCTCAAGCAAGTCAGCCAGGGACTCCATATCATTGCGGTACTTCCTCTAAAGACCCAATTACCAATTTATGAATTTTTGTCTGAATATTAATTTGTATGAATTTTATCACACAATTTCAACCTTTTACTGCTACTTCATCAATTTTTGACATTTTTGGCTTCTTAGTTGATCCACTTTAGCCAATTTTGCTCTGATACCAGCTGTAAGATCCCTGTCCCCACCGTGCAAGGAATTCAGGGGTGCTAGCAGCGGAAGTAGCACTTCTTGCGCGGGGCAAGGTCCCACACTCGGGGCCTCGCCCCACGGATATTTGGACAAGAGATTAATCCATAGATTCTTCCAAAATCGAACCCGTAAAAACTTCCCTTGCCCGAAAAGCTTAGGCGATTCCTCCAGGATAAATGTTTCTCTAACGTAGTCAAAAACCTTAACTAACTGAACTGATCTGACCAAACCCATAAGTCCCATAGTCAGATTAGGGAAAGATTGCACTTGGATCATAGAGCAACACTTTTTTCCTCAATGAGAGGCACAACTGTTGATTCTTTTCCATAGAATAATTTTTGTCGAGGATTTACTTCATCTAGCATACCATAACAGAATTGAGTCTCAATTTAGGGATCCATCAGTCTAGCCTAACCCCATCCAATCCCATGGGTTAGCCAACTGCCCAACCACTGTAGTGATAGGAATCCAATTAGAAATTTGGTTAGGTTTTGTCTCGCGTACCAGGGAAAAGAGTTCCCAGGTCCCCTAGTCAGATATTCATATGCAAACTTAAAACTAGTCACACCACTTACACACCCAATATGAATTTTTTTTTCACAGATTCAACTGTCTTTAAAATAATCATTTAATGAAATCATAGTTACTGATCATAGTCCTCCAAAAATTTTCGGTTGAATTTTAATTTTTGGTTGAATTTTAATTTCCAATCATTCCTTCCTCAGTGTACCTATGGCATCATTGGCAACCAGAACACTCACCACCTTTCCACTCAGGGGTCTTTTTGATGAATCCTAGCTCATAGTACTCAGTAATGTTCACATATCAAAATGGAATCTTCATTGAAGGACAGCAAGATCAACCAACAGATCCATATAAAAGAACCATGGACTCATCCCGGAGGACCAGCAAGGTCAATCAACCAGATCCATGCCCGAATTCAGAAAATGACTCTTACTCCTTGTTCCAATATCTTCCACGATGCACGTGTGGGTATCGTCGCGGCAACCCAGAGCCCGAGCACGTATGGTTAGCACCCTCTAGGATCCTGCATAGGTGACCTAGCGCTTCACTCATAGGCTGCTTCTTTGGTCCCTCATCCATCATACCGTAAGCTCACCATTTTAATCCAACCGAGGTTGGTCAAGACTAATCCATCGATTCTTCCAAAACGGAGCTCGAAAAAACTTCCCTTGCTCGGAAAGCTCAGGCGATTCCTCTAGGATAAAGTTTTCTCTAACGTAGTCAAAAACCTTAACTAACTGAAGTGATCTGACCAAACCTGTAAGTCCCATAGTCAGATCAGGAAAAGATTGTACTTGGATCATAGAGACCAATGCTTTTTTCCTCATTGAGAGGCATAGCCATTGATTCTTTTCCATAGAACAATTTTTATCCAGGATTTACTTCATCTAGCGTACCATAACAGAATTGAGTCTCAATTTATCCCATGGGTTAGCCAACCACCCAACCACTGTAGTGATGGGAATCCAATTAGAAATTTGGTTAGGTTTTGTCCCGGGTACCACGGAAAAAAGAGTTCCGAGGCCCCTTAGCCGGATATTCATGCAAACTTAAAACTAGTCACACCACTTACACACCCAATATGAAATTGCCTTTTTCACAGATTCAGCTGTGAAAAAGGCAAACTTAAAACTAGTCACACCACTTACACACCCAATACTAGTCACACCACTTTCACAGACTCAGCTGTCTTTAAAACAATCATTTAATGAAATCATAGTTACTTAATCCTCCAAAAATTTTCGGTTGAATTTTAATTTCCAATCATTCCTTCCTTAGTGTACCTATGGCATCATTGGCAACCAGAATGCTCACCACCTTTCCACTCAGGGGTCTTTTCGATGGTTCCTAGCTCATAGTACTCGGTAATATTCACATATCAAAATGGAATCTTCGTTGAAGAACAACAAGATCAACCAACAGATCCATATAAAGGAACCATGGACTCATCGGTTGAGGACCAACAAGGTCAATCAACCAGATCCATGCCCGAATTCAAAAAATGACTCTTACTTATTGTTCCAATATCTTCCACGATGCATGTGTGGGTATCGTCGGTGACCCAGAGCCCGAGCACCATATGGTCAGCACCCTCTAGGATCCTTTCGTAGGTGACCTAGCGCTTCACTCATAAGCCGCTTCCTTGGTTCCTCATCCACTATACCGGAAGCTCACCATTTTAAGACCTCGGTCGACCTTGCTATGCGAGACGTCCTACAATGACTCCGTCCAGCTGTTGCAACTTTATTAGATTAGGTCTCCACCACGACCTCATTCACAGACGGTCAAAATGCTTCTCTAGCATTCTTTACATAAAACAATCATTTAAAAACAATTCAAAAATATTATTTCTATAACGAACTCTCTTCTTTTCACATTGCTCCATATCAAACCACATTAATTAATTCCACAACCATTTCATAGGTATTCCTATTCTCATCCAATCACATCATTTTCATCTCATCACATCTTTCCTCAATTTATCCTCATCAGTATCTCATCCACTCGCATCTACCCATATCCAGATCTCATCGCTCGCATCTACCCATATCCACATCTCATCACATCACATTCATTCACATCTCATCCATTTAGACCACATCTCATCACATCACATCCATTCACATCTCATCACATCCATTCACATCTCATCACATCACATTCATTCACATCTCATCCATTCAGACCACATCACATTCACTCACATCACATCACATCACATTCATTCACATCTCATCCATTCAGACCACATCACATTCACTCACATCACATCTCATTCATTTTACCTCACATCTCACATTAGGAAAATTCTGGACTCAAAAGAGGGCTATTTCAATAATAATATAATAATAGACACATAGATTGAGTGACATGAAATCTACCAACGATATTCACCGGTGGTGGGACCTCTGTATAAACCCACCTAAAATGTGGAGAAACTCTTATCTTCATGAAATATTAAAAAAACCATCACCTTGTCTTAAAATATTTTAAACTGTTTTTTTGTTAGCACCTAAGTTAAACACAATAAAAGAATGTTTTCCACATTCTTGTGTTAGACGTGGAGCACTAAAAATTCTTTCCACCACCCCTAGAACTAATGATTTTGAATGCTTGGAATAGATAGATACCCAATCTCCTAGTTATTCCCTCAACTTGGTTCCACTTTTGAAACTCGAAACATTTTTGGCACCCAAAAGGACACAGTGTCCCTCATTTCTTCTTTCCTCCTTGATCCACAAAAGTGGTTAGTTCAGTCATCCACTTTCTGCTACTTCTTCTTTCTCATACGTCTGCTATTAATCTCTCATGGCAACTGAAACGAGCAAGGAGCAGTATCTCATCTGTGTTGTGTTGTATAACATAAAAGACGAGAACGAAGAATGGATTCCCCAAGTATACAGAAAGTACTCTTTGGTCACTATGCAGCCAGGAAAACGTGGCCACTACCGAGTGAAGGGAAAGGCATTTGAAGACTTGGCTAAACACATTGGTGGAAAGGAAGGATCCTTGACTTCAAGATGGCACTAGGAGGGAAAACTGTCAAAGAAGTGTTGATCCAGCATGTATTCATGCAAAAAGAGTTCAACGTGGGACCATTGGACTTCCAAGACACATACCACATTGTAAGTGCTTGTGTTTTGTATTCCAATGTTACAAATAAGGTGATTGATATACATTTTTCTGCCTTTTGCATAGATTTGTACCCATCCAATCTCCAGGAGTGGAAGCCTGCACAATGCTTGACGGGATTCTTGAATGTCATACATGGTGAGGTGGGGGAACTTTAATATGAAGGTCGTGCACCAAGTGATCTCGCAAGAAGTAGAACATATTTCTATGACTCATTTTATACCTTGCCCACTCAATCAAGTCGACATGGAAAGTTGGAACGTATTCCTTTGCCTGCACTTGATAGTCCTTGCTTGATACAGAAGTGATAGAGTCATACATGACCAAAATGTTTAATGATATTAAATGTGCTATGAAGCCTAGCATTGGTGCAAGAAATGTCCACTTAAGTTTGTTTGTTCCAATTGCATGCTTTGTTGATTTATTTTCTGATTGTAAACAATTGAGAAAAACTAGAACAACTTTTATGTGCAAAGATATAGATGAAGCCTGGTTGATCATTTGTTTGACAAAGGTTGGAGAGTGAAATCATCAAAGGGAGATGATTTGATCGAATGTCGATTGAAAACCTCCGACATTGCATTTCGGTGAGTGTTATAACATTTCGGTGAGTGTTATAACATTCAAATGTCTTTTTGTGAAACAGTTACAAAGCTTATTTGATTATACTCAAGAAATTATCCTAATGATATTTTGGAATCAGATACTATATTGCCAGGCAACATCTGTGCATGTCATTTACTTATAGAAGGTGGCGATGGATCAACAACAACTGGGAAATCATGGACCAAGATACAAGAGATGGCAGCCACTCTTGCTTGATAGATATAGTTATGATTCGACATGGTCACCCATCATTGACATTGGAAGTGGAAGAGAATTGGACTCTCGACGAATATGTTAGGAAGGAACTAGAAGTAGCTATTCAGAATCCTCCAGATCAATTTTGCTTCAAGCTCGATATGGTCGGAAGGTAAGTAGAAGAAGAGAGCATCAGATCATTTGTAAAGATGTTGCAGCCCCACATGAATTGGAGGCACTAGAAGATATATGATGTGACCATGTATATGTATACACTGACAATGTATTTTCCATATGCAATAAACTTATCTATTCAAGAACATTGCTTTTGTAATGCTTTATTGTTTAAAACAATGTATTGAAGGCAAAAATTCCCCAATCGAATTTTCATGTACACAAAAAGGCCTAAAGTAAGAAAACAAGAAGTGAAGGAACACAATAGCAAATTTGATCCTCTGATTTTCAAATTAAAAGTGCATTTACAATTGATGTTCTCTCTCCAATAACACTAAATATGTGTAAAAAAATATAAATGTACATGTGTAGTTGCAAATTTACAAATAGCATGTTACAAAGTGGAGTACATTTGTTGGAATAAGCAATCCAACAACACATCGATAAGGAAAAAACTATATATCACTGGAACCCATAGGCCTGGGCTTTAGGATGGAGCCATGGCTCTTCTCCCAAGTACGGAGCCCATCTAAGAGAGGCTCAGGGGGGCCTATCCCCCCTCATGGATTGGGTGAGATGAAGTCCACTGGGCCGTCTGGAGAGGCATTACTTCTACGACCTCTATCATTTTTGCAATCGTTTTCTCCCTAAACGTTTGGACGTCTAGGTTCACGTAACGATACATGGATGGAAATTGCCATCACAATTCGTCAAGGCATAAGATCAACATGACAATATACAAGAAGATAAACAAGAGTACGCATGCGTATGGGAGCTGAAAAATGCTTACATCCTCTGAAGGGAGCTGAAAAATGCTTCGTATAGCAGCAACAATGCATTGAGAGCAACCCTCCACCCACAGCTATAACCATCATCTTGTTTGGGCACACTAACCCTTCGAATGGTCACTCGCTCCTCCAGGGTGTCGATGCCCATGCTCAGGCTCTCATAAGCGGCCCATCAGTTTCCTGACACCACTGCAAACAAAGACCAATCAATATCCTGATCAATCCGGACTTCTAACTTAAATAATAATATGTATCGTAATGATTTTAACTCATAGCAAAACATTGCCATGGACACCAGATATCGAATTTGTAAGGTAAATAACATTGTCTTGCACATGAACTAGAACAAGACTCCAATGGGCACTGCATCACATCCAAATAGATTTCTACAGATGAAAAACAAAATGCCTCCTTGCATTGTGGTGAATCGATTCACTGTGAAGTGAGAGCACGTGCCAAAGGAAGCACTATATAACTCATGTATGGTGATTCGTATAAACATCATGCAAGAGAGATATAGAGACAAACTCACTTTTCATGATATGCCAAAAAAATTACTCGAGCATCGTCCAGCTAGACCTCCCGAAACTAGTTCAGCGCATCAAGGTAGGGAACTGACTCTACTAGCAAAAGTGTTGACACTAGCGAATCAATCTGGAACACCTGATGCTGTACATCCTCGGGCAATTGTAAAATAACAAAACTTCACAAGAAAACATATCAAGAGTTAGTTAGGCATAAAATTTTAAGAGCCAAGAATGAAAAATTGTGGGAGGAGAGAGAAAAGAGTATACCTTAAAACACATCTGAGCACTTTGTCGTTGACTTCAGTTCTAGGATCAAACAAAATGTTTATCTCCTCAGCATGAATCGAGAAATAACATCTTTGCCCTCTAATATGATAGGGTACATAGAACTCTAGCAACAAAAATTGAAGCACCTCTCGATTCATAGCGTGGAGTGCACGAACATTTTCTCTTTTTGTTTGCAATGCAAGCATTGCCACATGATGTTCCCTCTTGCTCGAAAATTTGCCCGAGTCTCATGTTCATGTTCTAGAACTCCCTCCGTCACCTCTTCAATTCTCACTTTTTGAACGGGACAGACATCCAAAATTTGCACCATTTGTGCATCAGTAATTGTAACTAGCCTAAGTAACTTATCATATCTAAAATGAAGGGCTACTAGGCTGAAAAAATCTTTGTTCATCACTGTGACCCTGTGTGCATGGGCCGCAAGAACGTAACTATCCAAAAAAAATTCAATTATCCAATCCTCAGCGGCCTCCTGCAAGCAAAACAGGGCCGATGCCTTCCACCTAAACAAAATTCCATTTCGCTCGCAAATTCTCTTGACAAGCCTCTGGAAAGGTAATCTTGGAATAGCAGCAGTCGGGTGCTTCATAAATCATGTGATTTCTCACAGCACTGATGAATGCTCTGCGAAACGCCTTTATCTAGGCTGCAGTTTGGATAATCGAGAAGGACTGCTTGATTTCCTTGATCTTGAGGCATTCACAGTGCCCATCTTCTTCCCACTAGATGAGGGACCTGCATTCTCCTTGGGTCTAGCTGTATGCCTTACACACGAGCCATCTGAAAATGCAAGCAAGTGCAGAAAACTTAGCTATTCAGTAGTACACGATTAACAATTCACCATAACGTGAGAGAGGGTGGCCAAGAAAGCAATATGCACTTCCTCATGTTATGTTGAATCCATTCACCATAACGCGAGATGAAGGGCCACTGAAAGCACAATAATCCTCCTCGCATTATGGTGAATTAATTGACACCAATGCAAGGTGGATTATCATGAATCCTTTGCCCTTTGATCTTGTGTTATAGTGAATTAATTCACCATAACGTGAGACCAAGGGCCAGTCAAAGCAAAACAATCCTCCTCGCGTTATAGTGAATCGATTTACTACAACGGGAGGAGGATTATCGTGAATCTCTTACCATTCCATCTTGCATTTTGGTGATTCGATTCACCATAACACATGGAGCCGTATTGAGATTCTAATGGCCCGTGGTCTGCTTTAAGGTGAATCGAATCACCATAAAGCAAGATTCAATGGCAGAGGAATAAACAAAACAATCAAGGAATATACAAAAAACTCAGAAAACAATCAAGTAATATACAAAAACTCACATTTCATGCGTGGGAATGGATGGAGACTGCCGTGTAGGAGGTGGAATATCGGTTCAGTAGTGTGGGGGTAGTCGGAAGTTGGAAGGAGGCAAACAGGAGGACGGACCAGGAAAAATCGATAAGAGGACGAAAAGGTGGCATGATTAACAGCTTTGATTAGTCTTTATAGCGTGTACACGTGTTAGGTACATGGTGGGCTGCCACGTGGCATTCATGGAATGGCAGCACTGACATGTTGCATATCATTAAAAATGGTTTTTAATTGCCTCTCTTGCTTTGATTAGTCTTTATAGCATGTACACCTATTAGGTACATGGCAGGCTACCACGTGGCATTCATGGAATGGTGGGTGAAAACGCGACGCTCACGTGTCGCATAGCATTAAAAACGGTTTTTAATTGCCTCTCTTGGATACCCATCTGGTCGTATTCTCATTTATCTCCCCACCAATGGCCTTCATCTCCATCAACGACTATCTCCTCCAACCGTCCTTCATCAATCATCCCCCTTCATCGTCCTGTATCAAACGACAAAGACAAACCTCCAACCTCCTTCATCTCCATCAAAGATAACGACAACCTCCTTCATCTCCATCTCCTGCGACCAACGTCGATTCGTTTTCCTGGTATTTTTATCTCTTTTGTGCTTCCTTCTCCTGTTGTTATTTCGTTCTCTTGGTTTCATTCTTGCAGAACTTCTTGCTTTGTTTTTTCATATGATAGAAACGTTATGGTGAATTGAAAACCTATGACTCCTCGCATTATGGTGAATCGAAAACCTATGACTCCTCGCATTATGGGGAATTGACTCACCATAATGCGAGAAAGACTATTTTAATTCGTTTGGCACCTCCTCTCTCAGTATGGGTACATGAGAAGTATCTTTATTTGTAATTCACCATAACGTGAGAGGCAGCGCCAAAGGATGTACGCCAAAGGATGTAAAAGTCCTCATGTAGCGGTGAGTGAGAAAGACGCGGGAGACTATGAGCTTCCAAAATGGAAGGAATGTGAAAGAGAAGAAGAGAAAATCAAAAAATTTCCGCTCAAAACAATTCAGATTTGGAGTGGTTGTGGTTGTGGTTGTGGTTGTGGAGTTGGGAAGACAATGAGGGAGACAATGCAAAGATGATGGGTTGCAGGGATGAAGTTTGGTTCAAGTTTGGTAAGCAAAGTTGGCTTGGTTCCATTCAAAAGTGTAATGAAGAAAGAGAGTGGTGACTTTTTTCAATAAAATAAGGCACCATAGTGGGAATAAAAAACTATACTTAAGAGGCATTGTTTTGAATTAAAAAACACCCCACATGTCAGTTAATGGAATAAAGAACTCAAAAATGATGCACCTACCCTCCGATATTATATGTGGGTTTATTGGCTTGCTTTGTCCACATCACCATCCCAAGGGATCTGTTACAAGGCTCCTTTTTGAGTCCAAATTTTCCCTAATGTTCATTCACATCTATCTCGATTCACATCCCATCACATCACATTCATTCATATTCATCACATTCTCTTTCATTCATATCCATCACATTCATTCTCATCACCATCATATCACATCACTTTTATCCACATCATATCTCATTCATACACATCTCATCTTATTCATCCACATCCATCCAATCGTTCACATGTATAACTACTCGCATCTATCCATACATTCATATCTATCACTTCACATCCACATATATTCATGTCATGTCACATCTCATCTCTTTACATCACATCACATTCTTTCACATACACATCTATATCCATTCTTTCACATACACATCTATATCCATTCTTTCACATACATCAACATCCATTCTTTCACATACTCATTCACATCCTTTCTTCTCATACACATTCACATCCATTCTTCACATACACATCCTTATCCATTCTTTCACTCATACTCATTCTGATTCACATCCATTCTTCACATACACATTCACTCACATCTCATATATTTCATTTACATTCTGATTCACATGCATCACATCTCATCCATTCATTCACATTTTTCTGATTCACATCACATCTTATCACCTCACATCTGATTCACATCACATCTTATCACATCTATTCACCTCACATCTCATCATCTCTATTCACATCACATCCATCCATTCATTCGTTCCCATCTATCTGATTCACATCACATCTCATCACATCTGCACCTCACATTCTCATCATCTCTATTCACATCACATCCATCCATCCATTCTTTCCCATCTATCTGATTCACATCACATCTCACATCTATTCACCTCACATCTCATCACATTTGCACCTCACATTCTCATCATCTCTATTCACATCACATCCATCCATCCATTCTTTCCCATCTATCTGATTCTATTCACCTCACATCTCATCACCTCTATTCACATCACATCCATCCATCCATTCATTCCCATCTGTCTGATTCACATCACATCTCATCACATCTATTCACCTCACATTCTCATCATCTCTATTCACATCACATCCATCCATTCATTCTTTCCCATCTATCTGATTCACATCACATCTCACATCTATTCACCTCACATTCTCATCACCTCTATTCACATCACATCCATCCATCTATTCACATCTATCTAATTCACATCACATCCATCCATCCATTCACATCTATCTAATTCACATCACATCCATCCATCCATTTGCATCTATCTAAATTCACATCATATTCATCCATCCATTCACATCTATCTAAATTCACATCTCTCTATTCACATCACATCCATCCATTCAATCTTCATCAGATTCACATCTTATCTCATCACATCTATTCACCACGTATTCTCATTACTTCTATTCATCACAAAATTTAAGAAATAAAATTAAATCCTTTATGCATCTTCTTATGCATAAATTCAATTTTAATGAGAATAACTCTTTTGAAATAAAAATAAATCTTTTATGCATCTTTCTATGCATAAATTCAATTTTAATGAGAATGACACTTTTGAAATAAAAATAAATCTTTTATGCATCTTTCTATGCATAAATTCAATTTTAATGAGAATGAAACTTTTGAAATAAAAATAAATCTTTTATGCATCTTTCTATGCATAAATTCAATTTTAATGAGAATGACACTTTTGAAATAAAAATAAATCTTTTATGCATCTTTCTATGCATAAATTCAATTTTAATGAGAATGACACTTTTGAAATAAAAATAAATCTTTTATGCATCTTCCTATGCATAAATTGAATTTTAATAAGAATGATACTTTTGAAATAAAAATAAATCTTTTATTATGCACAAATGGAGGGAATTACTCTTTTAGAATAACCTAATAAACTTTAGTAGTTGTACAAAATTTAAGAAAATTTTGCCATAACCTCCTTTGTATGGCTGACCATTTCTCAATTTTATCATTGAGTTTATGACTTGAATTAATCTAATTTGAATTCTAATATCTCTAATCTACTCCATTTTTCAAAAATCGAGAGAGTAAACAATGAAAAGAGTTTAATCAATCTTTTAATCAAACTTTCTAGGATTGAGAAGGGCTGAATTGTAAAGAAGAGAAGGGGGTGGTCTTTTGAGATCAAGGCATAGCATCAGATTTAATTTTAACATTTACAAGGCATAAAATTTGAGAAAACCATAGATTTAAAAATTCAGAATAAGTAAGAATTAAGCCTACATGGAGCTTGTAAGCTTTCCTTTGGCTTGAGGTATTGAGGGTTCTACTCTTGTTTGCAACAAGAGTACCAAATTCACTTGGAGAGGATTAGGCCAAAAGCAGGCGATTTCGAGCACTGCGGTAAGTCATCGATTCTCTGCAGAACTCTGTTTTAAGAACTGCAGGAAGACAGATTGTCTGCGGAGTTGCTCTTTATAGCTCTAGCTTCCGATCTATTTATAGGAAAAAGTGAGCCTCTAACCAAGCAGACTGATTCTAGAATTTTCCAGATCAATTTGGTCACTTTTTGACCATTTTTAGATCAGTTTAGCTTACTTTTTGGATCTAGTTGAAACAGGAGAGAGGAGATAAAAATATCTCATTATTTGTGATTTTAAAACTCATCCACACATGTGAAATAGGCGCCTCCTTCATGAGGGGTATTCCCCACATTGAGGTGTCAAAAATGCATCATTTCCTCTAAATATCTCTTCTTTTTTAACGAATAAACCTTGTTCTTAGTCAACTCTTTATCTTATGTGAGTATTTACTCATTTTATGGGGATTTTCTTTTATTTTTCAACTTCTCCTCCCTACATTTTGGGGGGATTTTCTTTTATTCTTCAATTTATCTCCTTCCTACATTTGGATTAATCTTTTTGGTCTATAGGAACCTTAATCCAAAATTTTCAGAAAATCTGGACCCTCAGGATAAGGTCCTTTTTTACCTATTTTCAATTAATTCCAATTGCACATTGGAAAGTTCTTTTTGAATTTCTGTTTCAAGGGAATTTAGATTGCAGTTGGATCATAGAGACCAATGCTTTTTTCCTCATTGAGAGGCACAGCCATTGATTCTTTTCCATAGAACAATTTTTGTTTAAGATTTACTTCATCTAGCATACCATAACAGAATTGAGTCTCAATTTAGGGATCCATCAATCCAGCCTAGCCCCATCCAATCCCATGGGTTGGCAACCACTGTAGTGATGGGAATTCAATTAGAAATTTGGTTAAGTTTTGTCCCACATACCAGGGAAAAGAGTTCCCAAGCCCCCTAGCTGGATATTCATGCAAACTTAAAACTAGTCACACCACTTACACACCCAATATGAAATTGCCTTTTTCACAAATTCAGCTATCTTTAAAACAATCATTTAATGAAATCATAGTTACTCATCATAATCCTCCAAAAATTTTTGGTTGAATTTTAATTTCCAATCATTCCTTCCTCAGTGTACCTATGGTATCATTGGCAACCAGAACGCTCACCACCTTTCCACCTAGGGGTCTTTTCGATGGTTCCTAGCTCATGGTACTCGGTAATATTCACATATCAAAATGGAATCTTTGTTGAAGAATAGCAAGATCAACCAACAACTCTTACTCCTTGTTCCAATATCTTCCACGACGCACGTGTGGGTATCGTCGACCTAGAGCTCGAGCACCATATGGTCAGTACCCTGTATAGGATCCTTCGCAGGTGACCTAGTGCTTCACTCATAGGCCGCTTCCTTGGTTGCTCATCCACTGTACCGGAAGCTCACCATTTTTAATCGAACCGAGGTTTGTGAAGACCTCGGCCGACCTTGCTACGCGAGACGTCCTCCAATGACTTTCCGTCAAACTGTTGCAACTTTTTTCAGATTAGGTCTCCACGACCTCATTCACAAGACGGTCAAAATACTTCTCTAGCATTCTTGATATAAAACAATCATTTAAAAACAGTTTCTATAAAACGAACTCTCGTCTTTCCACATTGCTCCATATCAAACCACATTAATTAATTCCACAACCATTTCATAAGTATTCCTATTCTCATTCAATCACATCATTTTCATCTCATCACATCTTTCCTCAATTTATCCTCATCAGATCTCATCCACTCGCATCTATCCATATCCACATCTCATCACATCTCATTCACATCTCATCCATTCAAACCACATCACATTCGCTCACAATATCACATCTTTCCTCAATTTATCCTCATCAGATCTCATCCACTCGCATCTATCCATATCCATATCTCATCACATCTCATTCACATCTCATCCATTCAAACCACATCACATTTGCTCACAATATCACATCTCATTCATTTTACCTCACATCTCATTCATTCACATCTATCCCGATTCACATCCCATCACATCACATTCATTCTCATCACCATTATATCACATCACTTTTATCCACATCATATCTCATTCATACACATCTCATCTCATTCATCCACATCCATCCAATCGTTCACATGTACGACTACTCGCATCTATCCATACATTCATATCTATCACTTCACATCCACATATACTCATGTCACATCTCATCTCTTTACATCACATCACATTCTTTCACATACACATCTATATCCATTCTTTCACATACATCCACATCCATTCTTTCACATACTCATTCACATCCATTCTTCTCATTACACATTCACATCCATCTTCACATACACATCCTTATCCATTCTTTCACATACTCATTCACATCTATTCTTCACATACACATTCACTCACATCTCATCCATTCATTTAGATTTTTCTGATTCACATCTATTCACCTCACATATCATCTCTATTCACATCACATCCATCCATTCATTCTTTCCCATCTATCTGATTCACATATCATATCTCATCACATCTATTCACATCACATCTATTCACCTCACATTCTCATCATCTCTATTCACATCACATCCATCCATTCATTATTTCCCATCTATCTGATTCACATCACATCTCACATCTATTCACCTCACATCTCATCACCTCTATTCACATCACATCCATCCATCCATTCATTCCCATCTATCTGATTCACATCACATCTCATTACATCTATTCACCTCACATTCTCATCATCTCTATTCACATCACATCCATCCATTCATTCTTTCCCATCTATCTGATTCACATCACATCTCACATCTATTCACCTCACATCTCATCACCTCTATTCACATCACATCCATCCATCTATCTAATTCACATCATATCCATCCATCCATTCACATCTATCTAGTTCACATCATATCCATCCATCCATTCACATCTATCTAATTCACATCCATCTAATTCACATCTATCTAATTCATATCACATCCATCCATCCATTCGCATCTATCTAATTCACATCCATCCATCCATTCGCATCTATCTAATTCACATCACATTCTCATCATCTCTATTCACATCACATTCATCCATTCAATGATCATCTGATTCACATCTTATCTTATCACATCTATTCGCCTCATATTCTCATCACTTCTATTCATAGAATTTAAACATAGAATTTAAGAGGATTCTAATTTTTGATATAAAGATTCTTTACGCATCTATTTATGCATAATTCAGTTTTAAGAAAAATACACTTTTGAAATAAAATTAAATCCTTTATGCATAAATTCAATTTTAATGAGAATATCTCTTTTGAAATAAAAATAAATCTTTTATGCATCTTTCTATGCATAAATTCAATTTTAATGAGTAACACTTTTGAAATAAAAATAAATCTTTTATGCATCTTTCTATGCTTAAATTCAATTTTAATGAGAATAACACTTTTGAAATAAAAGTAATTCTTTTATGCATCTTTCTATGCATAAATTCAATTTTAATGAGAATGACACTTTTGAAATTAAAATATATCTTTTATGCATCTTTCTATGCATAAATTCAATTTTAATGAGAATGACACTTTTGAAATAAAAATAAATCTTTTATGCATCTTCCTATGCATAAATTTAATTTTAATGAGAATGACAATTTTGAAATAAAAATAAATCTTTTAGAATGCACAAATGGAGGGAATTACTCTTTTAGAATAACCTAATGATAAACTTTAGTTCCACAAAATTTAAGAAAATTTTACCATAACCTCCTTTGTATGGCTGACCATTTCTCAATTTTTATCATTCAGTTTATGACTTAAATTAATCCAATTTGAATTCTAATATCTCTAATCTACTCCATTTTCCAAAAATCAAGAGAGTAAATAATGAAAAGAGTTTAATCAATCTTTTAATTAAACTTTCTAGGATTGAGAAGGGCTGAATTGTAAAGAAGAGACGGGGGTGGCCTTTCCATCAAGGCAAAGCATCAGATTTTAATTTAACATTTACAAAGCATAAAATTTGAGAAAATCATAGATTTAAAAATTCACAATAAGTAAGAATTAAGCTTACATGGAGCTTGTAAGCTTTCCTTTGGCTTGAGGGATTGAGGGTTCTATTCTTCTTTGCAGCAAGAGTGGCCACCAAATTCACTTGGAGAGGATTAGGCCAAAAAATAATTGAATTATCAAGAAATTCAATGTTAAATGGCTCAGGACAGAAGCAGAGTAACAGTGCATAAACACCATTAAGCTTTTACAAAGGGGGAGGCTTCTATTTATAGGAAAAATTGAGCCTCTAACCAAGCAAATTAATTCTAGAATTTTCCAAATCAGTTTGGTCACTTTTTGACCATTTTTAGTAGGTCAGTTGAGCTTACTTTTTGGATCTAGTTAGAATAGGAGAGAGGAGAGATGAAAATATCTCATTATTTTGTGAGTTTAAAACTCATCCACACATGTGAAATAGGTACCTCCTTCATGAGGGGTATTCCCCACACTGAGGTGTCAAAAATGCATCATTTCCTCTAAATATCTCTTCTTTTTTAACTACTAAACCTTGTCCTTAGTCAACTCTTCATCTTATGTGAGTATTTACTCATTTTATGGGGATTTTCTTTTATTTTTCAACTTCTCCTCCCTACATTTGGATTAATCTTATTGGTTTAATCCAAAGTTTTCAGAAAATCTGGACCCTCAGGATAAGGTCCTTTTTACCTATTTTCAATTAATTCCAATTGCACATTGGAAACTTCTTTTTGAATTTCTATTTCAAGGAAATTTAGTTTAATAAGAAAGGATATTTTTCCATCCAAAGATATCTACAAACTGAGTTATCTCTCTCTAGGTCATTTTCTTTCTCTAGGCCAAAACAGGTAGAAACAAGATCTTTTATTATTCTGAAAAGGGGATTGATAACAGGGGAAGAAACTCGATATCTTGAGGGGTTGGGGAGGAATCTTACACATACACTTCTAAATCATCATCTGCTTCAAGGGCGCTACTTCTACTCTAGAGCACCTGTAGAGTCCTGTCTGCTTTTTCTTGAGCCTTGTGTTGCTGCATCACAAACATATGCTGGCTTAAAAGGTGTTGGCTGTATAGCTGAGCATTTGTATATTTCTTTTGTAGGTGAAAGTTTGTGATAGCTCTTCAGCCTAGAGTTTGATGATGTCCCTGCTCTGCCTCTAAAGTTTAAATTCTCTGTTGAAGTGTGGAAAGTGTTTGCAGGCCTTCTTTGGCTTTGCAGAGCTCTTCCTTTGTTTCTTCCACTCGATTTGAAGAATTAGCACCTTTTCTACACACTGAGATAGATATTTGCAGGTAGCTTATATCATTGGTAGATTAATTTCTTTGATAGTATCCACGGAAAGAAAATTGGGGCAGAGCTTTGTTGTGTTGCAAAGCTGGATCCGGAAGGGTCGTGCCTTTGTGGACTCTTTTCTTTGTTGCTCTTCTCTTGCTCCTTCTGCCAACATCAGTTTCTTCTTATACGTGATTCTTTTTACTCTTTTTATCTTTGTGCATAAATCTGAAGACACCTGCAGCAACAAATTTCTAAGAACTATGTGTGCCTTGTAGAACTTCCTGATGCATAAATTGTATGTATACACAAATCTTGGTCTTCGAATTTGGCCCAATACTCTTAAGTTTTGCCTTCAGCTTTGCTGGTATAAGATTCTAGCCCCAAGAAACTGGTTTTCCTGTTAGATGCATATAAATAGAGGCCCATGGCCCTTCATGACATGTATGTAACCGTATGGGTTAGAATGATCATGTCAATCAAGGACCAACAATGTAATTTGTTTTGGGTTTCTTTGTGATTATTGAGTTTGTACTCTTTTCTTGCACCCTTGGAGCTGAAGTAGAACTCCATATATTCTTCTGTTATTCTGAGTGCTTCTCGGTCTGTAGTAGAATAATTCTTTTCAGCTCTAGACAACATCCGACTGGCATAATAAACTGGTCGGAACCATCCATCATCAAATTCTTGCATAAATACACTCCCAATTTCCACATCTAAGATATCAACAAAGACATGGATGGTCTAGACCAATCTAGTGGTTGAACAACTAGAGCAACTGCTAACATTGATTGTAAATATCAAAAAGCTTGCTGATAGGCATCCGACCATACATATACGAAACATCCTTCTTTGTGAGAAGATACATCGGATAAGCCACATTCGCCAGATACCGCATGAAAATGTTATGCCATTTAATATGACCAAGAAATCTTTGTAATTCCTTGATATTGCGAGGTGCCATTAAAGCTTTTATTACTTCCACATTCTTGGAATCTACCATGCAATTAAGAGCTGCTGACACTACGTGACCTAACAGGATTCCACTAGTGACTGCAAATGCACATTTAGCTAGATTGAGACTTAAACAGGCTATACGGCACCTCTCCGGATAGAGTGCCAAAAATAGAAGATGCTCCACCATTTTGCTAAAGACACTAAAATTATCCAAGAATACTCTTATGAATGTGAACAAGTAATCATAGAAAACCTCCTGGACCATTTGTTGAATGTTGCTGGAGCATTCTTAAGACCAAATGTCATCACATTGGAAGCAAATGATCCCCATTCCGTAACAAAAACTGTCTTCTCTTGATTATCTGGAGCCATCAAAACTTGATTATATCCATTGAATCCATTCAAGAAAATACATTTCATGTCCTACCAACATCTAACACTGAATTTGTGAACGGAAGCGGAAAAAGGATCTGTCTGAGTTGTGACATTGAGCTTCTGATAATTCACACAGACACATAGCTTTCCTTTCTTTTTTGGTACAATCACTATCGGTGGCCAGGTCACCTTATCCAGTAGATAATTGAACCCCACTTTCAAGAGTTTATGAATTGTCTCCTTAACCTGCTTTGTATAATTAGGGTTCATTCTGTATTGTTGTTGCTTGATTGGAATGGCATCCTCCTTAAGATTAATATGATGCTAATAAAATTGAGGATCAAATCCTTTCATATCTTTATAAATCCAAGAAAATACATCCACATGATTTTAATAATTTCTCGAGATTTTATTTAAACTCTACATCAAGCTTACTGTGCTGACTTGGACCATCTTTGGATCCTCCACATCAACTAGATTCATGTCCTTGAGCTCATCTGCCTCTGTGACCTATTGGATATGCTTCATGTCTCTCTCATGATTTTCTTCTGCTGAGAGCATGAACTTCCTCTGGTACACCTGCATTATTCAAGATAGTGCTCCCGGAGTCTAGGGACTTGACCATATCCAAAGTCAGACTGTAACATCTGGGAAATAATTTTATCCACTTCCACTTCAAAGAGTGATACTAAATCTGGATTTTGGTCAAATATTTCTTCCTCTTCGTCCACATCAACTCCTTCCAGCAGTTCAATCCTTTAGCACACTGGGTGGATGGATTGTTGTTGTAACGTATCACGACAGGGGTTGAAAGACCAGGTTTTGTGGAAACAGGGGATGACACTGCTCATCCAATTGCCCATGTTGGAGATGTGCCATTGTCTATGCAAGATGATGTATGGTATGTTGATTCAGGTGCTTCGAACCACATGACAAGTCATGGGGAGTGGTTCAAGGAGATTAAAAACCTTGAAAGACTAGGTTTTGTGGAAACAGAGGATGACATTGCTCATCCAATTTCCCATGTTGGAGATGTGCCATTGTCTATGCAGGATGACATGAAGTACCTTGTAGATGTACTTCATGTCCCAAACATAACAAAGAATCTGGTTTTAGTTGGCCAGATGATTGAGCAGGGTTTTCAGGTTCTGTTTAATCTTGATGGTTGTTATGTTGAAGACTTTAAAGACAAGTGCAGGTTGGTTGCAAAAGGCAACAGAGTGGGCAGAATGTTTACATTGAATGTAAACATGCCTGAAGTGAGTGTTGCGATGTTTGCAAATGGTTCAAGGACTTGTTGCAGACACAGACATTTGGCATAAAAGAATTGGACATGTGAATGTGCAGAGAATGAAGTCTATGCAGACTAAAGGAATTGTGACAGGGCTGCCAAAGTTTAAAGTTGAAGGTATGTAGAAAATATGTGAAGCATGCCAATTTGGAAAGCAAACAAAGCATGTATTTCCACGTGATAGAAATGTGAGCAGAAATGCACTAGATGTTGTGCATTCAGATGTATGGGGTCCTACGAAGACCATGTCTATGGGAGGCTGCAGGTATTATGTGACATTTATTGATGACCACACAAGGAAAGTGTGCATATACTTCATGAAGGAGAAGGGTGATGTGTTCACTCATTTTTAAAATTTCAGAGTTATGGTTGAAAAGCAAACAGGGAAATATATAAAGTGCCTAAGGTCAGATGGAGGGGGGAGAGTACTTCTCCAATGAGTTCTTTGAATTTTTGAAGAAGAATGGTATTCGAAGACAGTTTACATGCAGATACACTACGTAGCAAAATGGAGTTGCTGAGCGGAAAAATAGGCACATTGCTGAGATTGTGCAAGCAATGATGGGAGAGAAGAATATGCCGCATAGCTATTGGGGTGAGGCTATTTCTACAACAGTTTACATCATGAACATGACTCCAACTGTAGCCACATATGATGTAACTCCAGAGGAGAGGTTTACTAGTAGAAAACCTAATTTGTCTCATCTGAAAGTCTTTGGATGCATTGCATATGTGCATGTGCCAGATGACCTGAGAACTAAGCTGGATCCAAAAGCTAAAAAATATGTGTTTATTGAGTATTCCCTTGAGCAAAAGGGATACAGGTGTTATAACCCTGCTACACGTGAGTTGAGGGTAAGCTGGGATGTTGTTTTTGATGAGATGAGCAGCTGGTATGCTGAAAAAGAAGCTGTTGGGGGGGCTGATGTGAGTGCAAATGTGGTTGCACAAAATGCAAGTCAGCAATCACAGTCTTTGAGTGGACAAGGAGAGCCCTCATCTAGTGGTTCAATTGATAGACCATGGAGTGGAAGGCTGCGTCATAGTACTAGTCCTGCAAATGTGATTAGTACATCACATAAAGGCAAAGAGAAAGTGGTTAAGCCCCTTAGTATGCCTTACATTTTTGCAAGGCATTCTCATGTTGATGGAGAGTCTAGTTTCTCAGAGATGAGCTTGAATCTTGGGATACGAGCTATGAGAACACCTGGTGTAAAGAAGGCTATGGAAGCCATGAATGCAAAGATCTGGGAGAGTGAAGAATTCTGTGCAGAGGTTTACCTATGATGGTTATGTGGCACATCACTATGCATACATGGCAAAAGTTGTGCAGGTTGTAGAGCCCACATGCATTGATGAGGCTGTTGGAAATGTGTGTTGGGAGAAAGCTATGGATGAGGAGATGGATGCACTATATGGAACTATATGGAAAGGAGACTTGGGATTTAGTGCAATTTCCTGAAGGCAAGAAAGCCATTGGATGCAAGTGGGTGTACAAAGTAAAACATAACAGTGAAGGAAGCATAAGCAAGTGTACAAGGCTAGATTGGTAGCCAAAGGATATGCGCAGACATATGGCATTGATTATGAGGAAACTTTCAGCCTAGTTGCCAAGATGGCAACATTGTGAGAGTTGTGATAGCAGTGGCTGCGTCAAAGCAATGGTCTTTACATCTGATGGATGTAAAGAATGCATTCTTGCATGGGGATTTGGAGGAAGAGGTGTATATGATGCAGCCACCTGGTTATGAGGATGTGAGTCACCCCGAGCATGTTTGCAGGTTGAAGAAAGCCTTGTATGGCTTAAAACAAGCACCAAGAGCATGGTCTGACAAGATTTCTGAATATCTTGTCACTATTGGCTTTCATGTAGCCAATGCAGATTTCTCGCTATATGTGAGACACAGTGATAGAGGGGTTGTGCTTATTGTCATCTATGTAGATGACTTGATCATTACGGGAGACCATGATGCAAAGATCTTTGATGTAAAGATCTTGCTTAGACAGAAGTTTGAGATGAAGGATCTGGGGAAGCTCAGATATTTCTTGGGCATTGAGGTGATTAGGTCACCACATGGTATTGGATTACTGCATAGATAGTATGGCTTGGACACTCGAGCTTGGACATGTCCAAGTATGGTATGACAGGCTGTAAGCCTATCTCAGTGCCATTGGATCAGAATGGCAAGTTGAGTGTAGATTCAGGAAAGTTTTTGGAGGATCCTACTATGTATAGGCGCATAGTAGGAAGCTTGATCTAATGACAATCACCAGGCCATATTTGAGTTTATGCAGGTTCCTTGGAAGCTCTGCATTTGGATGCATTGAGACGCATATTGAGGTATGTGAGGTCTACTTTGCATTGTGGACTATTTTATGAAACTGGGACAGAGATATGTGTACATGGGTACATAGATGTTGATTGGGCTAGTATCTCAGATAGGAGATCTACTAGTGGCTTCATGTTTTCTTTGGGGAGTGCTGCTGTGACTTGGAGCAGTAAGAAGCAGCCTACAGTTGCTCTATCCACCAGTACTACAGAGGCTGAGAACAAAGGTGCTGCTATGGCAGCATGTGAGGTAGCTTGGTTGAGAAAGCTACTTGCAGATTTGGGTCTATCAGTGGATAGACAAGTTGTCATTTTCTGTGACAACATTAGCAGTATACAGTTGGCTAGGAACCCAGTTTTTCATGCTCACACAAAGCATATAGAGGTCCACTACCATTTTGTCATATAAAAGGTTTTGGCAGGAGACGTTGACCTTGTTTATGTCAGCACACTGGATGCTGCTGACATCTTCACCAAAGCATTGGGTACAGAGAAGCTCCGCAGATTCAGGGCTTCCCTTGGTGTACATTATAGATGGAGTTGAGCTCAAGGGGGAGTGTTGAGATATTGAGCTCATATAGTGAGGCGCTGGACACTGATGACCCACCTGGGGGATAGGCCCCACACTTACAACACTGGCATGGTTGGTGAGATCATGGGTGATATGCGGCTAGTGGGATGATAGGCTGTGTGACAGCCATTCTAGAGATTGGCATAGTTATAGCGCCAGCTCATTTAGTTGGGTTCACACTATAGAGAACCCTAGTATGTATTTGGTTGAGTACCTTTTCATATTGTATGTACTCTTATCTTTGTATATATGGTGTGTTGAGTGTTGTGTGAAGAAGAAGAAGATTTTCAGCCTCTCACCTTGTGTGTTCTCTTTCAGGGTTTTGTGAGTGTGTGTGTGCTTGCAAGAGCTCAATCTCTCTTCTCCCCTGCATCTTTTCAGTATTGTGGCCCGAGACCACATCGACACACTTCCACCTTATCATCATTATACAAAAACACCAATTGATGTAAGGGATTCCACAATGCCCTTGATCTTCAAGGCATAATCATTCACAAACATATTTTTCTTCTCCACAGTATGAAGCTGATTCTTCAACTGAATCTTTTGTGCCTTGGTGTTGGTTTCATACAGTTTCACACCAAGGTGTCTCATGCCTGCTTAGGTGACTTGGCATCCTGTATATGCCCAATCATGGTGTCTTGTATAATAATAGAAAGCCAATACATGAATTTCCTTACTCCTTGATTCCAATCCTTGATTTCTTTTACATCTGAGTAGTTGGATTAATCTCCGGTATTCACCTTCCAATAACCTTTTCCCATTAGGAAATTTGTCACTATAAACCTCCAAGCATGGAAGTTGTTCTTGTCAAGCTTCTCTGCAACAATTTGGTTTATTCTATCATTCAACATCTTGTTTGCAACGCATATTTACCAAAAATAGTACTCTTGTTTGACCTACACAAACTGTTGTATTCTCTCCTACAGAGCGGTACTATACTACACCCAAATTGTCACAACCAGTGACCTCAATTTGCATACATACACCCAATGGCAGCTTTGAAACCTCTTGCAGTACACACAATGTCTGCACAACCAATCACCCTTCCTGTAGTTTCAAAAATAGAGTTCTGCAGAGAATCAAAACTTACTCGCAGTGCCCATGAACGCTTGCGAACTGAAAAACAAAGGTCTAGACGTGCCCGAAAAGTATTTTTGACCCATAAATTCATGTTCAACTATACTGTCCAATGGATAGTATAGTTTCCCTATAGCTCTCCCCCTGCAAAAAATCTCCTCAATCAGAGTTCATTTGCTGCCGGTGCCTCCTGTGCGAAGAGCTGCCCACAAGGGTGTAGTAGCCAACACAAAGGGGAAAGAGTAGATGAAGCTGTTACCCTCATACCGCTTCCTGTGCTTCTCTTTCTTTCCTCTTATCCCTTAGCATGAACCAGGCTCTCATACCATGAAAAGATGCAGGGAGAAGAGAGCTTGAGCTCTTGCAAAAGCACACACACACTCACACAAGCCCTAGAAGAGAACACACAAGGTGAGAGGCTGAATTTTTTCTTCTTCTTCACACAACAAAAGAGGTCTACAAAGAAGATAAAGTGACTAACACACATAATAGAGTATATACAAGCGGTCCATAATGTGAATAGGCTAAGTGGAGTGGGTAGGTGTGGACTAGTCGGTGTAGTCTAGCTATAGAATCTCTGGCAAAGATATATCAGTGCCAGCTACCAAACCCGCGAGTGATGTAAATGTCAATCGATCATGCAGGCGCCTCATGATTGTCAAGTCATGTTGAGATTGACATCTCAAAAAATTTGGCTTGCTGCTCTTCCACCCAATCAGACACTTCCTTCGAGATTTTATGTTGTTCCTACCAAGTTGTTCCTACCAAGTGACCATGTGCTGCTTCCCTCTCTTATCCGAGGTCAATTTCTTTGCCTTCTCCATAGTCTTGGGGTGATTGGATCTTGTCATCACCACCATGGCTGATGATTCAACCACCTATGTGGTCGGTCAGGGTACTTCTTGTTCATCCAGAGCTTGGATTTCCATGGCATTTATTTTCGGTGGGCCAAATGTAAAAGCATGGGCTCCCTCTACTTCTACCCTATGCTTCCTCTAGATTTCACAGACCGCCGACTTCTGGTGGCCTTGCCCATGGCAATAAAAACATGTGAAGCTAGTACTTTGAGCATCGGAACTATCCCTGGGAGGGAAGTTTCTATGTGGGCGGAACAATACTGATCCAGTGAAGCCATTAGCTGGGCGGGTTGAACAATACTGATCCAGTGAAGCCATTAGCTGGGCGGGTTGGACCACAACAAGATCTGGGATCACCGGAGGAGCTCTCCTGCCATTGTAGCAGCAGGCTTCGGTATTATGTGTGGCCATTCTGCAAATGGCACACCAGAGATTCAAGGTGCACTCTTCATCTTCGTGTCCATAATTGCAACACTTCACACACCAAGTGCCTGACCGGACAGTTGGAGGAGACTTTGCACTTTCTAGTGTCATATGAGCCACGTAGCCATTTCCTTGGCTATCTTTCCTACCTTCTTGCTCTTTGACCATGCCTTGCGATCTTCCTCCTCCTCCTCCAATTCCTCACTTGCCGTGTAATCATCGAAATCATCCTGTCTGAGGATCTGGATGAGTACTTCTTAGACTTTCGTTTACTCTTGGACTTGCCTTTGCCTTTGACAGAGCCTACTAGCACACGTTTTGCTCTCAGAGCGAAGTCAATGAGAGCTGCTCCATAGTTATGGTAGTTAGGTCAGCACTAGAGCAACGGAGCATGTGAGTTGCTTGCTAAGACCCTTTCATGAAATAAGAGTTTAGGATTTCTTCCACGCGGGCCAATTGGCGGCATCCAACCGGTGAAGAAGCTTTCGAAATTTAGTAGCATAATCTTCCACTGTCACGGTTTTCTGGTTCATTCTACATAGTTTATCTAGCACATGCATGAATTTATTGTCTTCCCTGAGAACCATTGAAGGAAGGCATCACGGATGGAATCATAAGTGGGGAAATGGTGGTACTACCCAGAAAGTTGTGATCTTCAGGAGTGTGGGGACAAACACAACCTTTTTGAGTGTGTTGGTCCACCGGGCTAGGTACATTAACATGCCATGCACTGTCAAATAGTAGGATGTGAGAATCCGCATCCTTTGATGATTTCTCATAGAACTTGGGATACTTCACAAAAATGACAGGTCGTTGTTTGCTGTAGCATATTGTAGTTAAGAGGAATATGCAGTTTGGGGGTGGTTGTCATGGAGGTGGTATGAACAGTGGTGAGGGGGGGTGGGGTAGTAGGGTTGACTAGTTCTTCTTTGGAATGGGAGTGGGGGTGTTTTGGTTTCGATTTAGGGTTGTTCTTTAGAGTCAGAACAAGAATTGCTGATCTTGGTTGCGCTCCAAGTAGTGCCTTTCACATGCGGACATGAAGGACGGGTTTGAAAACAAGGAGAGTAGATTCAAACACAATGACAATCATGCAACAAGCAAAATGACACCAACAAGAAGCAGCAAAAAGCATCATAGGTTGCCAAAGTGTTAGCAGCAGGGAAATTGATCGCTTATTTCCCCAAGCAACTTATTGATTAGCTATTTCTTATATAGTGCTCATGATGATGTGAAAGGGGTCTTACCTCTTGATCCAATTCAAGATTCAAGGGCAGTGTCTACCCTTTTACAACTCAAATCTAGTGTTTAATGATGATTACAATAGACTTACAAGCATGAATACACCAAAAATTTGCATAAAGCCAAGGGTAACTGATTGGGTACTGAATGGTTGGGATATCAAACCATCTCCAAATTGCAATCTAAAGTGATAGAGATCTGTATTAATTAGATACCGAATGGTAGATTTGAACCATCAAGTATACCAAAATGTAGTGATTAGTGCTAGTTAATTATCAATTAGTGAAACAATCCCTTGTTTCTCCCAATTCCAAGGCATGATGATGAATTTGGAGTTTTCTCAGAAAATAAGGCGCTAGCGACTTCACAATTTTTTGCAGATCCTAGCAAACGGTTTGACGCGTTGATGCACTGGTCTGAAGAGTAAGGGTTGTAGTTAGATGTGGCTAAGATTGTTTAGCCTAATGTTAAGGAGGCTAGAGGGAGATCAAGCCCCTCCACCAGCTGGGGGTGTAGAGTATAGTTGAAAAGAGCTTTAAAAATGGATTAACTCCTAATCATGATTAGTAGGGTAGTTATGCTTAAAACATTGGATGGATTCCTAGGCTATGGCTTTGATACCAACTTGAAATGCAAGCAAAGTGATGAGCTATGGTGGATCAAATGCAAAGATCAACATGATTAGAAGGCGATTAAGATGAGATTAGTGAAAACAATTAATCTAATAGGATAATGTAGGCACCGATACTAAAAAACCAGCAATTTCTCATTAGGCCAAGACCTCAATTTATAGATTTTACATCCACAAGATGCCAAGCATCTAATCCCATTGATTTCTCCTTGATTTGTGCCACCTCCCTTACAACTAGGGACACCTTTTCCTAGAATCTTTCTACACCCCTATATTCACTCATGCTACCCTTGATTCTCTCATCAGTAGATTCCTCTCACCTTTTCACTACTACCCACTTAATTCAGACTCTCGTTTACAATCTCTTGCTAAGGGCTTGTTCCTGCACACACCCATTCACTTGCATATTTCAACAAGCACAAGTTTCTTTTAACTCATGCTTTGAGCTTTTGAGGAGGTCCTCGTTGACTACGACACTCTAGGGAGCTTGTAGGCAACCTCCTTTGCAACAATAGTTGATGCTATCTCCTTTCACCTTATCACAACAATGCTCAAATGTGAGCACTATTACTCATGTGTATTATGCAAGAAGCTCTAAAAAGTTTTGTGCTATGGCTATGGAAAAAACACCTTTTTGCTCTTGATATCCCCAATGAAAAACACAACCCTAATAAAAGAGGGCTAGAAGAGAAGATAAACCCAATCTAAGACTAAAACACTTGCTAATGAAATCTAACCGTTTCCTAAAAAACTAGAGAACCTCACCCTAGTTTTGATACCATGTTGAGAATCATGGATCAAGCTCTCCTAAATAACGTCCTAAGAACAAGACATTTATCTAATCATATACTAATCCTACAACTAATGACAACACTAATCTAAGGTGGATAAAAATGAACAAGACTCTTTGTGTGCTAATTAAGTTTAGACTCAAGTTCAGTTAGGTTACATGATGGAAACATGTACTCATAAAAAGACTTGAGATGTGCTTGTATTCCATTGTTTGAAATGTCCTCCTTTTATATGAGGAGAGTACAACATGGCCTTTCTCTTGCATGTGGGATAATTCTCACTTGGTGATGTGGCTTCTCACACTCACTCCATATTTTCCTTGTGCTCCATGGCACCATATTTCTCAACATTGAAGAGGAAAGTTTTAAGTTAGGTCTGATTATCAATTAGCAATCAAAAGGGATAGTGTTTGGATAGGTGTTTCTGTGGTAGCTTTGAGTAATTGTGTTAGCGCCTTGTGGGGTTTAAGTGTCTTGAACGATTAAAAGGGTTAGTGAACATAGAGGGGAGAAATTATGTTCTAGTTGGGTCTATTAGGTCAGATTGGTCAGAAGTCACAATACAGTTTGTTGGAGTCAGTAGGAAGTCTTTGATGTGGTAACTCTTTGAGATTTAAGTAGCTTGAGAGTCAGGGAAGGTCAAAGGACCTATTAATTTAGCTTAAGTTGAGACACTTAGATCATTTAAGACTATTTCAGATAGCTGGTTCTATCTCAACCAAATCAAGCTTTGAGGACAGCCGGGTTGGAGGCTTCTCCGTGAACTGTAGGGTAGCTGAGATACTCTAGGGTGATATATTGATCAGATAATTATAGCTTGAGAGTCGACGGATGTTTGAGGATACCTAAGGAAAGATTTTATTTTAATTGAAGGCTTTTGAGTTAGTCGATTCTGCGTCAAACTTTTGAGGCAGTTCTCAATAGGTGAAGATCAGAGAAAGGTTAGAAGAGGGTGCAAGGGGTCCATGGAGGTCGTGAGGTTGTGATGATGACAGTAAGATCTGCCCAAGGCTGGAGGATAATAGAGGAACTTGGAGGATTAATTTTAGATTGGAGTTAACATCAAAATTTGGAAGCAGATATTCTATCAATATTCAAATTCTCTAGTAGCTAAGAGTTTTATTGATATGCACCATGGTCAACTAAGGGCAACTGACTAGTTTAGAGAGGTTGTGATGCAAGGTTTTGAGGTGAGTTGATATTGACGGACATTATGAGACCCTAGAAGATAGATTTCTGGACTGGAGACAAGTGAAGGACTTTGGAGGCAGTTTACAGCCAGTTGTGTGGCCGTTGGAGGGGATTTTGGTCAGCTCGATGTCAGATGTGGTCAGGAGAGGCTCGAAGTTGGAAGATCACATGTAAGATTCCTCCCCAACCCCTCAAGATGTCCACTTTCTTCCCCTATTAGCAATCCCCTCTTTTTAGAATAATAAAAGATATTGTTTCTACCTGTTTTTTGGCCTAGAGAGAGAAAATATTCTAGAGAGAGATAATTCAATTTTAGATATTTTTGGATGAAAAAAATCCCTTCTTATTAAAATAAATTCCCCCAAAACAGAAGTTCAAAAAGAAATTCCTAAGGTGCATTAGAAATAATTTATAATCTGCACAAAAGACCTTAGCCTAAGGGTCCAGATTTTTTGAAAACTTTAGATTAAGGTTCCTATGGACCAATAAGATTAATCCAAATGTAGGGAGGAGATAATTTGAAGAATAAAAGAAAAACCCCCTAAAAATGCGTAAATGTTCACATAAGATGAACAGTGGACTAAGGACCAAGGAAAATAGTTAAAAAAACTGATTTTGACACCTCAGAGTGGGGATCTCCCCTCATGAAGTAGGCGCCTTTTTCTCATCATTACTTCCCAATTTTAAATCAATAAAATTAGATATTTCATCTCTCCTATTTCAAAACTGGATCCCCAAAAAGTAAGCTGAACTGACCCAAAAATGGTCAAAATTGACGAAACTCATCTGGAAAATTCTAGAATCAGTTTGCTTGGTTAGAGGCTCACTTTTTCCTATAAATAGAAGCCTCCCCCTTTTATAAAAGCTTAATAGTGTTTATGCACTGTTACTCTACTCCTACCCAGAGCCAATTACATTAAATTTTCTTGATAATTCAATTGTTTTTGACTTAATCCTCTCCAAAGTAATTGGTGGCCACTCTTGATCCAAACAAGAGTAGAACCCTCAATCCCTCAAGCCAAAGGAAAGCTTACAAACTAAAATTTCTACTTTTCAATTTCAAATCTATAGTTTTTTTATTTTCTTGTTTTTTTTAGTTGATTAGATTAAAATGTGATGCTATGCCTTGATGGAAGGGCCATCCCTTCTCTTCTTTACAATCCAGCCTTTCTTTATCCTAGAATGATTAACAAATAGATTGATTAAACTTTTCTTATTGTTTATCTCTTGGAATTCAAAAAGTATGTAGATTAGAGTCCTTTATATCTAATTGGGGTTAATTTAAATTGAAAATAGAATGTTAAAAATTTAAAAATGGTCAGCCATACAAAGGAGGTTAGGGCAAAATGTTCTTGAATTTTGTGAAAAAGGAAGTTTATTTTTATGTTATTCTAAAAGAGTAATTCCCACCGTTTGTGCATTCTAAAAGAAATATTCTAATTTACTCCATGTACATATTCACCTATGAATATGCATGGATATCATTGATATTAATTATTAAAATTAATTTCTATGCATAGAAAGATCCATAATGGAAATTTTTATTATAAAAGTGTTATTTTCATTGAATTTAATTTCTATGCATAGAAAGATGCATAATGGAAATTTTTATTATAAAAGTGTTATTTTCATTGAATATGCATAATGAAAATTTTTATTATAAAAGTGTTATTTTCATTGAATTTAATTTCTATGCATAGAAAAATGAATAATGGAAATTTTTATTATAAAAGTGTTATTTTCATTGAATTTAATTTCTATGCATAGAAAGATGCATAATGGAAATTTTTATTATAAAAGTGTTATTTTCATTGAATTTAATTTCTATGCTTAGAAAGATGCATAATGGAAATTTTTATTTTTAAAGTGTTATTTTCATTTAATTTAATTTCTATGCATAGAAAGATGCATAATGGAAATTTTTATTATAAAAGTGTTATTTTCATTGAATTTAATTTCTATGCTTAGAAAGATGTATAATGGAAATTTTTATTATAAAAGTGTTATTTTCATTGAATTTAGTTTCTATGCTTAGAAAGATGCATAATGGAAATTTTTATTATAAAAGTGTATTTTCATTGAATTTAATTTCTATGCTTAGAAAGATAAATAATAAAAATTTTTATTTATAAAAGAGTTATTTTCATTGAATTTAATTTCTATGCTTAGAAAGATGCATAATGGAAATTTTTATTATAAAAGTGTTAATTTCATTGAATTTAGTTTCTATGCTTAGAAAGATGCATAAAGAAAAAGTTTTCATTATAAAAGTGTTACTTTCATGAGAATTGAATTTTATGCATAGAAAGATGCATAAAGGAATTTTTTTTATAAAAGTGTTACTTTCATCAGAATTGATTTTTATGCATAAAGGAAATTTTTATTATAAAAGTGTTACTTTATCAGAATTGATTTTTATGCATAAAAAGATTCATAAAGGAAATTTTTTTATTATAAAAGTGTTACTTTCATCAGAATTGATTTTTATGCATAAAGGAATTTTTTTCATTATAAAAGTGTTACTTTCATTAGAATTGATTTTTATGCATAAATAGATGCATAAAGATTTTTTAAATCAAAATCTAAATTCTCTTAATGTCTATATTTAAATTTTATTAGTATTGAGTAAATGAATAATTAAATACTTTAAGAGAGAAAATTCTTTCATTTTATATTCACACGGTTTGTAAATGGAAAATTCAGGAAATCTATCGAGATCAAAATATTCGGATAAATGATCATTTTATTCTTCATTGGAATTCGTAACTAATTTAGAAATCAGTTAAGTGTATTTTCAAAGAAAGAAATTCGGTAAAATGGTAACTGAAATACCAAACCTTTTCGAGAAAGTTAAGTTCAGGAAAAATCTTATCAGACTCGTCGAATTATGAATCAGACTATGACCAAGACCAAAACCTTTCGCCTGTTTCAAGGAAAGAAGGTGTGACTAGTTTAGGAAAATACTCTTTAAACTCCCCCAAATCTAAAACTAAGTTTAAGACCCTTCAAATTGATCTGTGGATCAAGGTTACAAAACTCGAGGAATTCTGGTAGGAAATTCTGAATGCCGATCAAGAGTTTTGGGATACTGATTCGAGAACTATTCCTTGTATTCAAAAGAAAATCAAACTGAAAACTTGCGTAGAAACCCTATTTTCTTAAAGGACTGTCTTACGCTAGAATGCTGGAGGGAGCATTTGGTATTTGTGTTTTTCTAAGGGAAGTTTGGTTGCAACAGCTAGCGGGGAGTGTTCAAAGGACGGCTCACGCGGCAAAAACCTACCCAGGTCTTGACCAGCCTCAGTATGGTTGAAAAATGGTGTGCTTCCGGTATGATGAGCGAAGGCCGACAAAGCGGTCCCTGAGTGAAGTGCCAGGACATCTAAGGAGGATCCTGGAGGGTTCTGACCAGGCGATGCACGGGCTCGCGGTGCCTAGGACACCCATGCATATGTCGTGGAAGATATGTATGATGGACGAAATGATTATTGTAATATTACTAGATCTCGTTGTTGCTGACCAGTGGGTCTCAATGGAGAGTCCAAAGTGATACTGTTTTTGCGAAACAAGGGACATCAAATTATGTCAGTGATAGTTTTTCCTTCTATTTGGTTTATTCAGGTGAGGGATAGTTTAGTCTCTTGACCCCGTTAGAAAATTCGTTCTTAAGAAAATCAAAAAGATGGAATTGTCCCCGTTTTTTAGGCATGGGAAATTTTCTCGGTTTCGGTTTTCGAAATGACCACGAGATTAGTCTTGTGTCTAGACATTCGAGGTCGAGGCCCCGAGTGGGAAACCCTACCTCGCGCAAGAGGGAGCTACTTCCAGTCCTAGCAATCGGGAATCCGGTGCGCGAAGGGGGCAGAGGGATCTCACATCAGAGGTGCTAGAGGGGTCACTTCTAAACTAAGAGGATAATTGAAGTAAGCAGTTGTCCATACATGGAGGTTGAGGAGGATTGTTAAGGTGTACCATTAAGTCATCTAAGGATTAGGGGAAATCAGCTTTGGGTGTACTGGTTCCTTCTTTTGGTGTTGTGGTGTTGGTGATAGTTCCTTCTCATGGTGGTGTGCTTCAGACGGGCTATATAGGTAGGCTCTCTTGGACACATCATTGTTTTGGTGGGCCCCTCACTCACTGAGTTTGGAGATGGTTTTTTATATGTCTGGAGAGTTATCAATAGAGTAGATGGTAGCTATACTTTCATATCTGGTGTTCTATGGGCATGCTAGAGAGGATCCATAGGACTTTTTTGGCGGGGATGGAGTTGGCAAATTTTTTTTGAGATATTGAGCTCAACTAGTGCTACGGAGGACATTGATGACCCTCCTGAGTGATAGCTTAAACACTTATGCCATTAGCATGGTTGCTGAGATTATGGTTGTAGAGAAGAGAAGAAGATATAAGAAAGTTCAGTCATCCATCTCTCTCTTGTGTCTTGCACTTTCTTGTGTGTGTGTGTGTGTGTGTGTGTGTGTGTGTGTTTTGCTTACAAGGAACTCAAGCTATGAGGTCCCTATCCCCACCGTGCAACAAATTCAGAGGTTCTAGTAGCGGAAGTAGCACTTCTTGCGCGGGGAAGGGTCTCACACTCGGGGCCTTGCCCCCCACGGATATCCGAACAAAAGATCAATCCATCGGTTCTTCCAAAACCGATCCCGAAAAAACTTCCCTTGCCCGGAAAGCACGGGCGATTCCTCTGGGATAACTTTTCTCTATTAACGTAGTCAAAAGCCTTAACTAACTGAACTGATCTGACCGAACCGTTGATTCTTTTCCATAGAACAATTTTTGTCCAGGATTTACTTCATCTATCGTACCATAACAGAATTGAGTCTCAATATCCATCAGTCCAGCCTAACCCCATCTAGTCCCATGGGTTAGCCAACCGTCCATTGTCCCAACCACTGTATTGATGGGATCCAATTAAGAATTTGGGTACGAGGGAAAAGAGTTCCCAGGCCCCCTAGCCGGATATTCATGTAAACTTAAAACTAGTCACACCACTTACACACCCAATATGAAATTGCCTTTTTCTTAGCAACAACTATCTTTAAAACAATCATTTAATGAAACCATTGTGTCACTGATCACAATCCTCAAAATCTCTGGTTGAATCCTTATTTCCAATCATTCCTTCATCGGTGTACCTATGGCATCATTGGCAACCAGAATGCTCACCACCTGTTCACTCAGGGGCCTTTTCGATAGTTCCTAGCTCATAGGTAACCGACAATATATTCACATATCAAAATGGAATCTCCATTGAAGATCAGCAAGATCAACCAATGGATCCATATACTCATCCGTTGAGGACCAGCAAGGTCAACCAACCAGATCCATGCCCGAATTCAGAACATTCTCTTTATGGTATCAGAGCTTCAATTTGTGTGAGAGATAAGGAGGCAAGAAAGAATCAAGGACAATCTAGTAAGGAAGTGGTACATGGGTAAGAGCATTACCATCTCTTTCCCTTCTTGGTTTAGGTACAACACCCCTCGGTAGCTCCGGCAGCTACGCATCTCCGATTGAGGAGATGTCTTTGCAGGCTTGGAGGTGCATGTGTGGTATAGGACTTTATATTGGTATTTTATACTTAATTTTTTTTTGGTGAGAATCGCATTTTGGGAACTTCTCAATCTTTGTTATGTCACCGCAAGGTATTTTTGACACTTTTAAGAACTGTCTCTAGTCCAAATTTGGTTATTGTAGCATAGCAGTGCATTTTGGGAGTGCAAATAGTAATTGTATATGTATTGTGGATATTGGGTATATGTACATGTACTTTGGTCAAATCTGTTGACCTACAGGTTGTGCTGAAGTACCACTCAAGAGTAGTCATAGAAGATACTACTATGTTACAGGTTGCATACATAAATTGTCTATTACAGTTTTTTGGGAGTGCAAATAGTAATTGTATATGTATTGTGGATATTGGGTATATGTACATGTACTTTGGTCAAATCTGTTGACTTACAAGTTGTGCTGAATTGTCTATTACAGTTTTTTGATTGTTGCAAGAAAACATGTCTCGTGATGGAATCAATCATATTGTCAGTGAGAAGCTAGATAAGAACAACTTCTATGCCTGGAAGTTTAGAATGACCAATTTCCTTATGGGTAAAGGATTTTGGGACTACCAAAAGGAGATAACGAGGAACCAATTTCCTTATGGTTAAAGGATTTTGGGACTGCCAAAGGAGATAATGAGGAACCTCCTGATTTGTCTAAAGAGAATGCCACTCTAATAGACATAAAGGCATTCAAGGATTGGAACTAGGGTTCAAGGAAATTCATGTATTGGCTTTCCATTAGTGTCACGGACACGATGATAGGAGACAAACATGATGGCAATGCTCTAGTAGGTGTGTGGTAGAATTTGGTGTAAATATTCTAGACCCCAACACAAAGGCAAGGAAATTTTAGCTAAAGGAAGAGATACATAATGTGGAAAAGAAAAGCATGTCAATCAATGAGTATGCTTTAAAGATCAAGGGAATTGTTGAATCTCTTCGGTCTATCAATGTATCGATGGAAGATGATGACTTGGTAAGTGTCTATTTGAATGGGCTGAGTATAAGCCACTCAAGACCTCCATTGCATTCATTGAGAATATTCCCAACTTTCAGGACTTGGTTTCTATGTTAATTATAGAAGAAAAGTCTTTAGGTGAGGACTTTTCTTCACAAAGCAAGAACACATTTGAACATGCCTTTTACTCCAATTTAGGTAGAGGTCGTGGTCGGGGCCAAGGTGCTGGATGAAAAGGAAATTATAATTCTAGACAATAGTCTAATGATTCACAATAGCAATACACAGGTGGAAGAGGCCAGTCTAGAGGCAAGGCGAGCGAAAGAGGCCGAGGTGGTTGGCAAAGAAATCAAAATGCAAATAGCATAGAGCGTTATTATTGTGGCAAACCAGGGCACATGGCAAAGTACTGCTATAAAAAGAAGAATTACATTAAAAGTGGAAAGTTGCAACAAGGCAACTATGCATCATCTAGTACACAGGGAACTGATGATAGAAGTGAGAAATTTTTTGTGATGTAGCACATGCTCAGTTCCATATCAGGAGATGTGTCAAGATCTCAAGATACATGGTATATGGATTCTAGTGCCTCTAACCACATGACCAGTCATGATGAGTGGTTTAGAGACATGTAGAAAATGGAAAAACCAAGTTATGTAGAAATAGGTGATGATATTGTGCATCCTATTGTGCATGTTGGTAAAGTTACATTGTCTATGCAGGATGGAAAAATGAAGTGCTTGTGGGCAGATGTACTTCATGTTCTAAATATTACAAAGATCTTGGTTTCTATTGGAAAGATGGTTGAGCAAGTTCTACAAGTCAGGTTTAATCCTCAAGGATGTTTTGTGGAAGACTTTAAAAATCAGTGTCGTTTGGTTGCAAAGGGTAACCAAAACAGCAGGATGTTTACTTTGGATGTGAACATGCTTGAAGTAAAGGCAGCCATGTTTGCGCATGGAATATGTGTCATTGTTTGTAGATATTGACATATAGCACAAACGCATTGGTCATGTGAATGTACAACAAAGTCTATGCAAGCAAAAAATATTATTGTAGGTTTGCCAAAGTTTAAGGTTGATGGTATACACAAAATATGTGAAGCATGCCAGCTTGGTAAGCAGGCCAAACATGCTTTCCCACATGAAAAGCATGTGAGTGCAAGGCCATTAGATGTCATACATTCAGATGTATGGGGACTGACCAAGAATGCAACAATTGCATGTTGCAGGTATGATGTTACATTCATTGATGACCACACTGGAAAGTGTGGGTTTACTTCATGAAGGAGAAAGGTGAGGTGTTTGCTCACTTTCAGAGATTTAAAGCCGTGGTTGAGAGGGAAAAAGGCATGCAAATAAAATGCCTGAGATTAGAATGTGGGAGAGAATATTTCTCCAATGAGTTCATCAATTTCTTGAGAAAGCAGGGAGTCAAGAGACAGTTTACATTCAGTTATACTCTACAATAGAATGGTGTTGCAAAAAGAAAAAACAAGCACATTGCAAAGATGGCAAGTGCCTTGATGGCTAAAAAGAGTATGCCACATTATTTTTGGATAGAAGCAATAGCAACTATTGTGTACATTATGAACATGACACCCACAGTAGCTGTTCATGGTATGACTCTTGAACAAAAGTTTACAGGCATAAGACTGGATGTGTCTCACTTGAAAGTGTTCAGGTGTATTGCATATGTGCATGTTCCTGATAAAGTGAGAAAACAAAGTTGGATCCAAAGGCAGAGAAATGCATATTTATTGGCTATGCTATGGAGTAGAAAGGTTATAGATTTTATAACCTTACCAGTTGTGAGATGCGAGTAAGCAAAGATGTTGTTTTTACGGAGATGAGTAATTGGTATGCACCAGCAGTTGAAGGCAACAAAAGATGTAGATGTAAGAAGTGCTGATGCTGCACCACATATAGAGCAGCAATTCACAGGTGCTTAGTGGACCTGGAGAGGCCTCTAGCAATGGATCCAATGTTAGCCCATGGTCAGGAAGGTTGAGGAGAAATGTAGGTACACATGTATCATGGAAAGGGAAGGAAAATGTAGATCAACCCTTTGTGCCTGATCTATCAGCAGGTCATTCATATATGGATGGTCATTGGTGACTGTAGTGGCTCTGAGAAGAGCCTTGATGAGGAGCTTTGTTAAAATATACAAGTGAATAGGGTGTGTGCGGGAACAAGCCCTTAGCAAGAGGCTATAAAAGAGAATCTGTAAATGAGTGAGAAGCAGTGAAAAGGTGAGAGGTATCAACTAGCAGAGAACATGAGAAGATTTAGGATGTGTGGAGATATTCTGGGAAAAGTGAAGAGGTGGAGAGAATCAAGCAAAAGAGGTGGAGTGAATCAAGGAGAGATCAGTGGGATTAGATGCTTGGATGTAAACTCTATAAATTGAGGCATTGGCCTATTGAGAATTTGCTGGTTTTTTATTATCCATGCCTACATTAAGCTATCAGTTAATTTGCTACATTATTATCCATGCCTACATTAAGCTATCAGTTAATTTGCTACATTATTATCCATGCCTACATTAAGCTATCAGTTAATTGCTCACTCTAATCTCATCTTAATCATCGTCTAATCTCTTTGTTAATGATGTTGATTCTTGCATTTGATCTACCATAGCTTATCACATTGCTACAAATTTAACATGGTATCAGAGCCTAGCATAGAATCCATCAAATTTATGAGCTCATTATGTTGCTAATCACCTAGTTAATTAGGATTAAAAAATAATCAAAATTTTAGCTCTTTTTTCAATTAGCCTCTGTACCCCCAGTTGCGGAGGGGGCTTGATCTCCCTCTTGCCATAACATTAGCCCAAATCCACTTAGCCAGGCTATCCCTGCTTCAGCCAACAAGTCAAATCGCCAAACCGCCAGGAGAAGCTGCTGCAAATCGCGATTTTTCAAGCACCGTTTTTTTGAAGCAAAACTGAGATCTTCTCTTCCACATAAGCAATTGGTCTAATTCCTTTTGGCAGCCCTAGAGGTTTTTAAGGGTGCTCTACATGCTGGTGATGTCAAATTTATGAAATTCCTCAAGGAGAAGTGGCATCAAGCTCTGCATCAAATCTACAGGTGACTTTGGTAAACAGAGATTAAGCATTCAATGTTTGGTCAAATCTTGTGTTTATTGGCTTGATCCTCTACTAGACTAACTGCTATTGATGGCTTTGAAAGGAGTTGAGCTGATTTGAAAACTAAGGACCCATATCTGGCCTCCCCACATACTCTGTTTTGGCACACAAAACAGAGGATTATTTTACTAATTAGTGATTAATCAGCACTAATCTCTATATTTTGGTGCAATTGAGGGTCCAAATTTACCATTGGGTATCTGATACAGATCCCTATAACTTCATATTACAATTCAGAGATGGTTTGATACTCCAACCATTCAGTACAAATTTGTTACCCTTGGCTTTATGTAATTTTTGGTGAATTTATGCTGATAAATTTGTTGTAATCATCACCTAAACAACAGATTGAGTTGTAAAAGGGTACACACTGCCCTTGAATCTTGAAATTAGATCAAGAGGTAAGACCCCCTTCACATTATCATGAGCACGACACAAGAGAGCCAAATTTAATGGGGAGCAGTTTTATACATGGCAAACAAGAACCATGTATTTGCTCATGAGGAAAAATCTGTGGGGGCTAGTTGAGGGAAGAGATGAATGTCCAGAGGCGAGTGGGGAAAATCAGTGGAAGAGAAGGAATGAGAAAGCATTAGGACTCATCGCACTTAGTTTCAATGATGAAATCATTCACCAAATCACAGGGATACAATGGGCAAAAGATGCATGGGATGAAAATAAATTATTTGGCACTCAAGCAAAAAATTCAAAGATAAATCTGTTAATGCGATTCTACAAACTTGATATGAAGGAAAGTGAACCTTTAATCACACACTTAACAAATACAAAAGCATTAAGCAACAACTGGCAGCCAATTGGCAAGAAGGTAGAGGATGATGAGGCACTAACATTGCTTCTGAAGTGTGTGGACAAAGGTGAATATGAAAACATTGTAGCAACCTTAAAGAATGTACCTGAATTGAAGCTACATGAGATAGAAGGAGCTCTACTAGAGCGAGACCAAGGTCAAAGAGAAGAAATGGCTGGACTCAATAGCTGGAGAGGAAAAAAGAGAAGAAATGGCTGGACTCAAAGAGAAGAAATGGTTGGACTCAATAGCTGGAGAGGAAAAAGCATTCTTCACTCGAGGAGGATTCTCACGCGAGGATGAGGACGAGGAAGAGGCAGAGTAGGAGGAAGGACCTTCACTGCCACAACTGTGGGAAGCCAGGACACATGGGCAAGAGACTGTTACAGCAAACCCAGTGGAGAAGGAATGACATCGGCAAACTTCATGGAGACTCCTAAGGAAGTGGAGTCAGATCATCTTCTCAGAGAGAGAGAGAGAGAGAGAGAGAGAGAGAGAGAGAGAGAGAGAGAAACCCCACAACCCAATGTTACGTGCCCCAATAGAGTAAAACCACCTCTGAGCCACCCGATGGTGTAGGCCATGTGGTAGATGTATGTGTGAGCACTTTAGTCAAGGTCATGGGCACTTGTAGTAGCCTTGGACACATAGAGAGAGAGAGTGTCAAGGACTATGAGTTTAGGGACTTGAGGCATTGGTTGCGGGCTACCAAGTAAGAGGTAAACTTGGTATAGGGTCCAGGTACGTTAGGATTATTCATTTGAGGGGAGGTGTTGAAATATACAAGGGAATAGGGTGTGTGCGGGAACAAGCCCTTAGCAAGAGGCTATAAAAGAGAATCTATAAATGAGTGAGATGCAGTGAAAAGGTGAGAGGTATCTACTAGGAGAGAATAAAGGGTAGCATGAGAAGATTTAGGATGTGTGGAGATATTATGAGAAAAGTGAAGAGGTGGAGAGAATCAAGCAAAATAGGTGGAGTGAATCAAGGAGAGATCAGTGGGATTAGATGCTTGGATGTAAACTCTATAAATTGAGGCATTGGCCTAATGAGAATTTGCTAGTGTTTGATTATCCATGTCTACATTAAGCTATCAATTAATTGCTCACTAATCTCATCTTAATCATCATCTAATCTCTTTGTTAATGATGTTGATTCTTGCATTTGATCCACCATAGCTCATCACATTGCTGCAAATTTAACAAGCTTGGCATTCCATCTGTGGTTACTCCTAGTGTAAGGAGAACGAGGGCTATTTTTAGGACACCTGGCAGTGATCTAGATGTATGTAGCTCTACGAGGGTTAGGTACCCTGTTGATAGATTGGGATATGATGGATATACGGCCCATCATTATGCTTACATAGTTAAATCCAAATAGGAATTGGAGCTGACTTGTTTTGAGAAGGCACTTGGAAATAAGAAATGGGAAGATGCCATGAATGAGGAGATGGCAGTGTTGGATATAAATGCAACATGGAAGTTAGTGCATTTGTCTAAGGAAAGAAGGCATTTGGATGTACGTGGGTGTATAAAGTCAAGCATAACATTGATGGTTTAATGAGGAGGTATAAGGCAAGATTGGTGGCCAAGCGCTATGCGCAGACTTATGGCATTGACTATGAAGAGACATTCAACCCGGTTACAAGAATGGCAACCATGAGATTTGTCATTTCTATGGCTGCAGCAAAGGGTTGGTCTTGACATTAGCTGTATGTAAAGAATGCATTCTTGCATGGTGATTTGCAAGAAGAAGTTTACATGATGCAGCCACCGGGTTGTTATGAGAGTTATGCACACCTAGATTTTGTGTGCAGGTTATACAATCCTTGTATAGCTTAAAGGAGGCACCCACAGCATGGTCAAACAAGATCGGAGAGTATCTTGTTACCATTGGATTTCGGATATCCAATGCAAATTTTTCATTTTATGTGAAAAAGATAGATAGCGGGATCATGCTATTAGTCATCTATGTGGATGACTTGATTATCACTAGTGATGGTGATGTTGACATACATGATGTCAGGAGGATTTTGAAGCAAAAGTTTGAGATGAAGGATTTGGGTGAGCTGCGGTATTACTTGGACATAGAGGTGGTGAGATCACCTCATGGCATTTTGTTATTGCAGAGACAATATGGCTTGGACATGTCCAAGTATGGTATGATAGGTTGTAAGCCTATTTCAGTGCCATTGGAGCAGAACACAAAGTTTTCCATAGATACAGGTGAGATTTTGGAGGACCCCACTACATACAGGCGCATAGTGGATAGCTTAATCTACATGACCATTACTAGGCTAGAACAAGTCTTATAGCTTGATTTACTCTCTAATCCACTCAACTCTTCAATGCATGATATAAAATCCCTACAAATAGAGTTATTAATGCTTAAGTAAAGTGTTAATGTCAACTATTGATGAAGGTTCAAATCTATAAATGGGGTGTTGATATTCCTATGTTTTACATCCTATTAACACTTCAACATCATTTGGGAGCTCAAACCACACTAATCCAAAACATGTTTTTTTAACATTTTTGCTTAAAATTGGATTATTGTATAAGTAGTGGAGCTTGGGCTTTCATTTATCATATTTGTACTCATATTGATTTTATAAGGGTATATATTATCCTTGAAATCATTCAAGTGCACTAAGAGTAGATATTAGCCCTGAAATCATTTAAGTGTGCTAAGGGTAGATATTAGCCTTAAAATCATTCAAGTGTGCTAAGGGTAGATATTGATTTTATAAGGGTAGATATTAGCCTTGAAATCATTCAAATGTGCTAAGACCCTCTTGATTTTCATAAGTATGGCCACATAATTATTACAAAAGAAGTTCATGATTAAGGGCTTCGACATATGGCATCCACACATGGCAAGTACAAATAAAGGATCTAGTCACGAGAGAGAGTTTGTGGGGAATTGTAAATGAGATAGAGGAGCATTTCTTGGAGTCCATAGTTGAGATGAAAAGATAGAAGAGTAGAGATAAAAATCTTTATTCATCATCACTGCAATGGGATTATGTGATACATTACAGTAGAAGAAAACTCCCAAGAGGCACAAGATGAATTGGAAACTTTATTTGGGGAGGAAAAGGGAAATACATTCATACACAACATTACAGTAGAAGAAAACTCCAAAGAGGCACAAGATGAATTGGAAACTTTATTTGGGGAGGAAAAGGGAAATAACTCTAAAATCAACCTTAAAATATAATGTTTTGGTTTGGACATAAAAGTAAATGATTATTTTCTTACACATGCCAATAAAATGAAGAGTAACATGCAACATTTAGCTAGTATTAGCTCCCTCATGGAAGAAGAAGATTACAAATGAAGAGCACATATTGAAGATCATGCTAGGTTAAGAGTTTGGGCCATTGGTGGGCTGGATTGAAAAATATTTTTGAACCAAATTTTAAAGGCATAGAAGCTACACTCATCGTGAAGGAAGAGCACTTGTTAAAGAGTATGACAAGTGAAGAGTTTGGGCCATTTGTGGCCTTATATCGATCCAAAGTTTAAAGGCATAGAAGCTACAATCATGGTGAAGGAAGAATAAAGGATCAAATCTAGAGTTTCACCTACAATAGAAGAACAAGAACTCTTCTTGAAAGGATGATCAAGACTAGGAGTAAGAAGCAAGACCAAGATGAAGTGTCATCGTTGTTTGTAAGATAGACACATTAGGACATTTTGGAGATCATTTGTAGGGCCTTCTAAGAAATTCACGAACTCCTATTTTCTCTCTCTAGAAAACATGTACAAATATAAAACAACTGAATTTTAAGATCTGATTATTCTACTCTTGCATTTATGTGAATAGCTGCAAGCTTTTCATAAATTCGAATCCTAATATAACCTTATTCTAATATAATTCTTGTCATCTTGTAGTTATTTTTGTATCTTATACACCAAGATAGGGCTCTTTAATGAAGCATTCCGCGCTTAGAATTAAAATTCTAATAAACCCCTTAATAGTATAAGCAAGATATTATCACCCTATTTTCACCCTTACACGTAGTCCATGGAGAGCAACAATGTAAGCAACCATTCTACAAACGTGCTTAACGAAGTAGATAATAACATGAAATATCATCTCCAGATTGATCTTGATAGTGAGTATGAGCCATTCAAAAGCGCAGAAAACAATCTGCAACGCTCTCATCAAATGATAAGGCAAACATGAGAGGGTCTGGTTTGCAGCACATAGATCTTTGGTGTGATGGATCAATCTATCCTATCAACCCAACAACTGCTTCCCATCCTCCATTCTCTAATCCCACAACTCTATAACATTTTACAAGAGATGGAGTCAATGGATTGCTAGGATATTGTCAATCCATTACTGCCTATGCAAATAGTGAAAGGCAATACTCTCAAATTGAGAATGGAGAAAATGATATTGAACTTACAAGGCTACAGAAATAGTTGAGGCAAAAGGAAACAAGCGTTGGACTACGACAAAGTATGAGAATTTGAAGCCTGGATTGGGTGGGCTAAAAAAAAGAATCCAAGCAATAAGGTAAGAGATGTATTTAAAGCTCTGTTTATTTTGTGTTCTTGATGTTAGAACTTATCATTAGGTGGCTTAAAGAAAAGAATCCAACCAATAAGGTATGCCTATGTTAGAAATTATCATTGACTATGTTCTTAATGTCAGATATTATCGTTGTGGTAACTACAGGGTTGTACTGCATCCTGACAAGGAAAATATTAATCTGAATATGCATCCAGTAAAGCAATTTAAACCTCTGCTTACATCAAGAATGACAAAGGAAATGTTGCAGGAAAAGAAGTTCAAGGTGGTTAAAAGAGATATAATAGAACAATTTGTCAGTAGTAATACAGTCTCCACAACAGAAATACATGATGCTATGGACAGTAATGGAGTCAGTCCAAGAGGTTACAATGCTATTCAGAAGTCACTATCTTCAGTTCTTGATGCCAAGGGAATCAAAGGGAAACTAGTTCCAACTCCTATAGATGTCTGGAGATTTCGGGACAAGCTGAATGCAGAGGTATTGCAATACATTGGTAAACCCTAGGACCACATTGAAGAGGAGTTCAATGGAGCAAGTGGCAGCATTCAATACAATCAGTTCAACAATATATTCCTAGATATGGAGATTTTGCAAAAGAGAATGGTAGAGTTCTATGATATCACTTATTTATGAGGAGACAGGGGGTGTGCTTTAATTTATCATCAAGCTTGATGAATGTGAGATTATCAAAATGAAGGTAGAAAGAGTGACAATAACACTAATCAATAGAGCACTCAATAAATGCATGAAGGATGATAATCCGCAATATTTCAGCGTGCAATCTAAAACAAATATATGGTGGCTAGGATCATTTGAGGTAAATCATATTGCATTTATCTATAGACTTGTTTTTCTCTTATTTAGGAAGAAAGTTGACATTATCTATTTATCTGTGCAGGCCAAGAAAGAAGATCATGAAACATTGTTTTGGGTGTTTCATCATAAACCCATTCCTAAATTGATTAGCAAACATATGAAGGGAAATAGAATCATTAGCGTCGACAACAAGGGAGACTTCCAAGTTCAATGGCATCTTGCAGGTGACCTCAAGACACTCAAGTGCTTACTCAGTTGAGCAAGGGAGCTAACGCAAGGTCACCTTGTCTTTATTACCTGGAGCTCGCAAAAAAGCTAGACTCTAAGTGGTGGAGAAACTTATTCCACATTCCATTCATGTGTGTACTCATTCTCATCCAATCACATCATGTGTGTACTCATTCTCATCCAATCACATCATTTTCTATCTCATCACCTCAGATTCATTCACATCACATATCATATATTCACATCCCAATTCACATGTCATCACATCTCATCCATTCACTCATATCGACGATACATCATTTCACATACACATTCGCATTCATTATTCTACATACACATCCACATTCGTACATCCACATCATACATCCAATTCCACATCCGCATTCATACATACACATCCATATCCACATCTATACATCCACATCCACATTCATACATCCATATCCACATCCACATCCACATCCACATCCACATCCACATCCATACATCCATTTCCACATCCACATCCACATGCATACATCCATTTCCACATCCACATCCACATTCTATATCTACATCTATACATCCACATCCATACCCAAATCCATACATCCTCATTCACATTCACATCCATACATCCATATCCACATTCCACATTCATACATCCATATCCACATTCCACATTCATACATCCACATCCACATTCACATTCATACATCCATATCCACATTCCACATTCATACATCCACATCCACATTCACATTCATACATCCATTTTCACATCCTCATTCATACATCCACATCCACATCCACATACATACTTCCATGCATCCACATCCATACCCATACATCCACATCCACGTCCATACATCCACATCTACATCCATACATCCATTTTCACATCCACATTCATACATTCATATCCACATTCACATTCATACATCCACATCCACATTCACATTCATACATCCACATCCACACCCACATTCACATCCATACATCCATTTTCACATTCCACATTCTTACATCCATATCCACATTCACATTCACACATCCACATCTACATTCATACATCCACATCCACATCCACATTCACATCCATACATCCATATCCACATTCCACATCTAAATCCATACCCATACCCACATCCATTTACATCTATCTGATTCCTATCACAGCTTATCACATCTATTTATAGAATGTAGGAGAATTCTAATTTTTTTGATATAAAGATTCTTTAAACATCTGTTTAGGCATAAAGACAACTTTAGTAGGAATAACACTTTTATAAAAATCCTTTTATGCATCTATATAGGCATAAGTTTAATTTTAAGGAAAATAACACTTTCAAATTATAAATAAACCTTTTATGCATTTTACTATATGCATAAATTCCATTTTAATGAGAATAACACTTTCAAAATAAAAATAAATCTTTTATGCATTTTACTATGCATAAATTCCATTTTAACGAGAATAACACTTAATAAAAATAAATCTTTTATGCATCTAACTATGCATAAATTTAATTTCAATGAAAATAATACTTTCAAAATAAAAATAAATCTTTTATGCATAAAATCAATATTGATAAGAATAACTCTTTTGAATTAAAAATAAAATTCTTTATGCATCTTTCTATGCATAAAATCAAAATTGATAAGAATAACTCTTTTGGAATAAAAATAAAATTCTTTATGCATCTATTTATGCATAAAATCAAAATTGATGAAAATAACTCTTTTGAAATAAAAATAAAATTCTTTATGCATCTATTTATGCATAAAATCAAAATTGATGAGAATAACACTTTTGGATTAAAATAAATTCTTTATGCATCTTTCCATGCATAAATCCAATTTGGTAGGAATTACACTTTTAGAATAAAAGAATTTCTCTTATGCATCTAATTTATGCATAAAATCTATTTATGATGAAAATCACACTTTTAATATAAAAAATATCTTTATGCATATGTTTATGCATACAAATCATTTATGATGAAAATCACTCTTTTAATATAAAAAATATCTTTTATGCATACAAATCATTTATGATGAAAATCACTCTTTTAATATAAAAGAATTTCTTTTATGCATCTATTTATGCATAAAAATCATTTATGATGAAAATCACACTTTTAATATAAAAAAATATCTTTTATGCATACAAATCATTTATGATGAAAATCACTCTTTTAATATAAAAGAATTTCTTTTATGCATCTATTTATGCATAAAAATCATTTATGATAAAAATCACACTTTTAATATATAAAAATATCTTTTATGCATACAAATCATTTATGATAAAAATCACTCTTTTAATATAAAAGAATTTCTTTTATGCATAAAAATTATTTATGATGAAAATTACACTTTTAATATAAAAAAATATCTTTTATGCATACAAATCATTTATGATGAAAATCACTCTTTTAATATAAAAGAATTTCTTTTATGCATCTATTTGTAACACTTTTTTAATAAAATATTTTTAGTATGCATTTTCTTATACCTAGGATGAAAATTAACACTTTAAGAATACATATGGGAATTACTCTTTTTGAATAAAAAAATTAAAACTTATTTTTCACAATTGCCATAACCTCCTTTGTATGGCTGACCATTTTTTAATTTTTAATTCTCTAAAATTAATTGGAAGTTCACCAAGAGTATTTAAATCATTCTAATGTAAACATTTTTTGCTTATCAAAGAGAAACAATATGAAACACTTGATTTTATCCATTAATCATTCATCTAGGATAAAGAATGGTTGGATTTACTAAAGAAGAGAGGGGAAGGCCTTTTTTCAATGAGGCATAACATCATAATCATTTTAGAGAAGACAAAAATCATAAAAACCATAAAATAAAATAGAAAAGAGAAGAATCTCCAACTTATAAGGAGAATTTGAGAGCTTTCCTTTGGCTTGATGGTTTGAGGGATCTACTCTTGTTTGAAACAAGAGTGGCCACCAATCTTTAGAAGAGGGAAGGTCAGAAACTAATGAATTATGAGTAAATTCACAGTTTTTGGCTCTTGGGAGAAGCAGGGTAACATTTTTTGCTTATCAAAGAGAAACATTATGAAAAACTTGATTTTATCCATTAATCATTCATCTAGGATAAAGAATGGTTGGATTTACTAAAGAAGAGAGGGGAAGGCCTTTTTTCAATGAGGCATAACATCATAATCATTTTAGAGAAGACAAAAATCATAAAAACCATAAAATAAAATAGAAAAGAGAAGAATCTCCAACTTACAAGGAGAATTTGAGAGCTTTCCTTTGGCTTGATGGTTTGAGGGATCTACTCTTGTTTGAAACAAGAGTGGCCACCAATCTTTAGAAGAGGGAAGGTCAGAAACTAATGAATTATGAGTAAATTCACAGTTTTTGGCTCTTGGGAGAAGCAGGGTAACATTTTTTGCTTATCAAAGAGAAACATTATGAAAAACTTGATTTTATCCATTAATCATTCATCTAGGATAAAGAATGGTTGGATTTACTAAAGAAGAGAGGGGAAGGCCTTTTTTCAATGAGGCATAACATCATAATCATTTTAGAGAAGACAAAAATCATAAAAACCATAAAATAAAATAGAAAAGAGAAAAATCTCCAACTTACAAGGAGAATTTGAGAGCTTTCCTTTGGCTTGATGGTTTGAGGGATCTACTCTTGTTTGAAACAAGAGTGGCCACCATTCTTTAGAAGAGGGAAGGTCAGAAACTAATGAATTATGAGTAAATTCACAGTTTTTGGCTCTTGGGAGAAGCAGGGTAACAGTGCAAAAAAAACTATTAAGCTTTAACAAAGGGGGAGGCTTCTATTTATAGGAAAAAGTGAGTCTCTAACCAAGCAAATTGATTCTAGAATTTTCCAGATCAGTTTGGTCAATTTTTGACCATTTTTAGGTCAGTTTAGCTCACTTTTTGGATCTAGTTGAAATAGGAGAGAGGAGAGATAAAAATATCTCATTATTTGGGAGTTTAAAAATCATTCAAGCATGTAAAATAGGCACCTCCTTCATGAGGGGAATTCCCCCATACTGAGGTGTCAAAAATGCATCATTTCTTCTAAATATCTCTCTTTTTTAACTATTAACCTTGTCCTTAGTCAACTCTTCATCTTAGGTGAGTATTTACTCATTTTTGGGGGGATTTTCTTTATTTCTTCTATTTATCTTCTCTACACATTTGGATGAATCTGATTGGTCCCTCAAAACCTTAATTTAAATTTTTTCAAAAATCTGGACCCCTAGGGTAAGGCCTCTTGAACAGATTATACTTGATTTCTAATGCACCTTCTGAAATTCTTTTTGAGCTTATGTTTTAGGGAAACTTTTTTTAATAAGGTGAGAAATTTTTCTATCCAAAAATATTCAAAATCTGAATAACCTCTCTCTAGAACATTTTCGCTCTCTAGGCCAAAAGAGGCAAAAACAAGATCTTTTATATTTTGGAAGAGGGGATTGATTATAGGGAAAGATTCTGGACATCCTGAGAGGCTGGGGAGGAATCTTACACTTGACATGCCCGTAATCAAATATGGAAGACATTGCTGCAATTAGTCACTCTGCACTATAAGAGGAGCGTCGCTTGAAGAAACAACTGAACCTGATGAAAAATTGATCAACCTCTTCTTTGAAATCTTTGATTCCCTTGGCTACTTATCCAGTACATCTTTCCGTCCTCTAAACCTATACTCTGCATCCATTTAAGAAGACTTTCTTTTAAATCCCTTCGATCTTGCATTATAAGAAACAGATATATGATTAATTTATAAAAACAGATTGCAAAATAGCTATGTGTCGATCTATGTGTGTGTGCGAGAGAGAGAGAGAGAGAGAGAGAGAGAGAGAGAGAGAGAGAGAGAGAGAGAGAGAGAAAATACAAGTAGCCATTTGACGCGAAGATACAAAAATAAAAGCTTTGAAATCAGAATATCGCGTCTTTTGACTATCAAAAGAAAACTTAAATATAGTTTACGTGCACATGCAAAATATCGTAGAGGCGTATCTATGCATATACACAAATTTACAATTACATAGATATACCAATATACAGACACACACACAGAAAAATATATCTACACATAAAAACATATAGACATGCACACACACACACACACATACACACACACACACACACTTATATATATATATACATAAATACATATATACACACACACACATATATACACATATATATATATATATATATATATTTATTTATTATTTTTTTTGCACTATATACTTAAGGATATCTATATATGTATGTGTGTGTGTGTGTTTGTGTATGTAGCCATTTGACGCTTAAATGAAAAAGTAAGGGATTTCAAAACAGAATATTGCATCTTTTGGCTATTGAAATCGAATTTATTTTGGGAAGCAAAATGACGAGGTATTTCGTCTTGAAATATCCAGGATTAGCCTATTCGCGTCATATGGCTGTCACATGCAGGGATTCCTTGAGATCTAAAAGCATCTAAAGATTTTAAAATAATTTCTTTAGAGAAGGTACATGAAAAAGCGTAATACACCTACTTGCTCTGGAATATATATTTTGATTGATGCCTGTTTCCATTTTGTCATGCTTTTCCTCCATTCTAACAGTTGAAATAATTGTACTCAAAGTGCAGTTTAAGTTGTTGTTTCTCGAAAGCAAGTGACAGCTAGATTCTCGGCAACTGGGGTGTAGAAACTCTAACTGTGTTAAAATATGGACTTTTCGAGAAACCTTAGAGAAATTTGGGGCAAAAAGCTCTCTAGTTCCGTGAGATTATGTGAGAATAGTTTATTGGGCCGTGCTATTTAAGTCCGAATGTGATATTTAAATGTGACCGTATGACATTCAATCGCAACATGACATGTGGAGTGCTTCGATATTTGTGTCAAACGATCAATCTGCGTGCAATGAATAAAACAATGACACGTGACAAAAAGTACTCTCCACACGTGTCGCATTTAAAGTGCACTTTTCCATTATTTTATGTCATTTTATTTCTTGCAATCCGTCGTGAATGCGTGTTTGGTTTTTTGTCTCAAAAGCCGACTTAAGCTGATGACCAATGCTCCAGCTCAGCCTCCAATGCTCTAGCTCACGAACCCCGCTCCAGCAGCCTCACGACAATACTCCATCTGCCTCACGACCAATGCTTCAGCTCAACAAAATCTCTTACCAGGTACCTATTCCAGATCATATTACCATCACAAAAATAGGATTAAATATACCTTTTAAAAACCAGAATGCATCGGAAGCGCACTTGTTTGCTTATGTCTTAAGGGTAACACCTGTCGATGAACGAGTGAAGAAGTCATTATTTATGCTTGTTTCTTTAAAAATTTGACAATACAGTCGTCCCTGTACATAAAAATATATGTATATTTACTACATACATATATGTACAACGACAACTGTATCGTCATACTTGTAAAGAAATATACTTAAATATATTTTAACATACAACACAATATACCAAAATCTTTAAGATAGTCGAAAGGTGCGATATCCTGTTTCCAGTCTTCTTATTTTTCCTTATTCGTGTTAAATGGCTACTAGGTGCATATATTCTACCTACTCTAAGCAAATAGTCGAATTTAAAAGATCCTAAATTAGTAGCTACTCAAAGTGAATATCGCAATTTTCAGTTATATGCACCATATTTCTATACGATTCTACCTATGAATATAGTTGTGTATGTGTATATAGAGACACAACCCACACACACACGAGAATTTGGTCATGATAGTCGAAAGACGCGATATCCCATTTGCAAACCTCTTAGATTTTTATATTCACGTTAAATGGCTCTGAAGGCGCAAGCATAGGTATATATACGCACACACACACACACACACACATATATATATATGTATCTATATATATATATATATACGTATCTATTTATATATATATATCAAAATCTTTATGATAGTTGAAAGGCACGATATCCCGTTTCCAATGTTCTTATTTTTTCTTATTCGCGTTAAATGGCTACTAGATGCATATATTCTAGCTACTCTAAGCGAATAGTCGAAATTAAAAGATCCAAAATTAGTAGCTACTCAAAGTGAATATCGCGTCTTTCGGCTATATGCACCATATTTCTATATGATTCTACCTGTGAATATAGTTGTGTATGTGTATATAGAGAAACACACCCACACACACAAGAGAATTTGGCCATATTAGCCGAAAGATGCAATATCCCATTTGCAAACCTCTTAGATTTTCATATTCGCGTCGTCAAATGGCTATGAAGGCGCAAGCATAAGTATATATACGTACATATATATATATATATATATATATATATATATATATATGTACGTATATATACGTATCTATTTATATACATATACATATATATTTATTTATTCTTATATACATATATTTTCATGCTTGCACCTTCGTAGCCATTTGATGCGAATATGAAAATCTAAGAGGTTTGCAAACGGGATATCGCGTCTTTAGGCTATCATGACCAATTGCTCATATGCTTGTACTTGCGTTTATATAGAAATGTAAGGCGTATATGTGGATGTGTGTATGTGTGTGTGTGTGTGTGTGTGTGTGTGTGTGTGTGTCTATGTGTGTGTGTGTGTATATATATATGCTTATGGATATGTTTTGAAATGTGCAGTTTTTTGTATACGAGGACTAAGAGAACTGCCTGTAGGTAGGGCAAGGGTCTCGATGTTGGTACGAAAGCTACTGCTAAACAGAGGAGAAAGGGAAAGCCTATGCATATTTTGAAACAGGCCAGATGTAGTAGATTTTCTCAAAGGGTAACTTTTTTTTAAGGGAGATTAGGAAAGCTCAAAAATGTATTGAGCTCTGTATTCCTAAGGCTCCTTTCCAGAGGTTAGTGAGATCAGTTTGTGATCAATGGTCTCTTCAGATGAGGTGGAAGAGAACAGGCTTGCTTTATCTTCAGGAGGTAGTCGAATATTTTATTCTAGAATATTTCAATGATATATGTATAGTTGCTCCACACACACACAGAATCACCATCATGGTTAAAGATTCAGAGAATCTGAAGAGAGTTAGATGGAGATTTGAGAAGCTTCTGTTTCCTGCTGTTGCCGCCGAAATAATTGATCGTAAAATGAGATATTCTTATGATACCCCCTGTTAGGAAGCAGAGCGATGACATAAAGATCACAGAGGTTACACGTGAAGTTAATACAAGTGCCAGGGCTGAACAGGAGGCCAAGTTATAGCAGGAAGCACTTAAGCAGAAGAATGCAATGGCCATGGAGAAGCCTAGATAGGTTGAGCTTTCAAGGGACAAGTTGTACTAGGAGGAAACTACAGAATTAGATGCTGTTAATTTACATGAATTGTTAAAATTTCAAAATGGTATATATGTCTTCGTAGCCCTGGACGATGGGGAGAGACAACTTAGTCTCGACTTGGTGGACCTAAATATACTGAAGCAAGAGAGAGATCAGATATCTGACTCTATTTTGTATGTTTGTCTAAAGTAAGTTCTTCTTCATCTGAGTCTAATGTATTTGTTTGCTTCAAGTTTGATAATTTTTGGTGTTAATGTTTATTTTTTTATTTGGCAGTTTGGTAAAGTGTAAGATCCTTGCAGAGTCCCCCAGACTGAAGTTTTTATTCTTAATTCTCAATTGGCTCCTCTGCTAATAAGGATCAAAAGTACTCCACCAGATAACATAAGAAGGTGGTTTACCTACTGCAACTTCAAGGAAGTCAACACAATTATTTTTCCATATGAATCAAGGTAAATATTCATATTTTTTGATATTATTTAAAATTTCGATTGATTTAATGTCTTGTTTTTAACTCTGGTTTTTAATGTTTCAGCAATCATTAGAGCCTTGTCTGTTTGGAGGTAGATAAGAAGATTGTCTGGACTTTGAATTCCATACCAGGCACACACCGTGAATTGAGACTGTGAGTCTTGCTCATTTATGTTACTCTAAATTACCAAGTCCTTCTATAATTTCTGGTGTCTTATTAAATTTGTATGCCTTGATAGTTGTATTAAGAGAATGCAAAAATGCCTTGTTGAAGGCATTTTTGATTTTGCAATCAAGGAAATATATGTGCCATATCAAACAAATGGCTATTCGTGTGGCTGGAGAACTATTATACATGCAGAGTACCTACTAGACAGCCTGTTTCAACATAACGCTACATGGACCAAGGTAATAAAACTTGTTCATAATTTCTCCCTGAGCAATCATAAATTTATGCTCTACTAAACTTGATGATTTTTTTTCCTTTCACCACAGTCAAATATTGAAAGATACAACCTCTTTGTGGAGTGCTATAGAGTAACCATGATATGGATGATCTTTAAATGTAGGACCCCACAGAACGAACCTACTTTCCCAGATGAGGTTGAGGTTCTCATTGAGTACGGAACTATTCAGCCAGAGCCCACCAACCAGGGGAAGGAGGAGAGTGTTGAGCAAGAGAGTGTTGAGCAGGAGAGTGTTCAGCCAGAGCCCACCAACCAGGGGAAGAAGGAGAGTGTTGAGCAAGAGAAGAACGGTGAGGACGGAAAAGGAGAGAAGGAGAAGGAGGGTAGAGAAGAGAAGGGTGAGGAGAAGGAGGAGGGCAGAGAAGAGGAGGTTGAGGAAGGCAAGTAAGAGAAGGGTGAGAAGGAGAAGATGGATGATGAGGAGAAGAAAGATGAGAAGGTTGAGAAGGGCAGGGAAGAGAAGTGTGAGGTGTGGAGAATATAGGTGAGGAGGAGAAGAAGGATGAGAATGTTTTGGAAGACCAAAACAACGAGTTGGAAGAGGAGGAGGGAGTTGAGCTCTCAAGGACACAGATGAAGATGTGGAACATACACCTCAAAAGATTGATGTGAGCCATTAGACAATTTATTTGTAACATTCTTTAAAGGCATGCCCACTACAATTTTAAGTGGTGAAGGTTTGTAACATTTCTTATAAAACTAATTGAAATGTTTTCTGAATTCAGACCTGATAATTCTAGACGTAAATGGTCTGCTTCTCTCAGAAGGAAATATGTTCCTTTCAATATTAGTGGGGTGAGAACATTTCGTGTAGGGTATATGCAAATAATACATAGGCCAGGAGTGGCAGATTTTGTCAAGTTTGTGCTCTATTTTTTTCGGGCTGCCATTTGGTCCTCAATGGCTTCGCAAAACTTGGAACCTATGATCAGAGTGCTTTGCATAGAAACAAGTTTTGAGCCAAGTGACTTTTATTTTATCTACGATCAAAGGGCTTGTGAAGTGCATCCCAGTATGTTTCATCCAAGCAAAGAGGGAGTGCCGCTGTACACTAAGCCCTTTGCCATTATCCATCTACCTATTAACATACATAATACTTTGTTGATAGATGATACCCTTGAGAAGGGGATATTTAATCCAGAGCACACTTGTATATCACCCCTACCTTTTGAGGGAGATGTAGATGATAGGATTTTGGAACAAACACTAATTCCTTATTTAAAAGGCTTGTACAATTTTTCTGGCACAGTTCCAGAATATGTAAAAAATAATCCATTTAATTGAAGTAATTTCTTATAAATCAGAGTGATGACTCATATACATTGCAAGCTTTCTTTCATTGCTAATATAAAAAATAAGTACTAATAATATAAAAATGATGTACATTGTCTTGCAATCAAAATTGTTGATAATATGAAAAAGTACATTGTCTTGGATCAAAAGTACATGGGTAATTGAAGTTACATAGGAATGATAATTACTTTGTTCAGCAAATCTTTGTAAATAATTATCTTTTCTCTTCTCTGTTGCACCTTTCTTCCATTGTGAAAGAAAGAAAACTCTTCTCGCATTTCATTTATGCATTCGTCTATGATATCTTTCCTCAAATGTTGTAGACTGCATAGCTCTCCGCACAGTGAAATGACTATGAGCAAGGTTGAGTCTGCATCATGTACTTCAATATCTACCACGTTATTGCCCTCTAAACTGGCCGCTTCCTGATCCATTGGAACTAGCTCTCCTTTGATGTAACGAGACCATTTGTACCAATATGACATGATGAATGTCTGTGTTGCTATCATGTACTTAACATTCACTGTCTCTGATGCGATCTGGCAATGGATCTCTTCATGCACTTTCCTATCCCAGCTCTTGTCAAGTAAAGTTGCTAAGAATATAGAATCTTGATTTTTGCAAATGAGCATAGTATTTGCAATTTTAACCTCATAGACATTGAAAAGCTCCACAAAAATAGCTATTGGTAGGTAGAGCACAATTTTCACTATCCGTGTGGGACTACCCCCTAGTGATCATTGCACGTCTTTGTAAAGCTTACTCTTAACAGATTCTATAATGCATGAATCAGGAATTGGCCAATCTAGTGGTTCCAATCTGCTTGGAGAGGCAACTTTTCCAAGCATCCATGGGTATTGGCTTTGTCCAGCAAGTAGTAAAAGTGGTCATTAAAAAAATACCTGCATCAGCAAGACTTCTTTTAGTCCTCCCCTCATACTGGAGCTGCCCAAGAGCATGTACCACAGTCATGATCCCAATCATGCACTCAACTGGTTGCCACTCTTCATATGAAGAGGGATACACATCTGCATACACAAACAATTGAACTTGAAAATGAGAACAATAATTCAATGATCAATGGTATTAATACTGATAACAATAATGAATTGCTTTGAGGTTCAGAGGATTACAATTTATTTTATGTGGTTGCAAGGATGATTGATCCTCTCTGCTAAGTACAAGCTCGTTGTGCATGTAGACATGTTGCACAAGCACCTCCTTTATAGTTGTCCTTCCGCTCTCTATCTTGAAGTCTTTGATTCTACCCTTCCATGACGTTATGAAAATGTTCTTGCTGCTTGTATGTTTTTGCTTTCTTGGTTGCATAAGCACCCAGGTTCCCTTGGTTATTTGAACTTATGTCCATTGGTTCTATTCATTGACTATGTTGGAGATAAGTACAAAAAACACTGATGATCTAGGTCTCCTTGGCCTTTGAAGTGTTTCGTCAATGTCCTCCGATGCACAGTATGACCGACATGATATGAACCGATGGTTTGTAGCCCTTATTTAGAAAATATACAGAACTGAAAGATAAGAGTAGAAGGATGAGGGAAAGCAGCGTGCATAGCTAGGAGAATGAAGAGAGGAAAGCGAGAAGAAGAATACGTACGAAGGTAGTTCACTTTAAAATTTCCCTCCTCAACAAGTAAAGACAAGATATCGAGGATGAAAAATTCTCCATCTATACTTGGGCAAGCGTCTTCAATGCAGTTTCAAAAAAGTTATATATTTAAGATGAATATGATTGTTTTTGGAATATACATAAAAACTTTTTAAGAATTTTTAAATAAATATAGCTAATTTTTAACGTTACGTTGCCTGCTTGCTCATTGGTTATAGTCGGTAGCTATTTTCTCTCTCTTCTAAAAGGCCCTCCAAATGACCTCTCCGAGATGTTCTAATGTATAGAAAAGGACTCTTGGTATGGACTTTGAGCCGAAATAGACACGTTATTATTACTTCTTAGGAAGGGAGTCAAGACTCATATACTCTCTTTACAAGAGAGTAATTAGAGCATAACTCTCGCCCATACTTGTAACCCTATTCCTTATGCATAATTAATTTTTATATCAAAAGTAGAATTTTGAGTATTATCATTTCTTAGAAATTTGGGGAAGCTATGGAAAAATTTATATCTTTAGAGAATGAATTTCTGCACAATAAATTTTATGCTAAAAGTGGAGTTTTGAGCATTATTCATTTGCCTGAAAAATAAAGAAGGTTATGCATAAATTTTCTAGATGAATTATGGAAATGATTATAAATATAATTCACTTAGATAAGAATGGATGTGAAATGATGTGAATGGATGTGAAATGATGTGAATGGATGTGAATGAATATGAATGGATGTGAAATGATGTGAATGGATGTGAATGGATGTAAAATGATCCCGTGACTTCTTTTTGGATCTAAAATGGTAGTCAGGTCGCATTTTCATTGGTGATAATTCCACAATTCCGCTACACAGTGAGGGCCGAAAGGAGATCATTCCCGACGGCAAGTGGGGTAAGCATTCCTCTCGTGTTCTTTAGTTCCCAGCACTTGGTTTTCATCTATTGTAATGCATGAGGTATGCAAGACTGGCTTCTGGGTGGAGTTTGTTGAGGAGCATTCAGTTGCTCTACGGGACCGCGAGACTGGCCAAGTTGTTTGGGAAGGCGGCGTGGAGAATGGTATCTACAAACTCTTCACACTCTCCTCCGTTGAACAGGTTCTTAGGTTTGTGACTTATGGCACTTTCGGTTTAGCCACTTAAATGTGTGCAAACTGAAGTATATGTGACACAAGTAGTAGCTTCAAGTGACTCAGAGTACCTCAAATGTTTGCTCCATGTATTTGCAAACTCATAAAATCAACAATCTGTCCATTGAAAGATGCAGGTGAAATCGGCCGATGTGGAATTAGCAAGTGGAGGGTGGAATTGAGTGACGTGGAATCAGCGTGTCACAAGGTGATGTGGACTCAACACGTTCGAAGCTGATGTGGAATCAATAGGTCTCGAAAGCTAGTGTGGACCCAGCAGGTCAAAAGTGGACGTGAAATCAGCAAGTCAGCAACAGCTACCATGGAATCAATAGGTCGGAAGATCAAGGCAGAGGCATTAGGTCAGAATTAGCTGATGGAAGGACGTGGAATCAGAGACGGGCATGGATAGAATTTGAATTGATTGATGAATGGATGCTGAATCAACTAATGGATGAGCATGAAATCAGTTGACAAACAAAATCTAAATTGGTTTGATTGGACGGGCACTAAATCAACTGACGGATAGACATGGAATTAGTTGGTTGAATTATAAAAGTTGAAATTTAACCACCAAATGCTGAAGGCCATATGTGGAATGACAAGTGTCATATGTCAAATGCCTGAATGCCAAACGTGAAACACCGAAGTGGAAGGCCAAAGGCGATTGGTAAACCTCACCAAGAAAGTAAACCAAACCAACTGTTGAATGCCAAAAGTTGAAGGCTAAAAGCTGAAAGCCAACCGCTAAATGTAGAAAGTGAGTGCTGAAAGCTGACTATTGATGAAAGAAAAAAGCCAAGTACAAAAAGGATGACTAAGCAAAACCAATAATGTAACTGAATGGCTGATTATCGATTGAGCAAAACTGAAGTTGAATATACTAATCGTGTGAATGCTAAAGTCAAATGATGAATGAGGAAAGCCAAAGGCTGAATTGCTGACTAAAAAAAGTTAACGGATGCAGTTGAATGGCTAGCCGAGCAAAATTGACAGTAGGAAAAAAATTAGGGGCTAAATTTAGTCCAAATGCTATTTTTCAAGGGTCTGAAAAAAATCTTGGGATATTTTAGGCTAGAAAAAATTCGTAGTTTTTTATATATTAGCCCAAGGTAACATTTTTGGATAAAGTTTAGAGGAAAATCGTCAAATATACACTAAAAGTGAGCATATATCTTCAAAATTTTCAAAGATTTGCCAAAATTTCCTATAGACCCTACCTTTTATCAGAAATTGGTTCACCAACACATCTCTACATTGAGCATAGGATATGCTCATTATTTTTTTCCTGGATCAATGCGGATACAAAAGTCCTATGTCGAAAGGAATGCTAAATGGCTAACCGAGGAAAATCAATGGACGCACAAGTCCAATGCCGAAAGTTGAAAGCCAGTACTTAGACAACAAAAGCAACAAAAATTCATGGATATTGAAATCTAATGCCAAAAGCTTTTGAAAGCTATATGTAGTCAAAGTGTGCAAGGTTGCGCAGAATGTACAGTAGCATAAAT